>NC_092709.1:182780699-183085518 GCF_047496885.1 Scyliorhinus torazame | reverse complement strand
GTATGTTAGCATAGTTGAACAGTTAATAAAATAGCGTTGCACCATTTCCAGCATTGTTGGCTTGTTCTGGACCCCCCCCCCACCAGGCCACCCCCAGATGCATCCATGCCAAGGTCCCGCCAGGTAAGAGCAGGTGTGGACGGCGCCGGTGGGACTCGTTTTTTTTAGCGTGGTCGCTCCGCCCATCTCGGGTGGAGAAACGGCAGGGGGCCCCGTAGAGCAGCCCCTAACAGGCGCCCTGCCGACCGCGCCAGCGCCAATGGTGCCGATTCTCCGCTCTTCGGAGAATCGGCGGACCGGTGTCGGGGCGATGTGGCACGATTCGCGCTGGTCCCGGCGATTCTCCAGCCGGCCACCGGGGTGAGAGAATTCCACCCCTTGTATCCTGGAATATTGAGCTGCCAATCCTGCCCCTCTCTCAACCATGTCTCAGTGACAGCAACTGCCTCATCCACCCATGTTTTAATTTGTGCCCTCAATTCATCTGCCTTGTTTATCAGACTCCTTTAATTAAAATGAATACCACCCAATCTTGTCAAACTCTCTTGTGACTCAACTGGTCTAGACATTCTATGCCTTCCTGACTCACTTGATGTCTCTCCTAATTTTGCTGTGCATCTATCCATACTGAACCTTCTCTCAGGATCCCAGGCCCCTGACAAGTTAGTTTAAACTGTCCCCAACAGCACCAACAAACCTCCTTACAAGGATACTGGTCCCATTTCAGTTCAGGTGCAAAGTGTCTGCATTGTACAAGTCCCACCTTCCCCCCAAACGGTGTCAATGTCCCAGAAATCTAAAGCCCTCCCTCCTGCACCATCTCTCCAGCCACGCATTCATCTGGACTAACCTCCTATTTCTATACTTACCAGCACATGGCACCAGAACTAATCCAGAAATTACTAGGTCCTGGGTCCTGTATTTTAATCTACTTCCTACCTCCCTAAATTCTGCTTTCAGGACCTCATGGCTTTTTCTGCCTGTATCGTTGGTACCAATGTGTACCACGACATCTGTCTGTTTGCCCTCCCCTTCAGTATGCCCTGCAGCTGTTCAGTGACATCCCTGATCCTGGCATCAGGGAGACAGTAGGCCATTCTGGAATCTCTTCTGTGGCCATTGAAATGCCTGTCTGTTCCCCTTACAATTGAGTCCCCTACCACTATTGCCCTGATGTTCTTCGTCCTCTGCTCTTGTGCAGCAAACCCACCAATGGTGCCTTGAAGCTGGCTGCCACTGCTTTCCCTTACACAGGCATCTCCCCCAACACTATCCAAAACAGTATATCTGTTAGAAAGGTGAATGGCCACAGGGGACTCCTGCACTACCTGCCTTCCTGTACTCTGCCTCCTCAATCCTCACCTGCGGTGTGACCACCTCACCAAACATGCTATCCATGACCTGCTCAGCATTGTGGATGCTCCATAGCATATCCACCCGCAGTTCCAGCTCCAAAATGCGGTTAGCCAGTAGCTGTAGTTGAACCCACTTCCTGCACAGGTGGCCACCAGAGACAACTGAAGCTTCCATAATTTGCCATATTTGCTCTCTTGGCCATTTCAGAGGGTAGTTAAGAATCAATCTCACTTCTGTGGGTCTGGTTCACATGTAACAAGGTAACAATGACAGATTTCCTTCCCAAAGAACATTAGCGAACGGAATAAGATTTTTAAAAAAATCGATGATAATTGTCATGGTGATCATTACTGTTTTATTGATAGCCACCGTGGCAGCCTAGAAGAAGATTAAAACATTCAGGCTGCAGTGAACTTGGCAGTAACAAGCAGGTGACACAAATATATTAGTGCCCCTGTGGAGAAGAATGGCCTTGTTGTGTATTGTTCTTCAAAGGATTACGGGACTTGGCTTGGTTGGCAGAGAAATGGTTAGGTGCAAGGTGCCCTTCTCCTACACTTTGACCCTTCAGTGACATATCCGGCTCCATCCTTCAAGGATACCAAATATAATTGAATTCCATATGACAGAATGTTAGGTTTCCTGAAAAAAAGCCCACAACAATGAACCTTTTTGCACATGTTGTCATGTTCTGTAGATTAGCCGAAATTTATGATGAACTACAGAACATCTAATTTAAATAATTTATTATTTAACAACTGTGTGACTAAGATAACTAAGATAAATAAAATAATAAACTACCAACATTAATTAAGTTGAACCAGCTCCAATCCTGTACACATGGCATAACTATGAATGTGGCCTCGGCATGAAATTAGCGGACACCATAGGCTCGTTCCAATCTGTCTCAGGGGCAGTTTCAGAATATCAGAAGGATTTAGGCTTAGGCCACTGGCACATGAAGATTTATTGTACAACCTTTTATGACAGCACGGGAACAGACTGGGAAAAGTGACCATATTACAAGCCATTTTTGCAACACAAGTACTTGCTGAAAATCCAAAGAATTTTCATCGGCCCTGAGGGTATGTATAGCAGCCACTGTCCTCCTACCCACACAGGCAAAAGAGTTACTCAAGGTAACAAACAGTAAGCCCCACTGTACTTTGGCAGTTTCACAGGAATATACACCACAAGACTTCAGACCAATAGTCAGAAGAATGGAAGAATTGGGAATAGAGAGGGAGCGGCAAATGCATGAGAGCACCCTGGTGCAATGTGTAAAAGAACAGGGGTATGGAGTAATATTCAAAATGGCGGTACACTTTGATGGAATATTCAAACAATGAATAATGGAGACAGGTGCCTTTCTACTTCAAAAGGAAAATAGGAACTCCTGAGCCACGTCCCCGCACAATTGTGGTCCAGTTACCCCAACCAAGTTGCAAGGATGTTAAAGATGCAACCCTATAATGTCACCCTCAATCCTTCAATGCCACTCCCAAGGAAGGCACAGTATCCCCTTTCCCAAGCGGCAACCCAAGGGATCGGACCAGTGATCAAATCGTTACTGGACCATGCGTTATAATACCGACAAGAAGTTCTTGCAACACGCCTGTCTGTCCAAAAAGCCAACAGTGACGAATGGCGGTTTGTGCAGGATCTTTGGGCAATAAATGAGTCCGTCTTTCCCATCTACCCAGTCGTGCCAAATCCAGCAACCATTCTTACACGTATTCCCACTGGGGTACTACACAGTCATCGATCTCTGTTCAGCCTTTCATTCCATCCTGCTACATTGGACTCTCAGTTCCTTTTTGTTTTCACGTATCAAAGGTTTCAATACACATGGACAAGACTCCCACAGGGATATACCGAAAGCCCAATAATTTTCTCCCAATGCCTAAAAAAGGACTTAGAAGACATGGTGTTGTCTGCCTGCTCAACCCTTGTGCAATATGTGGGCAACCTGTTCTTTGCACCACCTGATAAACAAGCCTGTGAAAGTGACTCACTGATACTGTTACAAGCTCTGGCTTGCAAGGGCCATAAAGTGTCTTGAGCTAAATTGCAATTGGTGTCCGAAAGGGTTCGCTATTTGGGTCACGAATTGTTTCGCGATACCTGCCAGTTGTCACAAGATAGAGTCAAGGTAATATGCTCAGCCCCACTACCGGTGACTAAGAGGGAGATGAAACACTTTCTGGGCATGTTGGGATACTGCAGGCAATGGATTGTTAACTATGCAGAGTTAGGGCAGCACGGTGGTGCAGTGATTAGCACTGCTGCCTCACGACGCCGAGGTCCCAGGTTCGATCCCGGCTCTGGGTCACTGTCCGTGTGGAGTTTGCACGCTCTCCCCGTGTGTGCGTGTGTTTCGCTCCTAGAACCCAAAGGATGTGCAGGGTAGGTGGATTGGCCACACTAAATTGCCCTTAATTGGAAAAAATAAATTGGGCACTCTAAATTTATAACAAAAAACTATCCTGGACATTTCTCTGCTTTCTGAACCCGAGATGTTAGTTTCGACTCAGAGTGCAAAGGATGCTTTTGCATCACTTAAACAGTCTCTTATTACCGCACCGGCATTAGGACTTCCCGATTACGCAAGGCCTTTTAATCTATTCGTCCACCATAAGTCAGGCTTTTCTCAATCCATTATTAATCAAACACAGGGGGACAACCAGCTGCCCATCACATACTTTCGCACACCATTAGACCCAGTAGCATGGGGTTTGCCAGGATGCCTACTGGCGCTTATCACAGCTTATTATGTCATCCAACAAGCCCAGAGATCACCATAGATCATCACGCTATACTGCATGTTCCACACTCTGTGGAAATATGACTGACCAAATGTGCCACTCAGCACCTGACATCAGCCTGCACAAATAGGTATGAGGTGGAATTACTGCCCAATGTAAGTTTGACTATTAGGCACTGTACAACTCTAAATCCGGCTATGCTCCTCTCGACTGTTGAAGATGGATGCCACACCGCTGTGAGACAGTGATTCAGTTGATCCCCAAGCTGCAAATCGACCTTAGGGAGGCACCCATGAGTAACCCGGAATTAGTCCATTTTGTTGATGGGTCAGCTCTAAGAAATTAATATGGTAGTGTCATGCTGGTTACGCCATCACCTCATGCCACTCCACTGTAGAAGCGGTGGCTTTGTCAAATACGTTTCCAGCACAACAGGCGGAGTTACTTCCTCTAACACGCGCATGTATTCTGGCAACAGGACGGATGGTCAATATTTATGTGGACTCACGTTATGCTTTTGGAGTTACAAACGATTATGGACAAATTTGGAAACTCAGAGGCTACTTAACCTCCGCAGGCTGAACAATTGAAAATGCCGAGCACGTTGCCAACCTTTTATGTGCCATACAATGTTCCCCCAAATTTGCAGTAATTAAGTGTCAAGCACACACTGGCCACCAGGACGAGATTGCGCTGTACAATGATAGGGCTGACAGAGCTGCACAAAATGCCACCCTGTCAGACGCAGGGCTTCAGGTGTCAGCCTACATACTTAGACGCACCAAACCTGTTGATTTGCCGCCCACAACTGATGGTGTATTAGCCTTTCAGTCACATGCCAGTACTGAGCAGGTGTTAACCTGGGCACAAGATCAATGTGACAAAACACTTGAGGGAGTGTGGGTCCACCATGACGGCCGCATGGTGGCACCAAGATCTTTGCTCCGATGGATTACCCACTATGTTCATACCTTCACACATGCGGGCAAAGGGGGATGGCAGACTATATTTCAAAAACATGGTATGCACCAGGCATTTCGGCAATTGCAAAACAAATGAGTGAAAAATGTGTCATCTGTCAAACCATGAATCCGGGAAAAACGGAAAAAGTTTGGGTGTCTCCCACCCAAATCCAACAGGACTTGATATAAATTTGCAAATGGATTTTATTGGATTACTCCCCTGTATGGGAATTAAGTATGTATTCATAATTATAAATGCGTTTTCTAAATGGATTGAAGCCTTTCCGTGTAAAAAGAATGATACTACTTCTGTCGCTAAGCATTTGTTAAGATAAATTGTGCCACGATTTGGCATACCTGTATAACTTTCAAGTAACAATGGATCACATTTTACTGGGACAGTTATGAAGGAAATGTGTCAAACATTGCAAATCAATCAACATTTCCACTACTGTTGTCACCCACAGCCTGGTAGAGAGATATAATGAAATGTTGAAAAACAAACTGGCAAAGTTATGTGATGAGACTGGTCTCAAATGAATCGAACTATTACCCTTGGCATTAATGATAATGTGATCAGCCACAAATAGAACGACGGGTCTATCACCACATGAAATCGTCACGGGACATCCCCAACATTTGCCTTTTTCTGCACCGTTTACTGCTAAACAAATGGATATCCACAAAATGGAAGAAAATATGCTAAACTACTGCACTGCTCTAACAAAATGTATTTCTGGTTTCCATTCCCATGTAAAGGAAGCCCAAACTTATCCTGCAGAAGAAAGGTGCCATAGCCTGGAGCCCGGCGAGTTTGCATACGTAAAGGTGTTCAAAAGAAAAAGTAGTCTTCACCCAAGATTTGAAGGTCCGTTCCAGATCCTGTTAACTTACAATACTGCTGTAAAGGTAAAAGAGATACCAACATGGATCCACGACTCGCACTGCAAAAGAGCTCCAGAACCCGAGGAAAAGGAATCGCTAACCCCATCAGCGAATGGAAATGGACATTAGGACTATGTTTCCTTGGAACACTTATGATGCCTGTATTACCTGAATTGCACATAAATACCTTCATGTACATGTCATACACCTATGCCAAGGTTGCTGACGTTTCCAGTTGTTGGGTATGTGCCCATGTACCAATACACTCTTAGGGAGGTATTCCATTAAGGCCCATTTCCTTTAATGAGTCAGAGATGGCGGAATGGTGTCTGAGCCAAAGTAGGTATTCAGAAGTTTAAATGAGAGTGCTGTTTAACAAAGACGGGGAAAATAGTACAGAGCGTTGGGAGTCATAAAATTCATAGAATTTACAGTGCAGAAGGAGGCCTCTAGGCCCATCGAGTCTGCACCGGCTCTTGGAAAGAGCACCCCAGTTAAGGCCACACCTCTACCCTATCCCCGTAACCCAGTAACCCCACCTAACCTGAGGGCAATTTTAGCATGGACAATCCACCTAACCCTGCACGTCATTGGGCTGTGGGAGGAAACCGGAGCACCCAGAGGAAACCCACGCACACACGGGGAGAACGTGCAGACTCCTCACAGACAGTGACCCAAGCCGGGTATCGAACCTGGGACCCTGGAGCTGCGAAGCAACTGTGCTAACCACTGTGCTACTGTGCCTCCCGGATCAGCCGGATACAATATGAATAAATTTGAGGGGTGGTTCCAGCCCAACTATAACCTCTCTCACAAACCTACCTTTTTATTCTTCACTATCGCAACAAAAATAGGAGACCCAATGGAACAATCTATTTGGTCAGCAATCGGATCGGTGGGTGGAGTGTGGGAACAAGTAATTGTAACCATTCATTACTTCTCATGCCTGCACACGACTTAACTGAAGGAAAGGTTATCCTTAGCTTATGAACCTGAAATAAAACTAATGGGACTGACAACTACTTTACAATCTGGACTGGTAATCAAACTAGTCAACTAAAATCCTCAAATGGAACGTACTTCGTATGTGGTCACAAAGCATATCCCTGGTTACCAGTGGACTGGAGAGAATCATGTTATCTGGGGTATGTGGTCCCTTATATTCACCACCTGCCCTCGCTGGCAGATTGTCACCATTATCGGCCAGGTGTACCATAGCAGAAGTCCAACAATTCCCATTCTCTATCCTCCTCTCGGAGTAGAAATTGCCATACGAGAAATAACAAAAGCAGATGGAATTCTAGAAGAAGTGTCCAATGGCATGACCGAGTCCCTGGGGGACTAAAGCAACGAGATAGTAGCTATAAAAACAATGGCATTACAGAACCGAATAGTTTTAGATTACTTGCTGGCAGAGAAGGGCAGCTCCTGCGCCCTAATTGGCACCAAGTGCTGTACCTACATACCTGATAGCTCTGAGAATATTACCAATCTAGCCGCACACATTAGAAAAGAAGTCAAGAAACTTAAACAACCCCCAGCCTCCACCTGGTTGGTTGGGCTCAATATGGAGCTCTCTAGTGCCAGGAACAATTATTTTTCTGGTCATTTTCTTTGCCCTAATCTGATGTTCACCCTGATAAAACACTGCTGTGCGCGATTAGGGACTGCAGCCATACCAGTGGGGGAGGCCACTATGATGATAGCAACAACCCCAGAGGCCTCAGAAAAGGCGGAAGCCATGGAGACAGAGAAACTCTGTAAGATCCAGTTCGACTAGAGTTATTGTCCTTATACAGACAAAAGAGGGAAATGTGGAAATATAGAAAAGAACAACTGTAGATTGCAAAGTTTGCTGGGACATTGTATCTGGCCAACTTAAGGTTAAAACTTACTTCATAAACCATTGCCAGTTGAATCCACATATTGCAAAAATAATCCTGCAGCAACTGAGGCCACCTGTATTCTTAGCTTCACGTTTAATCACAATGGGGTCATGATAACCAATACCAGAAATAAGCTAATTAGATGAAAATAATGATATAATATTAATAATAATCTTTATTAATGTCACGAGTAGGCTTACATTAACACTGCAATGAAGTTACTTGAAAAGCCCCTTGTCACCACATTCCGGCGCCTGTTCGGGTACACAGAGGAAGAATTCAGAATAACAGCACATCTTTCGGGACTTATAGGAGGAAACTGGAGCACCCTCAGGAAACCCACGCAGACACAGGGAGGACGTGCAGACTCCGCACAGACGGTAATCAAACCCGAGACCCTGGCACAAGAGGGATACCAGACAATAAGTTAATCAGATGAGAATAACGGCATTAAGAGGGAGTGTGGAACACATAGTGAATTCTGCAAAATCATATTAAAGAGGAACAATTACACGTGAATCTATGGAACTTATTTATCCGAGTGTATACATATGTTGTAATTACTGGTGATTCGTGGATTTGCTCACCTAGCCTTTGTCTAGGCATGCTCCCCTTGTACACAAGTAAAAAATAAACTAACAATCTGACGGTACTGCTCATGTGTTAGAGACTTACTCGGAGTCGAGACTTCGACAGAGTCTAGGTGGGAGAGAGGGCGATGTCTTGGCCTTTGCCTCCCCTGGAGACAGATTTTATTGAGCTGGTGGGACTCAAAGCCTTCAAAGGCAGGGGTGAGGGTGAGTGACTTGGCAGAATTCCTGCACTTGAGGGGGGGGGGCGGTTGTAGGGTTGTTTTGTCTTTTTTTTGCTTTGTGGAGGGAGATAAGAGGGAAAGCTAAGGGGGTGGTGAGAGTTGTGGGCTTGGTATCAGTGCCTGTGGTTGGCTTGTATTTCTGTGTCTGTGGTTTTCTGGTTTCCTGATATTTCTATGCATATATGCATAATGCCTATATTAACAATATGTCTTAAAAAGTGAGTCTGACGGATTCAAAATTTTGCTAATGTCTTAATTTCCTAATCATGCTACTTTGGCCACATTAATATGTATTCATGAAGCTTCCACTTATTTCAGATAGTAACTTCCACCATGGGTCCCTGACTTGATTTGGAACTTGAATGGGGATACAAATCAGCTGGAAACCAAAGCAGAAATGGTTCCCTCTCTATTTCAATGTGTCAGTATGACAGCAATTTGAACAGAGAGACTGACAGGTAAAACCTTGGATACAGTTGGGGTCACTGTGGTGATGTGCATCAATATAAATGCATGTAGGCTAGCTAGACACTAGAGGGAGCACCGGAGACATCACACACACACTCAGCCAATAGATCAGTTAGATAGGACACGACCAATGGACATTCATGATACACACAGAGGTGACACCACCACAGGAGTGACGAATGTGATATAAAATAGTTACTTTAGAGATACTAGTTAATGTAATGTAGAAATAAGCCACTTTGATTTTTGCAGTTAGGGACAAAGGAATTTGGGACCGCATGGAAAAAGCAGGAAGAGGTGTGTCTATAAGAGTGAGGATGCATTGATAGGGGCCAGAGAAAGGGATTGGAAGTGAGCCAATCAGAATGGATTAAACAGGTCAGGGGGGACCTAGCCTGACCTATGTCCGTCGAGTATGTGAAACTTGATACCATTTGAACTGATTTTGCAGAGATTCCTTTGTCTGTTAGTTCAGTCGTTTTCTGGAGTGTAAGAGGCAGGACGTCCTGTTACATTCTGTAAGATGATAAAGCTTGCAAGCTAAATAAATAACTTCTGTTTACGTGCGAATCCGTCTCAACTTTTATTGAGGCCAGACTGACAGAGAAAGAAAATAGGAGATCAACATTTGGTGCCGAAAACCGGGATTTCTCTGGGCGATCCTGTTCCAACTGCGAAATCAGAACTAGACTGATTATGAACAGGAGGACGGGAACAAAGGGCCCTCAATGTAGAAATGGAAAACGACCAGCATTGATTGTTCCCCTCTTCCTATTGTCTGATTAGTCTGGTCACTCGCGGTTGGCACAGAAAGACCGCCTCGACGAAATCACAGGTCAGTCTGGGGATTAGCACTTTAATTGATGGGATTTCATATTGTTGTTTCGGCTTGGGTTAGGGTTTTGGGCTGATGTGACTTTAAATAATAAAGGTTCAGTCTATTATTGGGGTTCAGAGGCTGATGTGACTTTAAATAATAAAGGTTCAGTCTATTATTGGGGTTCAGAGGCTGATGTGACTTTAAATAATAAAGGTTCAGTCTATTATTGGGGTTCAGAGGCTGATGTGACTTTAAATAATAAAGGTTCAGTCTATTATTGGGGTTCAGAGGCTGATGTGACTTTAAATAATAAAGGTTCAGTCTATTATCGGGGTTCAGAGGCTGATGTGACTTAAATAAATGGGGGTTCAGTCCAGTATAACTGTTTTTAAATCTGAAGATGGTTCAACTCTATGTGTGAGTGTTTTAAATATATAGTTGATTAAGCTAAAATTGTCTCCTTGGACTGTAAAGTTCCGAGGTCTAGTTGAGATTGTGAGGTTGAAGCAGAAGTCTCTCAAAGGGTTAACAGCAGCAGGCGGAGTTGAAAACAGACAGTGCTTCTCACTCAGGCCTTGAGATAACAGTCTGCAGTGTAATCGGATACCTTTCCTTTGAGTCAGTGAGCACCAGCAAAGTTACGTTTTGAATTAATTAAAGGAAACCAGTGGGTTTCTCCACCTCTTTGATAAAAGTTATTATTTTCGAAAGCAATTGATTGAAATTGCCAGAATCTTAAGTTTTACTTACTTGAAATAAGGTTTATCTCATTTTATCTGGAGATTAATAGAAACTTAAAGAAGATCATGGACACCATTTTAAAAAGTGTAAATCTGGAAATTATAGTTGATTTTGCTAATACTTATGTGTATGTAAAAGAAAAAAAACTTGTTAAAAGAAAAATTGTTAAGATAAAGAAATAATTAAGTTGTAAATGTTGTACAAGTTTGTGTTAAGCAAATTGTAAATTTAGTTCTGAGTTGAGATCAGAGCTGAGCTTGCAAGTTGCAGTAATCCAATTTGAATTTTCAAACATTTTTAAGTTTTTAAAAAAAGCGCAAGTAGAGGAAGGACACGGGTCACACAAGAGATGAGCTACGTAGTTTAATGGCTGGCCTTGAATTGACAGAAGAAGAAAAATTCAATAATTTGGAAAAGTCAGTAAAAGTTCCGTCTGCACCCATAGCATGGTCTGCGCTCATTCCAGAACCACCAGAGTACAATAATATACCCAGTCATTGCTCCCCAGATTTCAAATATGCCAGAAACTCAAGCCCTTTTGGGTGATAGTGTGGGTCCTGTTTTACCAACTTCACAACCGAAAGAGCAAAAGGAACTTTGTCCCACAAGCCCAGTTAGCTCTAGGACAACATCTCGGACAGCAAGAGAGGGGCTTGAAGCTCACCAGAAACAATTAAGCATATCACCTCAGTCTCCCCAAACTAAGGAGAAATCACAAGAGTTGGGAACAAAGAAAGCTGAAACAACTTCGGTTGAAGAGAAAGAACTCCCCCTAGTGACAGGGAGAGACGTTGAAGTCTTGGAACAACCAGGGGAAATCCCTAGAGTGCCCCCTGGTGACATTCGGTGACAGTTACCGATTAGGAAGATGAGAAACCCCGATCCAGGGACGGCGGCTGCAAACCCCACAATAGACGTTTACTTCCCATGGACACCCAGTGAGATGATGGCTATTATGACTACAATCCCAGATAGAAAAAAATCTCCTGCTGCCTTTGTGGATTCATTGAGAACTACTATCTCAATTTATCAAGCTGATTCAAGGGACCTCTGGGCCCTAGTTCAGCAGATTTTAACCCCAGCAGAGTACCGCACTTGTCTTAACCACCTGAATTATGCTAGTCATGCCGCACTCCAGCAGGCCTATGCGTTAGACGACGATAGAAGGACACAGATCTTAAATGCATTGAATAGCACATTTCAAAGGCCCATAAATCTTTCTGTTATCTTAGACCTAAAACCTAAGAAGAATGAAGACCCAGAGGAATTTCTGGGGCGTTTTAATGAAATCTACCGGGGGCAGTCAGGCGATTTGCTGTATCAAAATGGTCAGAATTCCCCTCAATACTGTGCTATGTTAATGCATTGCCTACCACCTTCTGTGGTTACTGCTGTGAAATGTAATAACATGAATTGGACGGAGAACGACCCTTCCCAGATGGCAAGGGCAGTCAGATTTTACTGGAAGGAGGGTGTAGGCCAAGAAGGAGGCTCAGTTACAAAGGTTAAGACTGAGTATGTAATGAAAAAGGATGATCTACGACCCCAACAAGCGGCAGAAATGGTAGTTTACCAGCAGGAGCTCCAATATAGTGACTTTGGGTGGGTGGATCAGCGAAGAGGAGGATACCAAACCCACCCAAAGGGACCCTCACCCCCTTTTTATGGCCCACCGAACGAATCAACAGCTCTACAACCGCAGCCCCCTCTGAGGGGCCATTGGTCTACTGGAAGAAGAGGACGGGGCAGCCATGTCTTCTGTGCAAACAGCACTTAAATTACCATTATCCGACCACACGCAGCAATTGTCAGGGTTCCAAGGACAGGTGTGTGAGTATCCTATTTCTGAACCTGTGACAGTCACTTACGAGAATAAGTCTGCAGAGCATCAGGTTGTAGTGACTACTGGATTGGACTGTAACTTGTTGGCCCGAGATTTACTGTGTATCTTCCAGCTACAGCTAGAATGCGGAGATGAGGGGGTAACAGTTACATCATGGAGGATGAGACAACAGTGCTATATTTCTATCACCCCCCAGTGGTGGACGTTAGACATTGAACAGCCACTATCACTGCATCACATTACCCTGGCCTATGACAGAACTGGACGAAACAGGGAGTTGGAGGACAAATACTGGCCATTACTTGAGACCGAATGGCCAGTCAAGGTTACAGCCACAGTCACGGGAAAAGAAGGTACAGCCGATTTTGTTACAATATCACCACATTTATGGCCACAGTCAGCTTCGGTAAGCCCTCATATTACACGTCAGGTCCATGACCGGTACCATGCCAGGGATATGGGGCGAATGGTCAGCATCTTACCGCAGCTCGTCAGAATAGGTATGAGATATACCTTTTGAACAATCCACGTCTGACATTTAAATACTGTACCACTATCAATCCAGCCTGTTTTCTTAGTGGTCCCCCTATCCATGAAGACGCACCTGGCCACGACTGGTTAGCCTTGATTCAGGAAACTACCACAATAAGGGGCGATTTGAGTGACATTTCGTCAGAACAACCTGACATGATTATGTGTGGTCAAATATCCCACCGGGGTTTAGTTAATGACCTACTGCAGGCCCTCCTTCTGCCAGCGCAGATTTCCGTTATTAAATGCGCTGCCCACACGAATGGTACAACCCCAGTTGACGTTGGTAATGAACGAGCAGATCGTGCAGCGCGCACAGCCGCGCAAATTCAGCAAGTGATGGTGCCTAAAATGTTAAGTCAGACTAAACGATCTACTATGAATGTGTCTGCTTCTGACAAGTCAATGCCAACCATCCAAGACGTCATAAGGTTACAGGAGGACGCTCCTGAGAGTGATAAACAAATGTGGAAACGGTTAGGTTGTACATATGATTCTGTTTCCTCTTTATGGACCACGCCTGCACATCAGACTTGTATGTCTGATGTACTGGCTTTATGGGTCATCGAATGTGTACACTTTGCAACTCATTGTGGGGCTCGGGGGACTAGTGATTTGTTGCTGGACACTTGGTGGCACCCTAAAATGCAGGGGTTGGCCCAAAGTATCAGTAATCGGTGTTTGATTTGTCAGCAATATAACACCGGAAAAGGTATCCCTTGTGGGAAGGGGCAAACCCCGTTGCCCAGTGGTCCCTTTGAGACGCTCCAAATGGATTACATTGAGTTGGAAAGGTGTCAATGTTATAAATATGTTTTGGTCATTGTGGATGTGTTCAGCAGATGGGTTGAGGCGTATCCGACTATCTATAGTAAAGCTGCTACTGTGGTTAAAGTCTTGATGAGGGAAATCATTCCCCGGTACGGTATACCAGCTCAGTTAAGTTCTGATAATGGGCCTCATTTTATTGGACAAATTAACAAGGAGTTTTGCTCCCAGTTGGGCATACGCCAGCAGTTACACTGTGCTTACAGACCGCAGGCAGCCGGGTTGGTTGAAAGACACAATCAGACCCTCAAAACTAAATTGGCTAAATTAAGAGCAGACACGGGACTGACATGGCTTAAGTTGCTCCCCGTTGCCCTCTTCCAGCTGCGGGTTACACCTGCGGGACCGGTCCGGCTTTCTCCCGCCGAGATTCTTTATGGCAGGCCTCTTAGAACTCCTTGGAGCCTGCAGGTTCCCAGACGGGTTCAGTTTCATCAGATGACTGAGGAAATGACCACCTATGTTCTGGCCCTTACGCAAGTGCTCAAGGAACTCCATGGCCAGGTCCGCGCGGCTCACCAGCCATTGCCCCCAGTACCTAGCTCACTTTCAGTCCAGCCCGGTAGTTATGTAATGGTCAAAAATTGGACTAGGAAGGGGTCGGAGCCGCGATGGGACGGGCCCTTCCAAGTTCTCCTTGCCACCCCCACAGCAGTTAAAGTGGAGGGGCGAAGTGCTTGGGTGCACCTACATCACTGTACATTGAGTCCATCTCCACTACTGTAAAAGGTCGGATACTAACCTGCCTCCCTTCTCCAGTGCTATTTTCCAGGTGTGGAGCATGATGGAGTGGCTACGCATCGTCTGTCTGATATTTGGCCTCACTTCGCTTGGCGTGTTATTGGCGATGGACATGGAAAAGGGGAATATTATGTATCTGTGTAGCCCCAACCAATCTACAAGGATACATCACCTATGCACAGGTGATGTTCTTCACTGCCCCCATATACGAGGACATGGTATCGACTCATGGAAGGTCATCAAAGTTAAGGAGAATGCGGGAGTCATGAAGCAGCTGCACCGGTCCCGGCGATGGGAAGGGAACATTATATGGACATTGCCTTGTTTTTGGAATACATGTAAATTCGATTTTGGATGTGTTAAGAGTGGTGCAAGAAAGGTAATATCAGGCTGTCAGAAGAGCGTAGGAAGAGGCTATGAGAAAGTGAAAGGGACTAGAGAGAGGATGGGGCGTATGAGAAGGGAAGTACAGCTAGAACGTAGGTTATCGGGAGATACACTTAAGTTAGTTAAAGGCCAAACTGAGGAAAACACGGGTAGTAAACCTTGGGAGCCCTCGGGGCAATAACCAAGGAGTTGTCTCAGCTACGGTTGTTTGCAATGCAGAACCGGTATGCTCTTGACTATCTTCTGGCCCGTGAGGGCGGGGTATGCGCCATAGTACAGGGCAAGTGTATTATGGGTGTTCAAGACTTGACCGCTAACATCACTAAATTTATGGATCGCATACGGGATCACTTGGACGGGATGCAGGATCCTGGCTCTTGGGGTAACTGGGGATTTGGGGGATGGAAGGACTGGTTGATAAATATGGCCATGTATCTAGTGGTAGCTATCGGCTGCATCTTTGTGGGCCTGGCCATCCTTAAATGTGTGATGGGTAGAATGCGGGGTGCACTGGATCAGATCACCACCCCAATCACCGGCCAAAAAAATTTAACTGTTAAAATCCATGAGGGTGAAGCAGATGAAGGGGGGCTAAGACAGGAATTGGAAATGCAGCGACGAATCTTTTTAGATGAGGAACCGTAGCTATAGATTGGATAGTTCGGTTATCATGGAATGATAAAAGGAGGGAATGACGAATGTGATATAAAATAGTTACTTTAGAGATACTAGTTAATGTAATGTAGAAATAAGCCACTTTGATTTTTGCAGTTAGGGACAAAGGAATTTGGGACCGCATGGAAAAAGCAGGAAGAGGTGTGTCTATAAGAGTGAGGATGCATTGATAGGGGCCAGAGAAAGGGATTGGAAGTGAGCCAATCAGAATGGATTAAACAGGTCAGGGGGGACCTAGCCTGACCTATGTCCGTCGAGTATGTGAAACTTGATACCATTTGAACTGATTTTGCAGAGATTCCTTTGTCTGTTAGTTCAGTCGTTTTCTGGAGTGTAAGAGGCAGGACGTCCTGTTACATTCTGTAAGATGATAAAGCTTGCAAGCTAAATAAATAACTTCTGTTTACGTGCGAATCCGTCTCAACTTTTATTGAGGCCAGACTGACAGAGAAAGAAAATAGGAGATCAACAGGAGGGCATTACACCAACCCATATATAAAGGACACCACAAACATGATCTGCCTCTTTCCAGTGGAGACAGTCAGTGAGTAGAGACACAGGGTTGATTCAATATTATACCCACCACGTAGATTGCAGCAACTGGTTAGTCAGTCTGGGTAGCTATAGTAGGATTAGCAGTAGTGTCGAACCCGAGTAATAGAAGTGTAAATAGTTTAATAAACGTGTTGAAGTTATCTCCATGTCTGAACCTTCCTTTGTCAAGTGCACCACAAGGAAGCCACTTATGTTACACCTAGAACATAACAAATCATGGTACCAGGACTGAACTGTTTCAATCCATATAGCCATACCTCAGAGTACAGTGACAACCAGCAACGAAACCCAGGCAAGATGTTCGGGATCCGGGTTCCGCAGCAGCTCCAGTGCCACGGTGATCTCCGCAAAAACTGGCGGGTATTCCAGCAAATGTTTGAAATCTTCCTGGTAGCAGCCGAACTAGAAGACATGGCCGATGCTGAAAAGACAGAGCTTCTCCTCACCATCGCTGGTGCCAGAGCAGAAGAAATCTTTAAAAAATTTAAGTTCTCCAAAGGGAAAAACAGGAGCGACTTCCAGGCAGTCCTGGACAAATTCGGCAAATACTGTGAGGAAAACACACTCCAACCAGCAAGAAAAGGTAAGAGAAGTGCCAGTACTCACCACGAGGCCGAGATCCCGGAGCAGAGAACAATTGTGATCGGCGGTCATCTTTCTAAAGGGACTGCACTTACACAGTTACACGAGAAGCGCACAGAACGGGAAGGTCCGTTTGCACATGCGCGAGGCGCTGTGCATGCGCAATCACAAAAACGGCCATCGGTACAGGAACAGCGATTTGCGCATGCGCAAACGCTTCCTATGTATGATGTCACATGCGTCATGACGTCAGAGGCCCCGGACCATGCCCGTTTAAAGGGGAAGCGTCCCAAATCAAAGAAAAAATATTTTAAAGCCGTAAAACAATCTTCCTTCACCTGGAATGACAGCACAATGCCTCAAATTGAACCAGGAAATGAAATTAACCTCCGAAGAACCCTGGAACAAGCAGTTACCTACGCTCAAACCGATGATTCCGACCTTGAATACTTCGAAACCGACCTTTACATTTTCTCTGGACCTCGCGGGCCCAATGCCAGATCCTACGCAAACAGCGATGAAATGGTCCTAGAGGACAACGACTCAGATGAACCTTTCACCTTGGGAGGCTACCCCAGTACCACATCCGAACCGGAACTAGACATTGGCGACCCCCGTACTGAATCCGATGCAGACGCAGATTCGTTCTTCAGATTTGAGGATCTTCAGCCCAGCATATAAGACATCCCGACTCGTGAGTGCAGGATTATGCTGCGGCCTGACACCAAGAGACAGAGAGCGGGAGCGGCCTGCTGCCACACAGAGCGCGGTGCACGCACCGCTCAGGGTTCCCAACTCTACGAAAGAAGACACGCAAGACTCCACACCGCAGTCCTTGCATGAACAAGAAGTGACTCCAGTGTCACAGCGAGCTCATGGACAGAATCCACAATTGCAGAAACGCAAGACTCCAGAGCGCAGTCCTTGCACACACAAGATGTGACTCCAGTGTCACAAGCCTCCGCAGCGGGCTCGTGGACAGCCTCCACGATAGAAGCAATGCAAGACTCCAGAGCGCAGTCCTTGCAGGAACAAGACCATGAGGGTCTAGCTACCTCCTCTGACCTAGTGGCAGACGATGCAAGTCTGCCATGCTCAAGTAAACAGCCAGAAGACTATGACAGTCTACCACGTTCCAGTGCACAGCAGGACGACCATGACGGTCTATCATGCTACAGTGAAGAACAAAGCGACGATGACAGTCCAAGCCCAAATGAAGGACAACAGCAAGACAATGACAGTCCACCTACATTGTTTGCACCACCAGATGAAGACTCTGACAATTTACCCAACCCAAGTGAACAACAAGCAACTACTGAGGATCTACCCGCGGTATGTGAGACGAGTGACGACAGCATCCCACTTCCCATGCAAGATGTGCAAAGTGACAGACCTCAGCTAGTGTGTACAGAGGCACTTGACGATCACTGTGAGACCACTGGTGACTCTGGTGACACCATGATACTTCCACCCTCATTCGCTCGAACCTCTCCACAAGTCAATGCATTCCTGCATGTTCCGACTCCAGACGTGCAGCTTCAAGAAATCTCAGCTGACTCCAGTGAACCTGCCAAGACTCCGGACGGGGAGCATCAACAAACCAACACTGACTCAGTTAAAACAGACCAGACTCCAGATGGGGAGCAACCAAACGCCGACTCTGATTCACGTAAGCTGAACTTTACTCTAGGCAGGGAGTGCCGCAACCTCAGTGATGGCACGCTCAGGGTGACAGCCAATGCCACAATGACAGGAGATGGATCACTTAACAATTACACTGGGTCAGTAATAACAAGCAGCGGCTACAGTCCAAGAGGAATACACCAATATTCACCACAGCTATATCCACACATTTTTTCCACACCAGCAGTGCAGCCAATGACAGCTCATGCTGGACAAACCCAGTATTCAGACATGCAGCAGCCAGCAGTCTATGCAGCATATTCTCAAACAGGCCAGCACTACGGATTGCCCACTAATGGAATCAAGACCGAAGGAGGACTACCACAAGTGCAATCTGCACTACAGACTGGGTGCCTTAGTTACTGCCCAGGATTTGCTGCACCCCAGCCTGGCCAGACGGCATATTCCTATCAGATGCAAGGTTCTAGTTTCACACCATCACCAGGTATTTATGCGAGCAGCCATTCTGTTTCCAATTCAACAAGCTTCAACGGTTCTCAGCAGGATCACCCTTCCTGCACAGCATGTGGCCAGAACCAGTGTGCACAGTCTTATCCAACTTCAACATATGGCACATCAATGACCTCGAATGATACTGTTGATGGTACCTCTTCAACATCAACACCTTATCAGCTACAAGATGCCATCGGACAGCATCATCACAAACATCGAAAAAAGAAAGGGACTCCAAATCAGACAGCGAAGTGATTTGACCACTTCTTGGTTCCTGTGGCACAGGGACGTTAATGGCATTCATAACCAAGAGAGACATTTGACAATGATGATTGATGGTTTTTGGACTCACACGAATGATTTGGACTTATTGTTTAATCACTGTTCCCATGACTTGTATATACCTTACCTTATCTACCTGTTCTTTGTTCAATTTTCTCAAAGTGTACAGAAAATATGTAACATATAAAAAAGGGTGTGGTGATGTGCATCAATGTAAATGCATGTAGGCTAGCTAGACACTAGAGGGAGCACCGGAGACATCACACACACACACTCAGCCAATAGATCAGTTAGATAGGACACGGCCAATGGACATTCACGATACACACAGAGGTGACACGACCGCAGGGGGGCATTACACCAACCCATATATAAAGGACACCACACACATGATCTGTCTCTTTCCAGTGGAAACCGTCAGTGAGTAGAGACACAGGGTTGATTCAATATTACACCCACCACGTGGATTGCAGCAACTGGTTAGTCAGTCTGGGTAGCTATAGTAGTCTTAGCAGTAGTGTCGAACCTGAGTAATAGAAGTGTAAATAGTTCAATAAACGTGTTGAAGTTATCTCCACGCCTGAACCTTCCTTTGTCAAGTGCACCACAAGGAAGCCGCTTATGCTACACCTAGAACATGACAAATCAGTCACAACCTCCATGTCAAGGTCAAGGATGGAAGTCAGCAGCGCAGCCAGGTTCTCGGAGTGGCTTTCAGACCCGGCCGAATTCCTGCAGCTAGAAATGTTTAAAATTCTCAATAAGGGGACCGGAGGAGAGATTCCATGGCACGTGGAAGAGGTTCACAAATCTCTTTACAGACCTGTTCGCAACCGGCAACTAAAGGGCGGGTATGGGTGGGGGAAGTTGATAGGAAAGGTCATGATGTGGAGATGCTGGCATTGGACTGGGGTGGGCTCAGTAAGAAGTCTTACAACACCAGGTTAAAGTCCAACAGGTTTGTTTCAAATCACTAGCTTTCGGAGCACTGCTCCTTCCTCAGGTGAACCTGATAGGAAAGGTGGGAGGGAAGGAGGAATAGGAAGGGGGAGGTAGAGGGAGGGGGGGCAAGAAACAGCACCTGAATGCAGCGGAGCCCGCAAATAGCAGAGAAAGAACGGGGAGGGAGTCCATCCGCAGGAGGGGATGTAGATGCCTCCCACAAGGGCCAAACCGGGAGAACGGACCTGTCTAACTTCCCCCGAGAACTCGAGGGGGGGGAACAGAATTTCCCTCCCAGCAAAACAAATGAAATTGTAATTATAAATTATATACGATGTAAAGAGTCCTAGCAATAGTTATAAGTATATATGTATAATTGTGTGTCACCCGTATCACTAAATGTTAAGAGTCCCGATAAGAACATTTTTAAAAACTGCAAGATCACACTCAGGTAAATAGATTAGGGAAAAGATAGAACTGGGACCACTGTCACAGACGTGGGCCAGCCTGTGATACTTGCCTTGAAGCTGTTACTGTGTTATTATTATTGTTGTTTCTGTATTGTTTTGCAAAGTTTGGATATGAAGTGCAAAATGCCAATAAATATATTTTTCAAAAAATGAACTAAGCTCTCCCCAAAACTATTATTGTGACAGACCTCTGACAAAGCAATTGACATCTGGCGATTATAGCTGATGACCTTTGCCAGCCCATCTGGATCCTTGGAAAGGATCCATGTGACAGATTTAATCCCATTGCTTTCTCCACTCCTAATTTGACAGAAAGAGCTGATAGGAAAAAACAGAGGGAAGAGAGAAAGAGCGAGAACCGCTCAGGAAGTGTTAAGTTTTCTCAGACTGGCAGGAAGTCAAAAGGATTTTTGATTCAGTTCTGCAAAGACCTGACAGATTGTTAAGTAATTATTCAAACAGAAATAAGATGTAAAGTGTATCACAGATATTAATAGCTTTTCAACTGGAGCTTCTTCCAGAATCCAAACTCCAAATCGACTGGGATATTAGTAGAAAATGGAACAAACTCGGGCCAGGAATTAAATACTGCATTTCTGCTCAGAGCTGAAGTTGCTTCCTTTGCTTGTACCGAACATACCTGGACAATCACTCACTGTCCATTCACTTCCTGGTGCAGGGCGAAAGTGCGAAGCAGTTTCCTGTCTCATCTCCTTATTGCTGTGTGGTAGTCACCACCAGCAGTATTACATGTATTGTGGTAAGACACATATATTAGAGGTACATGGGTAAATCCCTGCCTGCAGGCTCCGCCCAGTAGGTGGCGTATAAATGTGTGTGCTCGCCGGTGCTGCAGCCATTCTGGTAGCAGCTACAGGAGGCACAACATCTTTGTTCAATAAAGCCTCGATTATTCCACTACTCTCATCTTTGTGGTAATTGATAGTGCATCAATTTATTGAGCAAAGATTTTTAAAACGATGGATCTTTGCATCAAGCCTGATCGCCTGCAGCTGAGCCCTCAAGCAGCCAACGCTACGTCCGCTTTTGACATCTGGCTAACCTGCTTCGAAAGCTACCTCCGAACATCCGCTGAGGAACCCTCGGACACGCAGAAGCTCCAAGTCCTTTATTCACGGGTGAGTCCTGATGTTTTTCCTCTCATCCGGGATGCGTCCACTTACTCCAAAGCGATGGAGCTCCTGAAGGGACATTACATTCGACCAGTCAATCAACTATACGCCAGGCACCTCCTGTCCACGCGACAGCAACTCCCCGCGGAGACTTTGGACAATTTCTGGCATGCCCTGCACATCCTGGGTAGGAACTGTGACTGCCAGGCAGTTTCGGCAGTCCGGCACACAGAACTTTTAATTCGAGACGGCTTCGTTATGGGCATGAGGCCTGCGTACGTCCACCAACGGCTACTGGAAGGGGGTACGCTTGATCTTGCGGGAACTAGGCAGCTCGCAAACTCGTTAGACGTGGCCTCCCGTAACGTCCAATCGTACGCCCCCGACCGCGCGGCACCCTCGTGGGCATCGTGGGCCCCACCAGCTGCCGACTCCAGCCTACTGCAAGCCTGTGTCGCGCGGCACACAGCCAACTCTGGGGGGCCCAAGTGCTATTTTTGCAGGCAGAACAAACACCCCAGGAGCGCAGCCCGGCGCGGAGCGCGATCTGCAACGGTTGTGGAAAGAAGGGACACTTTGTTTCTGTTTGTCAGGCCCAGTCAGTCGCCGCAGTTTCCAGGCCCAACGTTCCTGCACCCCCACGTGCGACCCAGGGGCGCCGCCATTTTCCTCCTCACAAGCCACGTGCAGCCCGTGGGTGCCGCCATCTTTGATGCCGCCCGCCATGTGCGCCCCGTGGGCGCCGCCATCTTCGCCGCCATTTTGGACGGCGCCTCAGGACCCCTGCTCGTTTGGCCTCTCATCGCCTGCCGCCACCTCCGCCACCGCTGACCAGCCCGGGACCTCCCAGCGTCTGCCGCAGCTCGCCTCGATACCCTGAACCGGTCCCGGCCCCACAACCTTGCGACCGCAACGACGACGGTGAAGATCGATGGACACGAGACGTCCTGCCTCTTTGACTCCAGGAGCACAGAGAGCTTCATCCACCCCATGACGGTAAGGCGCTGCTCCCTCGCGTTACACCCCATCACCCAGAAGATCTCCCTGACCTCCGGATCCCATTCTGTGGAAATCCGGGGGTACTGCATCGCGACCCTCACCGTCCAAGGAGTAGCGTTTAGCAACTTCCGGCTCCCTGTCCTCTTCTACCTCTTTGCTGCCCTGTTACTCGGCCTGGACTTGCAGTGCCACCTCCAAAGCTTAACCTTAAAATTCGGCGGACCCCTGCCCCCCATCACCATATGTGGCCTCATGACCCTTAAGGTCGATCCACCTTCCTTGTTTGCGAACCTCACCCCGGATTGCAAACCCGTCACCACCAGGTACAGTGCCCAGGACAGAACCTTCATCAGGTTGGAGGTCCAACGGCTTCTGCGGGAAGGGGTCATTGAGGCCAGCAATAGCCTCTGGAGAGCCCAAGTGGTAGTAGTAAAGACTGGGGAGAAGCACAGGATGGTCATTGACTACAGTCAGACCATCAATTGGTATATGCAGCTCGACGCATATTGCCTCCCACGCATATCTGACATGGTCAATCAGATTGCGCAGTATCGGGTCTTTTCCACAGTGGACCTGAAGTCCGCCTACCACCAGCTCCCCATCCGCCTGGAGGACCACCAATACACTGCGTTCGAAGCAGATGGCCGCCTCTATCACTTCCTTAGGGTTTCCTTCGGCGTCACTAATGGGGTCCCGGTCTTCCAACGTGAGATGGACCGAATGGTTGATCGGTACGGACTGCGGGCCACCTTCCCATACCTAGATAAGTCACCATCTGTGGCCACGATCAGCAGGACCACGACGCTAACCTCCAAAAATTCGTCCAGACCACCAAACTCCTTAACCTCACGTACAATAAGGAGACCACCAACCGCTTAGCCATCCTTGGATATGACGTGGAAAATGGAGTTCTAGGGCCTGACCCCGACCGCATGTGCCCCCTCATGGAACTCCTCCTCCCCCACTGCCCCAAGGCCCTGAAACGATGCCTGGGGTTTTTCTCCTACTATGCCCAGTGGGTCCCTAATTATGCGGACAAGGCCCGCCCACTCATTCAGTCCACAGTTTTTCCCCGGCGGCTGAGGCCCGCCAGGCCTTCAACCGCATCGAGGCAGACATCGTCAAGGCCACGATGCCGCGGTCGACGAGTCACTCCCCTTTCAGGTAGAGAGCGATGCATCGGACATAGCTCTGGCCGCCACCCTCTACCAGGCGGGCAGGCTCATGGCCTTCTTTTCCCGCACCCTCCATGCCTCCGAAATTCGGCCACTCCTCTGTCGAAAAGGAGGCCCAAGCCAATGTGGAAGCTGTGCGGCATTGGAGGCATTACCTGGCCGGCAGGAGATTCACTCTCCTCACTGACGAACGGTCGGTTGCCTTCAGGTTCAATAATACACAGCGGGGCAAGATCAAAAACGACAAGATCTTGAGGTGGAGGATCGAGCTCTCCACCCATAATTACGAGATTTTGTATGGCCCGGGGAAGCTCGACGAGTCCCCTGACGCCCTATCCCGCGGTACATGTGCCAGCGCACAAGTGGACCGACTCCGGGCTCTCCACTTTGACCTCGTCCACCCGGGGTCACCCGGTTCTGCCACTTCATCAAGGCCCGCAACCTGCCCTACTCTATTGAAGAGGTCAGGACTGTCACCGGAGTTTGCCAGGTCTGCGCAGAGTGCAAGCCGCACTTCTACCGGCCAGATCGAATGCACCCGGTGAAGGCCTCCCGCCTCTTTGAGTGCCTCAGCATGGACTTCAAAGGGCCCCTTCCCTCCACCGACCGCAACACGTACTTTCTGAACGTGGTCGCTGAGTACTCCCGGTTCCCTTTCGCCATCCCATGCCCCGATATGACTTCTGCCACAGTCATTAAAGCCCTCCACAGCATCTTCACACTGTTCGGTTTCCCCACCTACGTCCACAGCGATCGGGGACCCTCTTTTATGAGTGATGAGCTGCGTCAGTTCCTGTTCAGCAAGGGCATTGCCTCAAGCAGGACGACGAGCTACAACTGGATATCTGGATTTCCAGAAAGCCTTTGACAAGGTGCCACACAAAAGGTTGCTGCATAAAATAAAGATGCATGGCATTAAGGGGAAAGTAATAGCATGGATAGAGGATTGGTTAATTAATAGAAAGCAAAGAGTGGGGATTAATGGGTGTTTCTCTGGTTGGCAATCAGTAGCTAGTGGTGTCCCTCTGGGATCAGTGTTGGGCCCACAACTGTTCACAATTTACATAGATGATTTGGAGTTGGGGACCAAGGGCAATGTGTCCAAGTTTGCAGACAACACTAAGATAAGTGGTAAAGCAAAAAGTGCAGAGATTACTGGAAGTCTGCAGAGGGATTTGGATAGGCTAAGTGAATGGGCTAGGGTCTGGCAGATGGAATAAAATGTTGACAAATGTGAGGTTATCCATTTTGGTAGGAATAACAGCAAAAGGGATTATTATTTAAATGACAAAATATTAAAACATGCTGTGCAGAGAGACCTGGGTGTGCTAGTGCATGAGTCGCAAAAAGTTGGTTTACAGGTGCAACAGGTGATTAAGAAGGCAAATGGAATGTTGTCCTTCATTGCTAGAGGGATGGAGTTTAAGACTAGGGAGGTTATGCTGCAATTGTATAAGGTGTTAGTGAGGCCACACCTGGAGTATTGTGTTCAGTTTTGGTCTCCTTACTTGAGAAAGGACGTACTGGCACTGGAGGGTATGCAGAGGAGATTCACTAGGTTAATCCCAGAGCTGAAGGGGTTGGATTACGAGGAGAGGTTGAGTAGACTGGGACTGTACTCGTTGGAATTTAGAAGGATGAGGGGGGATCTTATAGAAACATATAAGATTATGGAGGGAATAGATAGGATAGATGTGGGCAGTTTGTTTCCACTGGCGGGTGAAAGCAGAACTAGGGGGCATAGCCTCAAAATAAGGGGAAGTAGATTTAGGACTGAGTTTAGGAGGAACTTCTTCACCCAAAGGGTTGTGAATCTATGGAATTCCTTGTCCAGTGAAGCAGTAGAGGCTCCTTCATTAAATGTTTTTAAGATAAAGATAGATAGTTTTTTGAAGAATAAAGGGATTAAGGATTATGATGTTCGGGCCGGAAAGTGGAGCTGAGTCCACAAAAGATCAGCCATGATCTCATTGAATGGCGGAGCAGGCTCGAGGGGCCAGGTGGCCTACTCCTGCTGCCAGTTCTTATGTTCTTATGTTCTTATGTAACCCCCGGGGAAACGGACAGGTGGAGAAGGAGAACGGGATGGTCTGGAAGGCTGTCCTGCTGGCCCTGTGGTCTAAAAATCTCCCGGTCTCCCGCTGGCAGGAGATCCTCCCCGATGCGCTCCACTCCATTTGATCGCTCCTCTGCACCGCGACTAACGAGACCCCTCACAAACGTCTCTTTGCCTTTCCCAGGAAGTCCACCTCTGGGTCTCGCTCCCAACATGGTTGACAGTTCCTGGACCCGTCCTCCTTCGCAAGCATGTGCGGACCCATAAGTCGGACCCTTTGGTTGAAAGGGTCCACCTCCTACACGCGAACCCGCAGTACGCCTACATGGCGCACCCTGACGGGCGCCAGGACAAAGTCTCCCTCTGGGACCTGGCACCCGCTGGATCCCCACCCACGGCCCCCGACCTGACACCGCCCCCCTCACCCCCCAGTTGCCTCATTCACCCCTGCGCTACTCCCCCTCCCCCCAGCGAACCTCACTGCAGCCCCCGCCCAGGAGGATCCGTCCTCCCACTGGTTCCACTCAGGGGTGACGAAGATGAGGACAACACGCTCCTGGAGTCGCAGGTGACAAAGTTGGCGCCCCCATCACCACCAGGACTGAGGCAATCGCAGAGGAGCGTCAAGGCCCCTACGGACTGAACTTGTAATTTTGTTTCCACCACACTCGCCGGACTCTTTTTTAACAAGGGATGAATGTGGTAGTCACCACCAGCAGTATTATATGTATTACGGTAAGACCCATATACTAGAGGTACATGGGTAAATCCCTGCCTGCTGGCTCCGCCCAGTAGGCGGCGTATAAATGTGTGTGCTCGCCGGTGCTGCAGCCATTCTGGTAGCAACTACAGGAGGCACAACATCTTTGCTCAATAAAGCCTTGATTATCCCACTACTCTTGTCTTTGTGGTAATTGATAGTGCATCATGCTGCTACTCTCTCCGTTGACCACATGGACAGCCAGAATTAGCCAATGAGGTAGGATTGACAGGCTCCGTGTCTCTGGAAAGAGAGAGAGGACCTGCAAGTGAAAATAAAGAAAATGACCTGCATTTATACAGCACTTTGCATCACCACCGGATGTCTCAAAGTGCTTTATGGCCAATAAAGCACTTTTGAAATGTAGGGCGTGATCTACCCAAATGGGTAGAATCCCATAGCGTGAGATTAGCCGGGCGTTTCCTGGCATCGGAGTGCCGAGAAACACCCTGCTATTTAAAGACCAACCGGGTGGATCGGGGGGCCTCAGCGGGGAACTCCCGCTGCACATAGCCCCATTTTCTTCGTTGAGGTGCTCCGCTCGCTGGAACTCCTTTCTGCAGTGTAAGATCGAGGTACCATTTAAAAATGGCATCCTGTGGTCTTGAACCCTCAATGTGACCTCTGAACCCCCCCCCAACCCCAACTCACTGAAAGGCATCTCCCCACATCCCTCACACCCACTGGCCCAATCACCAACGTGCAAAAACTATCAGATTGGCACCTAGCAGTGTCACCTGGGCACCTTATCAGTGCCAGGACGGCATCCGGGTGGCACTGGCAGTTTGGGATGCCCATGCGGGACCAGCAGTGCTAGGGTAGCACCCCATGCATTTGGGCACCTCCGATCACCTGGGAGACCCCCACGAGTGCAGTACCGCCTGGTCCCTGTTGGTGGAAACCAGCACCGAATGCGCTTGCCCGAGGTCTCCAAGGTGAGGGGTTAGACTCCACGCCTTGGTTAGATTTTGGCAACTCATATGAGAGTGAGACTGTCTCACTCTAATATGCGGATTTGCCAGAAATTGATCCCGCCCACAATGGGGCGGGATTCACATTGTTACATCTCACGAGATTGCACTAGATCCCATGAGGAGTGGCGAGCCGGGTAGATCCCGGAAGTGGGATCTCCCGGCATCTAGTGGTCACGTTGCGCTGCGCTGCTCTGCCTTTTGGGTGCAACCCAACTGGTGGACCCCGCCTGTAGTCACTGTTGCAATGTAGGAAACACAGCACAGAGCAAGCACCCACAGTACAATGTGATAGTGACTAGATAATCTGTTTTTTTGTGCTGTTGATTGAGGGGCAAATATTGGCCAGGGACTGGGTGTAATATCCCTGCTCTTCAAAAAAATTCCATGGAATCTTTTTGCATCCACTCCAGCAGGTTTATCCAAAAAAATGTAACAAAACCTTTGAATATTCAGTACTCCCTCGGTATGTTTTGGAGTGGCAACCTTGATTTTTGAGCTTAAATACTGGAGTAGGAGTTGAATCTGGAACTTTGTGATTCAGAGGCGAGAAAAGATGTCACTCTTTCCATAATGTCTCCAGAACTGCTACTATTACGATCCCAGTTGGCGTTATTACAGGACGGGAAAATCCCAGAATGGAATCCTGGCTCAAAAGGCAAAGGGTGGGATTCTCCGTCCAGTGACGACCGAATCGCGAAACACGTTTGGGCAGAGATTTACGTGTGAGCCGAAAATCGTGGCTGGTGCCGGGCGCCCAACAAAATGCCATGTTCCGGCGCCTCAACAGCGGCGTCAATGCATTCTACTCCACACGTACAGTAAATGCCATTAATGTATCATTAACGGACCTGACCTGGTATTCTCCGGGGCTCCCGCGATGCTCCACTTCTGTCACGAGAATTTACTGACGGTAAATTATTCACTTGTGGTATTAAAAATCGGGAAACAGGCACCATGGCTGCTGAGACAGAGAGAGGAGGTAGGACATGATCCCAGAGACGCGACCGTTGGCTGCTGGTCCATCCGCAGGCAGGGCTGGCTGCAGGGGGGGTGGCATCTGCCAGGGCCGGGAGGGGGAGTAACCAGGGGGTGACCAGCGATGGGCCATGGGTTCAGGGTGACCCTCCTGGGACCGGGGTGTCCAGGTATGGACTGCCTTTGCTGTGGCCTGCAAGGCAATCACCTTGCTGCGCCCCCACTGACCGCCCGCTGTCACCCCTGGTTGTGCTGAGTGACACCGGCCATATGGGTGTCGCTGTCCCACCACCCCCACATTCTACCCCCACCCCACTACCCCCCTCCCTTCCACACCCAGGTGCCACCTGCCGGCGGGGCATCACGCAGCCAACCCAAGGGCAATGCCCACAGTAATCTGTAGAGGGCGGAGCTGGACGGGGCCACAGAGCATACCCTTGAGCGCAGGTGACAGAGGCGGTCAGTGCCACAACTCCGGTTTCTTCCCTTTTGTGAGGGCCACGAAGAATCCAGCACGAGTTTTAAGGATACAAAGTAATAACATTTATTTACAATAACATATATATATAACAGCAGCAGCAACTTCCCTTGCTGCACACTCCTTCCTGCTGTTTCCAAACTGGCCAGCTTTATTTATACTTGGAGTTTACTAATGGTTTCTCCGCCACCCTCATTGGGGAAGCTCATACTCCCATAGGATTGTGGGATTGTCATTAGTCCCCAGCCAATGGTAAGTAGGCAGGTTATAACATCCCTCCCCCCAAAGTCCAAGGAATCCACCGAAGACCCTGGCGAAGGAGGGCATCGGACTCGTTTTGCCGCAGGCCGGACACCATTTGCACGCGGCGCTGGATCAGGCGGCGTATAACGAGACGGAGACCGGCGCTTCCGTGATGAACGGCGCAACGGTTGTACATCCACGGCCCGTGGACCCGAGGATTCCCCCTCTGATGCATCCTGTGTCTCCATCTCGGATTCAGAGTCTGCTGCCTCCGCCATGTCAGCGTCTCTATCTCCATTCGGTTCTGTAACGACCTGCGCAGGCTTTGAGTGAGGCACCAGTGGAAGTTTGTGAGGACTACCTTCCCTTGTCTCTGGTCTCTGCGGCTGTAGAAATGAGCTCCGGGGGTGGGGAATCTTTTGAGGGGATAGTCTTCTGGACCGAATGTGGTCTACATGTTTGCGCTGGAGACGACCCTGGGCTTGCACCTGGTAAGATATAGGGCCCGTTTGGCGAAAGATTACACCAGGAACCCACTGGGCACCACCAGCAAAATTCCGAAAAAACACTGGGTCACCGGGCACAAACTGCCGAATTGGCCGATGCCGAGAAAATCCCTGTCCCTGCCGTTCTTGTGTGCGGCACACTTTTGTGCCAATGTCCGGGAAAACCATACTAAGGCGGGTGCGAAGTCTCCGGCCCATTAGGAGTTCTGCGGGAGCTACCCCAGTCACCGCATGGGGGGTGGTCCTATACGTAAACAAAAAGCGAGCCAGTCTCGTGTCCATTGATCCAGAAGACTGGTTCTTTAGGCCTCTTTTGAATGTCTGCACTGCGCGCTCTGCCAACCCATTTGAAACCGGGTGGTAAGGGGCAGTGCGGATATGGCGTATGCCGTTCATCTTCGTGAACCTCGCAAACTCCTCACTCGTGAATGGAGTGCCGTTATCCGTGACCAGCACCTCGGGGAGGCCATGCGTACTAAAAGTCAAACGCATCTTTTCAATTGTTGCGCAGGATGTTGTCCCCTGCATCTTATGCACCTCTAGCCATTTAGACTGGGCGTCAATTAATAGAAGGAACATGGATCCTTGAAAAGGGCCTGCGAAATCTGCATGCAAGTGTGCCCAAGGCTGTGCTGGCCATTCCCAGTGATGTAGGGGCGCGGCCGGCGGAAGCTTCTGATGCTCCTGGCAAATGGAGCAGTTTTGGGCCACCTTCTCAATGTCGGTGTCGAGGCCTAGCCACCAGACATAACCCCAGGCCAACATTTTCATTTTGGTCACACCTGGATGCCTATTGTGCAAGTCTCTTAGTATCAGCTCCTGTGACAGGCAAGGTGTCCATAAAATTTAGGGTTGCAACCACCTCACCGGTCATGGAGGTCGACGTGGGGCCGGTCCATAAAGGCAATCAGCTCAGTGCGTCGGCATTTGCTATCTGCGTACCTGGTTTGTGCCCCAGAGAATACTCGTATGCAGCAAGCAACAAAGCCCAGCGCTGGATCCGTGCGGAAGCAATGGGCGGTATTGGCTTATCCTCTCTGAAATGTCCCAGCAGAGGCTTATGATCAGTCACGATAGAAATGGTGGCCATACATGTACTGGTGGAAGCATTTCACCGCAAAAACCATTGCCAGGCCCTCCTTCTCGATCCCATCCTCATCGCCAGTTTTGTGAGGGCCACGAAGAATCCAGCACGGGTTTTAAGGATACAAAGTAATAACATTTATTTACAATAACATATATATATAACAGCAGCAGCAACTTCCCTTGCTGCACACTCCTTCCTGCTGTTTCCAAACTGGCCAGCTTTATTTATACTTGGAGTTTACTAATGGTTTCTCCGCCCCCCTCATTGGGGAAGCTCATACTCCCACAGGATTGTGGGATTGTCATTAGTCCCCAGCCAATGGTAAGTAGGCAGGTTATAACACTCCCAGAGTCCAAAGATGTGCAGGTTAGGTGGATTGGCCATGCTAAATTACCCCTTAGTGTCCAAAAGGTTAGGTGGGGTCACTGGGTTGCGAGGATAGGGTGGAGGTATGGGCTTATGTATGGTGCTCTTTCCAAAGGCCAGTGCAGACTCAATGGGCCCAATGGCCTTATTCTGGACTGTAAATTTGATGATTCTATGAAGAGACTAGGACCAGAGGGCATAATCTCCGAATAAGGGTTGACCATTAGACAGGGATGAGGAGAAATTTCTCAGATGGTACTGAATTTGTAGAATTCTTTACTGCAAAGAGCTGTAGAGGCTGAGTCATTAAGTATGTTTAAGGCTGATATTGATTGATTTTTAAGCAGTAAGGAAATCAAGGATTATGGAGATAAGGTGGAAAAGTGGAGTTGAGGATGAGATCAGATCCAGCCATGATCTCATTGAATGGTGGAGCAGACTTGATGGGCTGAGTGGTCTAATTCAGTTCCTATGACCTATAGTCTTCGGGTCAGACTGCACGGCCTTGGAAGTTACAGAGGAATGTATTGCACTTGTAAATCTACCTAACTTCCTTTTATCCCTTTATTTAATTGATTTCCAGGTTTGTATCAATAAAACCTTTTTCTCCTTGTGCCCATGTGTTGAGAATCGGACTGTTCAGTCTTCCCAAGGCCTGTGGGACAAACTCACGACCCTGAGTAGGAGATATGAGTTCAAGCTTGGAAGAAATATTATGCACAGACTACTTTCTAGAAAGGGTGTGAAAGGTGCTCACCATGTTTAATCGTTAACGTAGATGAACTAAAGAGTCATGAGATGTTTTTCTTAAAAGAGAAACTGATTTAGGAATAGGGATAAAGATTTCTTCTGTGTGCTTCTGTACAAAATTGTAACTATATTTCGACATAATACCTTCAGGTTATATTGTGTACTGAAGGAGTACTCCAACCATAGTGTGAACGGTGGGGGTGTGGGAGGAGTGTGGTGGGGGGAGGACGGTGGTGCTAGTCAATGGTATTGATTTAACAGCAGCACTCAAGAAAGAGGCAGGGCCTGGTGAACCAAACAGAAAGATCTTGGCCAACGATCCTCCTAAAGTGACCTACAGTCGTCTCAGATTGATCACTTGAGGGGGTAACTGTATGACTTACTTGAAACTGTTTAAAATTTTCAATGAAGGTGTTGGATTTCATATGAAGTAATTTCTGGTCTCCAACCTGAAGAAAGAATACCAACCAGAGACCCCTGGGCTGAGTTGCTGAATTACTAATAAACTAAAGCAGTACTTCAATTACAACTGCAGATAGCGACATAAAAAGATTCTCTGACAATACAGCGATGTCATAATATACACCAGTATAACATGGTGCAGACACACACACTGATGGACACACAGCGGGACCAATCAACACACACAACACCGCAGCCAATCACCAGTTGGAGCACACTCACTATAAAGACAGGGGGCATCAGAGTTCCCGCTCATTCGGGATGCAGCCTCCTAGAAGGACAGAGCTTACAGCTTACAGCACAGATCTTCACCATGTGCTGAGTGCATAGACTGGTTAGGACAGGCATAGGTCTTTAGTTTAATCTAACATCGTGTTAACCTACAGTGAAAGTATGTTCAACAGTATCTAACTTAATAAAATAGTGTTGCACTATTTTAAGTGTTGGTGGCCTGTATGTGTTCCACCGATCCAGAACACCCAACACATCATGATACCAGATGTTGAGGGATATTAGAACTTCTTAGACCTACCTGCAAGTTATTTGCCTTCCACCAGCATACAGTCATCCTGCAAAATGGACAGCGTCCGCCCTCCGCCGCCGCTTCGCATCACCGGTAACCTAGGGGCCAACTGGAAGATATTCAAACAACGCTTCCAGCTCTACCTTGAAGCCACAAACCAGGGAGATGCCTCAGACACCAGGAAGATCGTTCTCTTCCTATCCACGGCCGGGGAACATGCCATCCACATTTTCAATTCTCTCACCTTTGCTGATGATGAAGATAAATCAAAATTCAAGACAGTCCTCCTCAAGTTTGACAGTCACTGCAACATCGCGGTGAATGAAAGTTTTGAGCGCTATGTATTCCAACAGCGTTTGCAGGGTAAGGATGAACCTTTCCAGTCCTTTCTCACCCACCTCCGCATCCTTGCGCAGTCCTGTAATTACGGGCACACCTCCGACTCCATGATACGCGATCAGATCGTTTTCGGTGTTCAGTCGGACCCCCTATGCCAGCAGCTCCTCAAGGTAAAGTAACTCACCCTAGGGACCGCCATCGAGACCTGCGTGCTACACTAGTCGGTATTCCCACATCCAAGCGGCTGAAACGGCGCGGCAAGGTCCCCACGAGGCAGAACGGGTCCAAGCAATCAAGCAACTCCAGGGCCTCAGCCTGGATGAGGGTGGCCATTTTGCGTGCTTTTCGCAGACTCCCACGCTAGTGCGCACCGAACGAGGGGATGGCGACGTCGACGAACGTACTGCGCAGGCGCACACTACGTACTACCACACCGTGCATGCGCGGTGGCGCAGCAAACGTACTGACGCTACAACGTGCGGCGACTGTGGCTCCACCCACTTAAAGCGGCAATGCCCTGTCAAATCCCAACAATGCCGGAGCTGTGGCAAACTTGGCCACTATGCTGCTTTATGCAGATCAGCTCAGCCTGCCAACTCATATCACTCCAGCCAGCCTCGTAGGAATGTCCGGGCCATTCAACCCACGGTCACCGAGTCCGATGCGGACCTACTACCCGATATTGACATCGAGGACCCGAAGGCATCTTTTGGAGTCGATATCGTAACAAAAGACAGGGTGTCCCCGAAGCAGAGAATCCAGCCTCTATCGGTATACAGCATCGATCCAGACGATGACGGTGTGCCACCCTGACGGTCAACCGGTCCCAAATACAATTTCGCCTGGACACTGGTGCCTCCGCCAATCTCATTGTGTGGTCTGACCTCCAAAGCCTTCGTGCCAAACCAGCCATCCTCCCATCAGCCTGCCAGCTATTAGATTATAATGGCAATGCCATTGCTGCCAGCGACTCGTGCCAACTTGAAGTGACGCACAGGTCACGCAAAGCCATCCTTCCCTTTGAAATTGTGGGCTCCTCGAAAGCCTCCCTGCTTGGCGCACAGGCATGCAAGCTATTGAACCTAGTTCGCTCTCTCTCCCCTGCTGATGCATCTGCCTTTCAGGACACCGACTTCAGGGCGCAGCTCAACGCCATTATCAACCAGCACCACGACGTCTTCGAGGGCATGGGCACGCTCCCGTACACCTACAAGATTTTATGAAAACTGAATGCCACGCCTGTGGTGCACGCACCTCGCAGGGTCCCAGCACCCCTTAAGGACTGCCTCAAGCAGCAGCTGCAGGACCTCCAGAACCAAGGAGTGATTTCCAAAGTCACGGAATCGACCGACTGGGTCAGTTCCATGGTATGTGTAAAAAAGCCTTCCGGCGAATTGAGAATTTGCATTGATCTCAAGGATCTAAATCGCAATATCACAAAGGAGCATCCAATTCCCAAGCGTGAAGAGCTCACATGTGAGATGGCTCGCGCCAAGCTCTTCACCAAACTCGACGCCTCAAAAGGATTCTGGCAAATCCAGCTCGATAAATCCAGCAGGAAACTTTGCACATTTAACACCCCCTTTGGCAGATATTGTTACAACAGGATGCCGTTCGGGATCATATCTGCATCAGAAGTGTTCCATAGGATTATGGAACAAATGATGGAAGGCATTGAAGGTGTTCGCGTCCATGTCGATGACATAATCATTTGGTCCACCACCCCGCAGGAGCATGTTAGTCACCTCCAGCGCGTATTCAGACGTATACATGAGCATGGCCTCCGCCTCAACAGGGCCAAATGCTCTTTTGGTCAGACGAAACTCAAGTTCCTTGGGGACCACATCTCCCAGTTGGGTGTGCAGCCGGATGCGGACAAGGTAGCTGCCATTACAGCTATGAAAACACCAGAGCACGAGAAGGCGGTCCTCCAATTTCCGGGCATGGCCAATTTTTTAGGGAAATTTATCGCTAACCTCGCCTCTCATACTACGGCTCTCAGGAACCTGGTCAGGAAGACGACAGATTTCCAATGGCTCCCTGCCCACGAGCGTGAATGGAGAGAACTCAAAACAAAACTGACCACGGCCCCGGTCTTAGCTTCTTTGATCCAGCAAAGGAGACCAAAATTTCAACCGATGCCAGTCTATCCGGCATTGGGGCAGTGCTCCTTCAATGTGATGAGGCCTCATCATGGGCCCCGTTGCATATACGTCACAATTATGTCTACGGACTTCCTCAATTCACCGTTGAGACCGACCATCACCCGCTGGTCAATATAATACAGAAAGACTTGAATGACATGACGCCTCACCTCCAGCGTATTCTTCTCAAGCTCCGGCGATATGAATTCCAGCTGGTATAAACCCCAGGCAAAGATCTCATCATTGCTGACGCTCTCTCCAGGGCAGTCAACACTCTATGTGACCCAGCGGGATTTGTCTGCCAGGTTGACGCCCATGTGGCATTCGCGGCCTCCAATCTATCTGCCACGGATGAACGCCTCGTCCAAATTCGCCACGAGACAGCGGCTGTCCCCTTGCTACAGCATGTCATGCGCCACCTAATGGACGGGTGGCTCAAGGGCCAACGCCCTCAGTTCTATAATGTCAGAGATGATCTGGCGGTAGTAGACGGGGTTCTTCTAAAACTGGACCGCATTGTCATCCCGCATAGCATGCGCCAGCTTGTCCTGGAACAACTACATGAGGTCCACCTTGGCGTTGAAAAGTGCCACCGACGGGTCCGAGAGGCAGTGTACAGGCCCGGCATTAATGAGGACATTGCCAACACAGTGCTCAACTGCCCCACTTGTCAGCGCTTCCAGCCGGCCCAACCACGTGAGACCCTGCAGCCCCATGAGTTGGTAACGTCACCATGGACCAGGTGGGCATCGACCTGTTCCATGCGCTGGGTAGAGACTATGTCCTGATCGTGGACTACTTTTCAAATTACCCGGAGATGATACAGTTGCACGATATCACATCGTCTGCCATCATTCGTGCATGTAAAGAAACCTTTGCTCGACACGGCATCCCGCTCACGGTTATGTCGGACAATGGCCCTTGCTTCGCCAGCCAGGAATGGTCCAACTTTGCCAGGTGGTACAATTTTGCCCGTGTGACATCCAGTCCCCTGTACCCCCAATCCAACTGCAAAGCGGAGAATTGAGTACATATAGTCAAACAGCTCCTATGCAAGGCTGCCGATGATGGGTCCAATTTCTACCTTGCCTTGCTGGCCTATCGCTCCGCCCCACTGTCCACTGGCCTGTCGCCAGCCAGTTACTCATGGGTCGTACCCTGAGGACGACGGTGCCGTCCATACATGTCCCAGACATCGACCACGTTCCGGTCCTTCGCCGGATGCAGCTGTCTCGTGTACAGCACAAGGCGGCTCATGACTCCCGTGCAGCTGATCTCCCTGCTCTGGCTCCATTTGACAACGTCCGCGTCCATCTTCCGGATGGTGGCTGGTCTGCAACCGCTGTTGTCCTTCGGCAGGTGGCCCCCCGCTCGTTCCTGGTTCGTCTACCAGATGGCTCTATTCTACGCCGCAATCGACGCGCCCTTCGTCTCATTACACGCTCGCCGCGTGATCCTCCACTGTTGCCTCACCCTCCTGCTGACCCTGCCACGGACTATGCAGATTTCCCTGTCACACTGCATCCCCCTGACTCTGATGCAGTCCAGCCTGCTCCTGAACCGGCGGCTCTCGACCCACCCTTGAGGCGGCCAACCAGAATTCGTCGCCCACCTCAGAGACTTAATTTATGAACTTTGCGGACTTATAGACTCTCTGAATTGTTTCGTTCCTTTGTTTGATCGTTTCCCTGGTTTGTATATAGTGTTGATCTCGTTATTCTTGTTGCATACTGCTTCTGTGCACCAGGCACCTTCCCATGTAAGTAGCTTAGTTCTCCTGTACGTAGTCCTGTAAATATGTCTTCGCATCCCACACGTAGTTAGGAACATTCTCACCATACATTATTTATTGCCCCACACACACATTCTTTTATAAAAGGGGGGATGTCATAATATACACCAGTATATCATGGTGCAGATACACACACACAGCGGGACCAATCAACACATACAACACCACAGCCAATCACCAGTTAGAGCACACTCACTATAAAGACAGGGGGCATCAGAGTTCCCGCTCATTCGGGATGCAGCCTCCAAGAAGGACAGAGCTCACAGCTTACAGCACAGATCTTCACCATGTGCTGACTGCATAGACTGGTTAGCACAGGCATAGGTCTTTAGTTTAATCTAACATCGTGTTAACCCACAGTGAAAGTATGTTCAACAGTTTCGAACTTAATAAAATAGTGTTGCACTATTTTAAGTGTTGGTGGCCTGTATGTGTTCCACCGATCCAGAGCACCCAACACATCAAACGAAGTCTGTTAAATGTGAAGTAGATCAGAAAATACAACCGAGGGAAAGCCTTGTTAACAAAATAAATCTAACATTTTCACTTGTTGAAAATTAAATGTGGTTTGACAGCTATGTGATTTGTTAAGTAGTATCATATGGCAACATTAGGTGCACAAATTTGCTCTAGTTCTATTTTACTACATAATGTGATGAATTTATGTTTAAATATTTGTCACACTTTGTAGCAATAAAAGGCCAACATGTCAAATTCCAACTGCTACAATTGCTTTCCCTTTGATAATTCATTGGAAAGGAGTACTTACTAATCCAACACTTCAAAGATCAGCCTCCCATCTTGCACCTAAAATAAACTGGATTCATCTGAAACTCTGCCTGTGTCCTAACTCACACTAAGTCCCATTCATCTGTCCAGACTGGTCTGGACATGCTGCAGAGGCTCCTGGGCATCGCCTCCATTTAAAAATTGTTTTCACATTCTTAGATTCCTCCATATCTCTCCCCCCCCCCCCCCTCTCTCTCCTCATTTAGGGTATTCCTTAAAACCTCCGTCTTTGGCCAAGCTTTTGGTCACCTCTCCGAACATTTCCTTACGTGGCTTAGAGCCAAATTTTGTTTGATGATGCCCTTGTGAAGTGCCTTTGGACATTTTACCATGTTAAAGGTGCTATACAAAATGCAAGTTGTTGTACATAGAACATAGAACATATGGTGCAGAAGGAGGCCATTCGGCCCATTGAGTCTGCACCAACCCACTTAAGCCCTCACTTCCACCCTATCCCAGTAACACAATAACCCCTCCTAACCTTTTTGGTCACTAAGGGCAATTTATCATGGCCAATCCACCTAACCTGCACGTCTTTGGACTGTGGGAGGAAACCGGAGCACCCGGAGGAAACTGGAGCAGACACGGGGAGAATGTCCAGATTCCGCACAGACAGTGACCCAGCGGGGAATCGAACCTGGGACCCGGTGCTGTGAAGCCACAGTGCTAGCCACTTGTGCTACCGTGCTGCCCTACAAATTTCCTCAACAATAGATTGTCACAGCAAAAGGTTGATCAGCATCCGCACTGCGTTGCATTGCCTTGGAAGTCACAGAGGAATATAATGCACTACTAAATTTATCTATTTATTCTTATCCCTTTGTTTAATTGATTTCCAGTGCTGTACCAATAAAACCTCCTTCCCCTCTGCCCATGGGTTGAGAATCAGCCTGTTAAGTCTCACCAAGACCTGTGGGCCAAACCCATGACCTTGAATAGATGACATCCTCAAATTGAGGGGCAGCCGAAGATGAGAAAAAAAATGGGCGGGATTCTCCATTAGTCGATACCAGAATCGCAGAATGTGATTGGTTGGAGAATCTGTAGTGATGCCAAAATCGTGGCGTGCACCAGCCGCTCACCAGAGTGCCATGTTCCGATGCCTCGACAGCGGCAACAATGCGTTCTATTCCGTGATGCACTATCAATTATGACGAGACGAGAGTAGAGGGTAATCGAGGCTTTATTAAGCAGCGATGTGTTGCCTCCTACAGCTGCTGCCGAAATGGCTGCAGCTCGGTGAGCACACACATTTATACTCCGTCTACTGGGCGGAGCCAGCAGGCACGGATCTGCCCCCGTACCTGTAGTACAGGAGCCTTACCGTATTACTTCTCATATACGTCATATGTACAAACAGTGGTGACTACCACACCCGGCACGTACAGTAAACGTGTTTGCATATCGCTAGCGGGTCTGACCTGGTATTCTCCGGGGCCTCCGGACGCTCCGCCTCCTCCAGGGGGAATTAGCGATGGCGAGGTTCACTTGTGGTTTTCGAAATCGGGAATCAGGCACCATCGCTGATAAGGGAGAGGGAGGAGCTAGGACATGCCGAGGCGTGACTGTGTGCTGCTGGTCATGCAATCGGCAGGGCTGCCTGGGGGCGGGAGGGGACATCTGCTAGGCCGGTGGGGGTGGGGTGGGGAGAGTGACGGGGAGCGACCAAGGCATGGGCATAGTGGTATTGTCACTGGACAAGTAATCCAGAGACCCAAGGAAATGTTCTGCAGACCTGGGTTAGAATCCTGCCAGGGCAGATAGTAGAATTCAAATTCAATAAAAAATCTGGAATTAAAAATCTAATGATGACCATGAAACCAATGTCATTGTCATACAAGAACCCATTTGGTTCTTTAGGGAAGGAAATCTGCCATCCTTACCCGATCTGGCCTACATGTGACTCCAGACCCACAGCAATGTAGTTGACTCTTAAGGGCCCTCAGGGATGATTAATAAATACTGGCCCAGACAGCGATGGCCACATCCAATAAATGAATAAAGAAAATTCACAAACCAAAAAGGGTTCCACTCGATGAACGTGCAGCTGATATGTGACCATCAGATATGCATCATGCACGTCTACGCCTGATCATATGCACAATGCCTTCATCCTGGCACACTCAATGGTTCCAGACCTCTTTGAGGTGCACTCCTGGCTGAGGGGTTGTTTTATGAGCAACGGGGGCTATCCACTGCGATCATGGCTGATGTCATGAATCCGGAGGCCACAGAGCGAGGCAGAGACCCGCCACAAAGATGCCCATGCAGCGATCAGGGGCTTGATCGAGCAGTGCTTCAGCCTCCTGAAGATGCAGCTCTGGTGCCCGGACTGCTTTGGAGGGGCCCTCCAGTATAACGCTAGAAGAGTCTCCCACATCCTGGTGGCCGGCTGCATCCTCCGCAACATCGCGCAGCAGAGGGGTGATGCTCTTGAAGAGGAGGATGAAGGTCAGGCCTCGTCTTACGAGGTGGATTTGAGGGAGGGCGAGGATGGGTAGGACATGGGGCCCAGGTAGGCAAGGGAGGCTGCAAAACGCGCGTGTGGGCCAACTGGCACGGAATGCTCTAATCGTCTCCAGGTTCACCGACTAGAGGGCCTGGCATTGGCAAGGACATTCCATCCACCACCACCCCCTTCCCGGCTAGCAGCCCTTCCCACAAAAACCCTCCCTGTGCGTCCCTCCCTCCTTGCAACCCCATCCGTGATTCCGACCTGCCTCACTTCAGGATGGGGGCCCTGGGTTGGCAGTAACAATGGGTCTGGCCCTTGGGATGGAGGATGATGACAACCCGCCCTGCGATGAGCTCTGGTGCTCCGTATCGCTTGACAATGTCTGACTCCTGCCCACAGCAGCACTTTCCACTGTCCACCTGGTTAATCATTGCATGCGAGCTGGCCCCACTGAGCCCTTGGAATGGTGGTGATCTTGTGAGGGGGGGGGGGGGGGGGCATGCGGGTGGGGTGGGGGGGGGGCATGTGGGTGGGGTGGGGTGGGACATCAAAGCGGTGAACACTGGCTGAAATGGGGTCTCTGGGCCAGGCCCATCCCCAACGTCAGCCCAATGCCACCTTAGCCACTAGAGCACCCTCTGCGAGAAGCCCAGACCAGTCCATCCCTCACACCCTTCTGACAGAGCACCGGAAGTAGGTTGTAACGTTGTGCACAGGTATTTAATGTGAACAGGGGAACACATATAATATATATATATATATAATGTGCTGCCTAACTGGTGTCAACCTTTCTGGCCCCGACCAGGGTCTCGTTGTTCACGGCCATGGGGGACAAGGAATGGACTACCTCCCTCTGGGACAGCACCACTTCACACTGCGGCTGTGCCACCATCTTCTAGATCTTTGCACATCATCTAGTGACAGCGCCACATCCCACTGGGCCAGTGCCCGGACAATGTCGCTGACGCCCTCAGCCACGACCCACTGTGACTGTGCCACACTCTGGAAGCGCATCTGTCTAGTTGGCCTGTGATAGGGCAGCCATATCGTGGACCACAGCCACTGCCCATGCAGAGTACTCTAGGCCTTGGACACCTTGACCCATGGCCAAAATCTTTGCACCCAAGGCCGCCACCCGTGTGGTGTTGGCCTGGGTGGCAGGCATGGACGGCACCTGCTCCTGCAGATAGTTTGACTCCTCCAACTGCACCTGCGGTTGCTCAATGTTGGCTGAAAACCACTCATGCAATTCATGGCTCTGAGACTGCATCTCCACGATCGGTGGGACCGCCCTTTCCAGAAGCCGGAAAACTGTTCGGACGCAGCTAGTCCCTGGGGTCGGGCCGCCTGTCGGAGGTGTGGGGCAGTGTGGAGGTGGTGGTGGTGGAGGTGGTGGTGTGGTGGGGGTTGTGCGGAGGGGTTTGGAGGGTTGGTAGTGGTTGTGGAGGTGGGAGTGATGACACACATGCCATGGGGAACTGCAACTCAGCAGGTTTTCACTTGCTCCGCCCAATGTCGGCCTCCGCATTGGTGACTGCCCTCTCCCTGGGCCCACCGATCAGGTCTAGTGCCACCTGCTCAGCAGTGCTGAAGGACCACAGCTCCAGCAGTCCCCCTTCCAGTTTTCTACCTCTCATGGCAGTTGTGGGTCGACTTTTCCTCGGGGGGGTGGTGGTAGACAGTCGGATGCATGCACCACAGGGGGTGGGCAGCTGGTGGCCTTCGTGGCCAGGACACCAGGCCGTGGCGGCTGGTATGGGTGCTGGCAGATGGTGCACGGTGGCGGTTCAGTCGCCCTCTGGGTTAGGTGTGTGTGGGTCAGGGGCTAGTGCCAGGGGCACAGTGCTGCCTACTCACCCTAACTGCCCTGAGGAAGTCATGCAGCTTTTTTACGGCACTGCTGGCCAATCTTGGCAGTGTTGCCCATCGCGCTCATGGCCTCTTCCACTCGCTCCCAGGCCCGGTTCAGGGTGGCAGATGGCAACGCCCTCCCCACCCCGGGATACGGGGTGGCCCACCTTTCCTTCACAATGTCCAGTAGGGTCCCCAGTTCGGCGTCGGTGCTGGTCTCCTTGCTGGCATCTTGTTGGCTGGGATGGGTGTGTGTGGGGAGGGGACTGCTAAAGTGTGGCTGCAGCTTGTCAGCCTGCCGAGTGTCGATCCCGACTCCAGTGAATCGGACACCGTTGTTCATTGGAATCGATCGTGTTCCACGTTGAGTTGCATAATTATGAGGGGCATAGACAGAGTGGATAGTCAGAGGCTTTTCCCCAGGGTAGAGGGGTCAATTACTAGGGGGCATAGGTTTAAGGTGAAAGGGGCAAGGTTTAGAGTAGATGTACGAGGCAAGTTTTTTACGCAGAGGGTAGTGGGTGCCTGGAACTCGCTACCGGAGGAGGTAGTGGAGGCAGGGACGATAGGGACATTTAAGGGGCATCTTGACAAATATATGAATAGGATGGGAATAGAAGGATACGGACCCAGGAAGTGTAGAAGATTGTAGTTTAGTCGGGCAGTATGGTCGGCACGGGCTTGGAGGGCCGAAGGGCCTGTTCCTGTGCTGTACATTTCTTTGTTCTTTGTTCTTTGTTTGCTGTTAGCCCATTAAGGATCGATTAATTGCTCTAGCAACGGAGCCAATTTTGCTGTCGTAGAACACCACTTCGGTTATTTGTGAAGACCGCCTGGTCAATGATGTGTCCAAGATAGTGAACAGAAGATTTAAAAAATTTGCACTTCTCTTTCCTGGCCCTGGGATTATATAGTTTCAGCCTTGCAAGAGTAGCTCCTAGGTTCTTTACATATTCTACATCATTCAAACCTGTATTTAAAATGTCGTCCAGTAGCGTTGCAAACCCGATAGCCCACTCAGGATTTGATCCATAGATCATTGGAGAAAGCTGGTGCTGACGGTATCTCGAATGGAAACCTCTGATACCAAAGCAGACCCTTGTGTGTCATTATGGTCAGTAACGGTTGAGACTCAATAGCTGTATTCATTTGCTGATAGGCTTGGAGAGATGAATTTTGCTAAATTTTTGGTGGTCTGTGAGGCCTGCAAAAAGATCTTTGATAAGTGTTAGAGGGTCCTGAAGAGCACATAATACAGGTTTGATAGTCGTTTTGAAACCCCTTCATATTCATACTGAATCATCCTTCTTTAAGATTGGGACGATTGGGGTTGCCCAATCGCTGGTGGTAACACGTTTAATGACTCCTGTCTTCAGTAACCTCTCAGCTTCTTCTTCCACTTTAGGCCAAATAACATAGGATGTGGTACGTGCTTTCAAACACTTAGGCACTGTAAGGAATTGATAAAACACTTGTCTGTTTCGTGTTTCTCTTTTAATGCCTGTCTTGCTGGCTGGTTTTAAAATCACAGACATTTGATTTTGAACTGAAACCCCCCCCTGCTGCAAGCTGTGACAGATCTCCTCTGATTCAGTATGCTCTGTGGCAATGCCTGCGATGTCATCCTGATGGACTTGGCAAACAGCTAATCAGCTCATTTGATATCCAGGCCTTGGACCGATTCTTGTTTGAGATTGGTGCAGCGTCTCAGAAACTTCTGGAACAAGAGAAGCATCATTTTGTAAGTTCTGTGAAAGATCCAAGCATGATCCAAAATCCAAGATCCAAGCTTTAATGCACTCTCTCTCAGCTTTCTCTCTCTACCAGGCGATTTAGGAGCTCGCAGCCAGACCTATGGAAGGCACTCCTGTTTAAAAGACAGCTGGCAGTAGCCAGACCAGTGAAGGGAACTACTGGCTTGAAAGTTCTCCCACCAGGTCTGTAACAGTTTAATCCTCTGTCTGAATGGCTGGGAAAAGCCCAGTCTGAGAACTCTCTTCACAATACAGCCAGAATCTCTGCACAGTGACCAGGCAAGCAGTTGAAAGACAGAGTGGATGTAAAATCTGCTGTAAACTCTCAGGTAGAAAACATCAGTAATATCTCAGGGAGACAGAGTCCATCTGGTGGTTGCATGATAGATTTGTACAGCCCTGAATCTCCTGTGTGAAGCCGATTCCCCAGAGGAAGACCTACAGTCTGGGAGTTCTAATGAACGGCAGTCCTTACAAGATCCGAATTCACCGATGGTTTGCAGCACCTCACATTCTGAAGAGGTCACCGCCTACAAGGACTTCAACCTCAGCAGCGAAGATCCTCAAGTGTATCATACTCTTTTAATCCTTGTAATTTTAATCCTTTCCCTACCCCCAACCATGTGTTTGTCTTGTGTGTGTCTGGGTGGAGGTGGGAAAGGGTCTTGGGAATAGTTAGACCAATAGTCTATTGTTCCAATATTTCCAATATTTGTTCATCTTTTACTCTTGTTATAAAACGTTTTTTAAAAGTTTACTTATAAATCTGGTATCTGTAACTCATTGGAGCAGTCAAGGGTTAAAGAACTCAGGAAAATACATAAATTATTGGTTAATTCACTTATGTTGGGACTCCGGGGTCTGTGTGGCTGGAACTGACTGTGCACTCAGCCAGTTTGTCGTTATCAGTCTTTATCTTGAGTTTCACTTCGACTCCAGTCGCAGATCCAATTGACTCTGGGAATACCTTCCCATAATTTCTCAGAACTGGTTGAAAATTGTTCGTAAAATCAACAATTCCATTCATGACGGCCCAGTTTAGCTTAATCCTTCTTAATCAAGATCTGCCAAACAATACCGGAAAGTTTCCTTGAACGATGTGAAGAGGCAACTCCACTTTCTGCTCGTTAACATCCACAGTCCCCTTGATGAAGCTCTTCAGCGGTGTCATGATATCCACATCAGCATATCATGGTGCAATCACACACACACTGATGGACAGGCAGTTGGACCAACCAGCACACACATAACATCGCAGCCAATCACCAGTGAGAGCACACGCACTATAAAACAGGGGACACCACAGTTCCCGTTCATTCTACCAGGAGATAGCTCAGAGCACAGAGCTCACAGCGTGCCACTCAGACATAGTCCATGTGCTGAGTGCCTCACTAAGATAGTGATAGGGCTGGGTCCACAGGTTAGCTGGTGAAGTACGAACCACAGCCAGCAGTTAGTGATTACCATTGTTTAGACAATAAAACAGAGTTGTACCATCTACAGCCGTGTTGGATCATTTGTGCATCAGGACACCCAACACGACATGATACCAGTAGTGGAAGCTAACCAGCGACTGTGAGACCTACCTGCACCCTTTCAGAAATCCGCCATCCTGCTCCATGGAAAACATCAGCCCGCCGCAGCCGCTCCGAATCGCTGTAAATCTTGGCGTAAACGGGACCTGTTTAAACAGCGCTTCCAGCTCTTCCTAGAAGCCACAGACAGGGAGAATGCATCGGACACCAGGAAGATCACCCTCCTCCTCTCCACGGCGGGGCAACACGCCATCCACAACAATAACTCCCTGGCATTCGCGAAGGCGAGGACAAAACAAAATATAAGACGGTGCTTCTGAAGTTCGACGAACACTTCAGCGTGGAAGTCAATGAGAGCTTCGAGAGGTACCTCTTCCAGCAGCGTCTGCACGGTAAGGATGAGCCTTTCCAATCTTACTTGACACACCTCTGTATCCTCGCGCAGTCCTGCGGCTATGAGGTCACCTCCGACTCCATGATACGGGATCAGATAGTTTTTGGGGTCATCTCGGACACCCTAAACCAGCAGCTCCTTAAAATAAAGCGCCTCACCCTAGCGACTGCCACCGAGACCTGCGTCCTCCATGAGAACACGACCAGCCGGTACTCCCAAATCCAGGCGGCCGAAACGGCACGGCACGGGTCCTACGAGGCGGAGTGGGTCCAGTCGATCGAGTTCCTCCCGGCCCGTGGCCCGGACGAGGGCGGCCATTTTGCGTGCTCTCCGAGGCCTCCCGCGCTTATACGCGCCAAAAGAGGGGCCGTTGACGCAGGGGGACGTGATGCGCAGGTGCGCTCTATGCAGGACCGCACTGCGTATGTGTGGTGGCGCAACGAATGCAACGAACGCCATCATGTCACGACGTGCGGCAACTGTGGCTCCGCCCACTTAAAGCGGCAATGTCCGGCCAAAGCGCGACAATGCCTCCACTGTGGCAGGATGGGCCACTACGCTGCCTGCTGTCGAGCAGCTCAACCTGCCAACTCCCAACCACTCCGCCAGCCTTGCAGGGACGTGCGGGCGATTCAGCCCCCCTACACTGAGTCATATCCAGATAGTATGCAGACCAGTGATACCAAAGACATGGAGCCCTTCCGCGTTGCGGTAATCCACAAGAACCGGATGTCCCCAAGTCGAAATCAGTGCACAGCATTGATCTTGGCGATGAGTGGTGTGCCACCCTAACGGTCAACCAATCACAGATCACATTTCGCCTGGACACTGGTGCCTCCGCCAATCTCCTCGCATGGTCAGCCTTCCAGACCTTGAAGGTTAAACCACCGATTCTGCCATCCCACTGTCAGCTGGTTGACTACAATGGAAACGTCATCCCGGCCACGGGGTCCTGCCAGCTCGATGTTACACACAACTCACACAAAGCCACATTATCATTTGAAATTGTTGGATCCTCGAAGGACTCTCTGTTAGGCGCACGGCGTGCAAGATCCTCCACTTCGTTCAGCGGGTACACACTCTGTCTCCAGAAGGCACGTCCGATTTCCCGGATGCAGACTTTAGGGCGCAGCTCCACTCACTCCTCGCGCACAACCAGGAGGTTTTCGAGGGCATGGGCACACTGCCCTACACGTACAAAATACGGTTCAAACCGGACGCCACCCCGGTCATTCACACATGTGACGTCCAGTCCCTTGCATCCTCAGTCGAATGCCAAGGTGGAAAAGGGCGTCCACATTGTGAAGCGGCTCCTCTGCAAGGCTGCTAATGCCGGATCTGACTTCTGTTTAGCCCTGCTGGCCTATCGCATGGCCTCACTGTCCACGGACCTCTCGCCAGCCCAGCTATTGATGGGTCGCACCCTCAGGCCCACTGTGCCGTCCATTCATGTTCCTGACCTCGACAATGCTCCAGTATTGCGAAGGATGCAACAATAGCGTGCTCAGCAGAAGGTGGCACATGACGCTCGGTTGACTGATCTTCCTGCCCTGGCGCCTGGAGACAACGTCCGCATACACCTACTGGAGGGTGGCTGGTCCGCAACCGCCGAGGTTCTCTGCCGCGTGGCTCCCCGCTCATTCCAGGCCCATTCCTCAGCCGGTGGATCCTGACCCACCCTTGAGGCGGTCAACCCAAATTCGTCGCCCAGCTGAGAGACTTGACTTATGAGCCTGTTAGCACATTGGACTCACTGAATTGTTTTACAGTACTGTTAACGGGTTTCTTCTCTTGTCGTTCATTGTTCCAGAAGTTTTCTCTCGTCGTTTGCTGATTGTATTTGTTCTGTTATTGGTACAACCTCGTTGTTTTGTTGCACCTGACACCTTCCTCTGTATATAGTTTAGCCTCATGTACATGTTGTAAATATTGCACACACATACTCAGGTGCACTCAGTACACATTTCTATTTATTAGCATGTAGGCACATATCCTTTGTGAAAGGGGGGGGATGTCATGATATCCACATCAGCATATCATGGTGCAATCACACACACACTGATGGACAGGCAGTTGGACCAACCAGCACACACATAACATCGCAGCCAATCAATAGTGAGAGCACACGCACTATAAAACAGGGAACACCACAGTTCCCGCTCATTCTACCAGGAGATAGCTCAGAGCACAGAGCTCACAGCATGCCACTCAGACATATACCATGTGATGGGTGCCTCAATAAGTTAGCGATAGGGCTGGATCCACAGGTTAGCTGGTGAAGCACGTACCCAAGCCAGCAGTTAGTGATTACCGTTGTTTAGACAATAAAACAGAGCTGTACCATCTACAGCCGTGTTGGATCATTTGTGCATCAGAACACGCAACACGACAAGCGGTACAACCTCTTCAGTACATGTCCTCAAATCCACATCAGATGGTTGCAATGGCAGATACTCCAATTTCTGATGGTATATCGATTCAGGTATAAGTGATACAGCAGCAGCCGTATCCACTTCCATCTTAATAGTGTTCCCATTTAATTTTGGGTGGACCCAAAATTGTTGTTGGTCTCCTTGTACTGCGAGAACGCCAAGATTACATTCCTTTGTTTTTAGAAAATATTTTATTGAGGCATTTATCATTTTAACAATTTTAAATGTCAAATTTCAATAAAAACAAAAACACAATAATCTCCTCAACAGAACCCTCTGGGCACAAACCCCAGCCAACATGGCTTACACAGGATCTGCTCAGACGAGGAGGAGCGTAACAGGCATCTACAGACGTTGAAAGATGCCCTCGTACGAATGGGATATGGCGCTCGACTCATCGATCGACAGTTCCAACGCGCCACAGCAAAAAACCGGACCAACCTCCTCAGAAGCCAAACATGGGACACAACCGACAGAATACCCTTCGTCGTCCAGTACTTTCCCGGAGCGGAGAAACTACGACATCTACTTCACAGCCTTCAACACGTCATCGATGAAGATGAACATCTTGCCAAGGTCATCCCCACACCCCCACTACTTGCCTTCAAACAACCGCGCAACCTCAAACAAACCATTGTTTGTAGCAAACTACCCAGCCTTCAGAACAGTGACCACGACACCACACAACCCTGCCATGGCAATCTCTGCAAGACGTGCCAGATCATCAACATGGATACCACCATTACACGAGAACACCACCCACCAGGTATGCGGTACATACTCGTGCGACTCGGCCAACGTTGTCTACCTCATGCGTTGCAGGAAAGGATGTCCCGAAGCATGGTACATTGGCGAGACCATGCAGGCGCTGCAACAACGAATGAACGGACATCGCGCGACAATCACCAGGCAGGAATGTTCCCTTCCAGTCGGGGAACACTTCAGCAGTCAAGGGAATTCAGTCTCTAATCTCCGTGTAAGCGTTCTCCAAGGCGGCCTTCAGGACGCGTGACAACGCAGAATCGCCGAGCAGAAACTTATAGCCAAGTTCCGCACACATGAGTGCGGCCTCAACCGGGACCTGGGATTCATGTCGCATTACATTCACCCCCCCACCATCTGGCCTGCGAAATCCTACCAACTGTCCTGGCTTGACACAATTCACACCTCTTTAACCTGAGGTTACCCCATCTCTGGATCTGTAAAGATTTAATCACCTGCTAATGCTCACATTCCAAGCATTGTCTGGCATCTTTGAATTTGTCTATATATATACGTTTCTGGAACATTCATTCACCTGAGGAAGGAGCAGCGCCACGAAAGCTAGTGACATCGAAACAAACCTGTTGAACTTTAACCTGGTGTTGTAAGACTTCTTACTGTACACAAACAGTGTCACCTTCCCCAACCACCTCTCATGCCTCCCTCCCCCCCCACCCCCCGCCACTGCTGACAGCTCAATTTTTCTCAAAGAAGTCGATAAATGGCTGCCACCTCCGGGTAAACCCCTGCAACGAGCCCATCAAGACAAATTTAATTTTTCCCCGCCATGTTGCTAACCCACACCCCCTACTTCGGGGGCTCCGGGTCCCTCCACCCTAGTAAGATCGGTCTCCAGGCCACCAGTGAGGCAAAGGCCAGGCGTTGGCCTCTCTTGCCCCCTGGGCTCCCGTGTCTTCCGACGCACCGAAGAATGCCACCTCTGGGCTCGGAACCACCCTCATTTGTAATACCTCTGACATGATGTCAGCAAACACCTGCCAGAAACCCCTCAGCCTTGGACATACCCAAAACATAAGAACATGGTTCGCAGTACCCCCCGCACAACGCCCACACCTATCCTCCATCTCCTCAAAGAACCTGCTCATCCAGGCCACAGTCATGTGTGCCCTGTGGACCACCTTAAATTGTACCTGGCTGAACCTGGCGCACAACGAGGACGCATTAACTCTCCTCAGGGCCTCCTCCCCGAATCCGGCCTCCAAATCCCCACCCAGGTTTTTTTTCCACTTTATCTAATTTCCCTATTGGGGCTCCCTCCCACTCCATCAGCTCCTTATAGATTTCTGAGACCTTCCCTTCTCCTACTCCTGTTCTTGAAACCACCTTATCCTGTAGCCTCTGGGGTGGCATGTACAGGAAGGTCGAAACCTGCCTCTGCACAAACTCCCCCACCTGCAGGTACCGAAAACCATTCCCCCTGGCAACTCAAACTCCTCCTCCAGCTCCTTCAGTCTCGGGAAACCCTCTTCAATAAAGAGATCCTCAAATCTCTCGTTCCCTGCCCGCATCCACCCCTGAAACCCCGCATCCAGCCCCCCCGGAGCGAACCGGTGATTATCACATATCGGCGCCCACACTGAAGCCCCCTCTAATGCCATATGCTGCCTCCGCTGTCCCCACACTCTTAGGGCTGCCACTGTTTCCGGGCTTGTGGAGGCGGTGCGAACAGCAGAGGTGTCGTCAATAATGCCCCCAAACCCGTATCCTTACATGAGGCTGCCTCCACCCGTTTACATACCGAACCCTCCCCCACTACCCACTTCCTGACCGTCGCAATATTCATCAACCAATAATAGTTGATGAAATTTGGGCCACGCCCCTGCTCCAGCAGCACCTTTTTCATCCGCGGGGCTTTACCTGCCTAAACAAATGCCAAGATATCTGCATTCACCTTTTTGAAGAACGCCTTGGGAATAAATATTGGGAGGCTCTGGAAAACAAACAAAAACCTCGGGAGGACCGTCATTTTAACTGTCTGTACCCACCCTGCCAATGACCTAAACCGGAGAGGCATAAATATCCTGGCCGCGAGATTTGCTAGTGTCACACGGGAGGGTTTAAACTAGTATGGCAGGGGGGTGGGCACGGGAGCAATAGGTCAGAAGGTGAGAGCGTTGAGGGAGAACTAGGGAATAGGGACAGTGTGGCTCTGAGGCAGAGCAGACGGGGAGAAGTTGCTGAACACAGCGGGTCTGGTGGCCTGAAGTGCATATGTTTTAATGCAAGGAGCATTACGGGTAAGGCAGATGAACTTAGAGCTTGGATTACTACTTGGAACTATGATGTTGTTGCCATTACAGAGACCTGGTTGAGGGAAGGGCAGGATTGGCAGCTAAACGTTCCAGGATTTAGATGTTTCAGGCGGGATAGAGGGGGATGTAAAAGGGGAGGCGGAGTTGCGCTACTTGTTCAGGAGAGTATCACAGCTATACAGCGAGAGGACACCTCAGAGGGCAGTGAGGCTATATGGGTAGAGATCAGGAATAAGAAGGGTGCAGTCACAATGTTGGGGGTATACTACAGGCCTCCCAACAGCCAGCGGGAGATAGAGGAGCAGATAGGTAGACAGATTTTGGAAAAGAGTAAAAACAACAGGGTTGTGGTGATGGGAGACTTCAACTTCCCCAATATTGACTGGGACTCACTTAGTGCCAGGGGCTTAGACGGGGCAGAGTTTGTAAGGAGCATCCAGGAGGGCTTCTTAAAACAATATGTAAACAGTCCAACTAGGGAAGAGGCGGTACTGGACCTGGTATTGGGGAATGAGCCCGGCCAGGTGGTAGATGTTTCAGTAGGGGAGCATTTCGGTAACAGTGACCACAATTCAGTAAGTTTTAAAGTACTGGTGGACAAGGATAAGAGTGGTCCGAGGATGAATGTGCTAAATTGGGGGAAGGCTAATTATAACAATATTAGGCGGGAACTGAAGAACATAGATTGGGGGCGGATGTTTGAGGGCAAATCAACATCTGACATGTGGGAGGCTTTCAAGTGTCAGTTGATAGGAATACAGGACAGGCATGTTCCTGTGAGGAAGAAAGATAAATACGGCAATTTTCGGGAACCTTGGATGACGAATGATATTGTAGGCCTCGTCAAAAAGAAAAAGGAGGCATTTGTCAGGGCTAAAAGGCTGGGAACAGACGAAGCCTGTGTGGCATATAAGGAAAGTAGGAAGGAACTTAAGCAGGGAGTCAGGAGGGCTAGAAGGGGTCATGAAAAGTCATTGGCAAATAGGGTTAAGGAAAATCCCAAGGCTTTTTACACTTACATAAAAAGCAAGAGGGTAGCCAGGGAAAGGGTTGGCCCACTGAAGGATAGGCAAGGGAATCTATGTGTGGAGCCAGAGGAAATGGGCGAGGTACTAAATGAATACTTTGCATCAGTATTCACCAAAGAGAAGGAATTGGTAGATGTTGAGTCTGGAGAAGGGGGTGTAGATAGCCTGGGTCACATTGTGATCCAAAAAGACGAGGTGTTGGGTGTCTTAAAAAATATTAAGGTAGATAAGTCCCCAGGGCCGGATGGGATCTACCCCAGAATACTGAAGGATGCTGGAGAGGAAATTGCTGAGGCCTTGACAGAAATCTTTGGATCCTCGCTGTCTTCAGGGGATGTCCCGGAGGACTGGAGAATAGCCAATGTTGTTCCTCTGTTTAAGAAGGGTGGCAGGGATAATCCCGGGAACTACAGGCCGGTGAGCCTTACTTCAGTGGTAGGGAAATTACTGGAGAGAATTCTTCGAGACAGGATCTACTCCCATTTGGAAGCAAATGGACGTATTAGTGAGAGGCAGCACGGTTTTGTGAAGGGGAGGTCGTGTCTCACTAACTTGATAGAGTTTTTCGAGGAGGTCACTAAGATGATTGATGCAGGTAGGGCAGTAGATGTTGTCTATATGGACTTCAGTAAGGCCTTTGACAAGGTCCCTCATGGTAGACTAGTACAAAAGGTGAAGTCACACGGGATCAGGGGTGAACTGGCAAGGTGGATACAGAACTGGCTAGGCCATAGAAGGCAGAGGGTAGCAATGGAGGGATGCTTTTCTAATTGGAGGGCTGTGACCAGTGGTGTTCCACAGGGATCAGTGCTGGGACCTTTGCTCTTTGTAGTATATATAAATGATTTGGAGGAAAATGTAACTGGTCTGATTAGTAAGTTTGCAGACGACACAAAGGTTGGTGGAATTGCGGATAGCGATGAGGACTGTCTGAGGATACAGCAGGATTTAGATTGTCTGGAGACTTGGGCGGAGAGATGGCAGATGGAGTTTAACCTGGACAAATGTGAGGTAATGCATTTTGGAAGGGCTAATGCAGGTAGGGAATATACAGTGAATGGTAGAACCCTCAAGAGTATTGAAAGTCAAAGAGATCTAGGAGTACAGGTCCACAGATCACTGAAAGGGGCTACACAGGTGGAGAAGGTAGTCAAGAAGGCATACGGCATGCTTGCCTTCATTGGCCGGGGCATTGAGTATAAGAATTGGCAAGTCATGTTGCAGCTGTATAGAACCTTAGTTAGGCCACACTTGGAGTATAGTGTTCAATTCTGGTCGCCACACTACCAGAAGGATGTGGAGGCTTTAGAGAGGGTGCAGAAGAGATTTACCAGAATGTTGCCTGGTATGGAGGGCATAAGCTATGAGGAGCGATTGAATAAACTCGGTTTGTTCTCACTGGAACGAAGGAGGTTGAGGGGCGACCTGATAGAGGTATACAAAATTATGAGGGGCATAGACAGAGTGGATAGTCAGAGGCTTTTCCCCAGGGTAGAGGGGTCAATTACTAGGGGGCATAGGTTTAAGGTGAGAGGGGCAAAGTTTAGAGTAGATGTACGAGGCAAGTTTTTTACGCAGAGGGTAGTGGGTGCCTGGAACTCACTACCGGAGGAGGTAGTGGAGGCAGGGACGATAGGGACATTTAAGGGGCATCTTGACAAATATATGAATAGGATGGGAATAGAAGGATACGGACCCGGGAAGTGTAGAAGATTGTAGTTTAGTCGGGCAGTATGGTCGGCACGGGCTTGGAGGGCCGAAGGGCCTGTTCCTGTGCTGTACATTTCTTTGTTTGTTCTTTGACAACGGGAGCGCGTCCCACCTCTGAAAATCCCTCCTCATCTGTTCTACCAGCCGCCCGAAATTCAGTTTATGCAGCTGCTCCCATTCCTGCGCCACCTGGATACCCAAATATCAAAAGCTCCCTCCCACCACCTTGAACGGCATCTCACCTAGTCTCTTCTCCTGCCACCTCGCCTGGATCGCAAAGACGTGACTCTTACCCATATTCAATTTGTATCCCAAAAACCGGCCAAATTCCCCTAATATCCACAAATTCTTCCAATTCCCCCCAGCGGGTCTGATATGTATGGAAGGAGATCGTCCGCATAGAGCGAGACCATGTATTCCACTCCCCGTACTATCCCCTGCCAATGCCAACGGCTGTATAGGCAAGGCAAACAACAGTGGCGAAAGTGGACATCCCTGTTTTGTCCCCGGTGTAACCTGAAGTAGTCAGATCTCGCCCGATTCGTCTGCACACTCGTCACCGGTGCCTGGTATAGCAACCTGACCCAGTCCACAAATCCCTGCCCGAACCCAAACCACCCCACCCAATCAAAGTCCTTCTCTGCGTCCATGGCCACCACTACCTCCATGTCGCGCCCCTCTGGAGGCATCATGATTACATTAAGCAACCTCCTAATGTTGTTCACAAATGTTGCCCCTTAACAAACCCCGCCTGGTCCTCCCCAATTATCCTGGGATACAATCCTCACTCCTTGTGGCCAGGATTTCCGCCAACAGTTTGGTATCTACATTTAACAGGGAGATCGGCCTATATGACCCACAGTCTTCCGGGTCCTTATCCCGTTTTAAAATAAGGGAGATCGATGCCTGTGACACCGGGGGGAGCTCTTGCAGCTCCTTTGCTTCATTGAACGCTCTTACCAACAGTGGTCCCAACACCCTTGAGAACTTCTTGTAGAATTCCACCAGGTACCCGTCCGGTCCCGGGGCCTTACCCGATTGCATCGTCTCTAACCTCTCCATTACTTCTACAAGCCTGATTGGGGAAATCCAACCCTCCCAGAAACCTTCTCATTCCCTCCTCCCCGGCCAGAGGTTCCGACTTCTACGATTTACTGTAAAACTCCCTTAACAACCCTATTAACTCCCGCCGGGTCCAAGACCGTGTTCCGTCCAGTGTCCTTCACTTTCCCAATTTCTCTCGCCGCCTCCTGCTTCCTCAACTATGTCAACATCCTGCTCGCTTTCTCCCCATATACCGCCCCTTTCACCCTTCACAACTGCCCTACCGCCTTACCCGTGGTTACTAACCCAAATTCCATTTGCAGCCTCTGCCGTTCCTTTAACAGCCCTTCCTCCGGGATCTCTGCATATCCCCCATCCACCTGCAGGATATCCTCCATTAGCCTTTCTATTTCCACCCGCTCCGCCTTTTCCCTATGCTCCCAAATCAAACTGAACTACCCCCCCCCCCCCCCACCCCCCCCCCCCCCCCCCAGACCACTGCTTTCAGTGCCTCCCAGACTGTACCTGCTGACACCACCCCCATGCCATTAATCTTCACATACCCCCGGATGGCCTTCCTCACCCGCTCACACACCTCCTCCTCCGCTAGTAGTCATACATCCAACCTCCATTGTGGGCGCTGGCCCCCCTCCTTACTCACTCATTAATCTACCCAGTGCGGGGCATGGTCCAACTCCACTATTGCCGAATATTCGACATCCACCACCTCTGCCAACAACGTCTTATCTACCACGAAAAAATCTATTCCTTAGCAAAATGAAAATTCTTTCATCCTCGGCCTCCCAAACCTCCATGGGTCACCCTCCCCACCCTCACCCACATGTGCTTCATGAACCCCCGGAGCTCCTTAGCTCTAGCTGACACCCTCCCAGAGCTCGGGCTCGACCAGTCCTGTCTCGGATTCAGGACCGTATTAAAGTCCCCCACCATAATCAGCTGATGAGAGTCTAGGTCCAGAATCTTCCCCAGCACCCGCCTCATAAATTCCACATCGTCCCAGTTTGGGGTATAGATGTTGACCAACACCACCGGCATCCCCTCCAGTTTCTCACTTACCATAACATAACACCCCCCACCCAGAGTCCGTCACTATACGTCCCACCTCGAACTTATTGCCACCACTTATTGACCAAAATCGCCACCCCACCTTGTTTTAGAATCCAACCCTGAATGAAACACTTGCCCATCCATCCTTTCCTCAGCCTAATCTGGTCCCCCACCTTCAGGGGTGTCTCTTGTAGCATGGCTACATCCGCCTTCAATCGCTTTAAGTGTGCGAACACACAGGCCCTCTTGACCGGCCCATTCAATCTTCACACGTTTCACGTGACCAGCATGCTCGGGGGGCACCTTGCCCCACCCCCTGACGATCATCCATAGCCCCTCTTGGACCAGCCTCCGGCCCATGCCCCGCACCTCCCCAGGCTGCCCTCGCGCGCCCACCACCATCGATCCTCCCTCACCTTACATTTTACAAGTCCTATCCCTGTCAGCCATACTGCCCCCCCCATATCCCCCCCAGAACCCCCAGCAAGAACCCCTGCCCCATCCTCCCACTAACCTTCCTCTCACTCCCCATTGCGCTTCCGTGAAATAGCCCGCCCAGCTAGCCTGGCGGCCCCCACCCATTGCACCTAGCATCCTACCCCCACGCTGATTCCCCTCCCCTCCGCTCTAACATTATCGCAAACAAACCAAAAACATCCCCTCCCCAAACCCAAACAAGGAGACCCTTAGCAAAGAACAAAAAACAAACCTGCTCCCATGCCCACATGTCTGTCCTTGTCCGGCTGCAATGTTCCAGTGAAGCTCAACGCAAACTGGAGGAACAACATCCCATCTTACCGGTTAGGCACGCTACAGCCTTCCGGTCTCAACATCAAATTCAACAACTTCAGATGATTAGCTCGACCCCACCTCGACCCCTTTGTTTTCATCCCATTTCATTTTAACTGTCTTTTACCATTTCTTTCTTTCTTGTCTTTCTTAATATATATAACCCCGCCCCCCCATCTTATCCACCTTTTCTTACCCTTTCTCCTCTTTGCTTCCCCCTCCCCTCCCCCCACATCTGCAGTTCATCCTCTGATGTTAGTTTTTCTGCTGTTTGGCCTCTCACACTTTTGTTCTCTCTGGGGACTGCCATTAGCACTCTTTCCCCTTGGTTTCTGTGGCCATTAGCACCGGGTTTCCCTGGGTTTCTGTGGCTCTGACTCATCTTTCATTCTCACTCCACAGTATAAATATTTCCCACTTTCTCTGTCTGTTAGCTTTCACAAAGAGTCATCTGACTCGAAACGTTAGCTCTTTTCTCTCCCTACAGATGCTGCCAGACCTGCTGAGATTTTCTAGCATTTTCTCTTTCATTCCAGATTCCAGTATCTGCAGTAATTTGCTTTTATCCAGTGTGATGAAATACTCTTCACTTGCCTGGATGAGTGCAGTTCCAACAACACTCAAGAAGCTTGAGACACCATCTAGAACCTAAACGCCATCTAGGATACAGTAGCCCGCTTGATTGTTCCACCTTCCACAAACATTTACTCCCTCCACCACCGGCACACAATGGCAGCAGTGTGTACCATCTATAAAATGCACTGAAAGAACTCACTAAGATTTCTTAGACAGCACCTTCCAAACCCATGAACATTGCCATCTAGTAGGACAAGAGCAACAGACACATTGGAACATCACCACCTGGATGTTCCTCTCACTCGCTATCCTGACTTGGAAATATATCACTGTCGCTTGGTCAAAATCTGGAATTCCCTCCCTAACTGCACTGTGGGTGTACCTACATTACAATGACTGTAGCGGTTCAAGAAATCAGCTAATCATCATTTTCTCAAGTGGAACTGGGGGCGGGCAAAAAATGCTAGCCAGTGATGTCTACATCTCTTCGTAGAATCATAGAATCCCTACAGTGCAGAAGGAGGCCATTCGGCCCATCAAGTTTACACTGACCCTTGCTCCAATAGAGCTCCCTAACTAGGCCTAATCCCGCCCCTATTTCCATAACCCCACCTAACCTTTGTCCAGCTCACCTAACCTGCATGTCTTTGGACTGTGGGAGGAAACCTGTAAGGTTTTCGGGCAATTCGGCCCTTTTGGAGAAACTCAGAGACTGTAAACCGACTTTCCAGCCAAGGGAACAGAACCAGTTTTCCCAGCAGGCTTGGCCCGCTGAGCTGAGTAGGGACATAGAGAGAGAATATTCACAAACACCCCCCCTAGGAGCTACAAGGAAGAAGGAGCCAGACAACAAGATAACATCAAGACACAGACAAAGGGGCACGGGAATACACAGGAGGCTTGCATGCAAGCAGGACAATGGGATGGTCATAGCCCCATGCAAATGTAAATGACCTGGCCTCCACCAGAGCAGAATCCAATCAACACCCCATCAACATAGCAGCATCTCCGGAGCAGATGGAAGTCTTTGAAAATCTTCAAGGGAGCTCAACCTCGTTATCTCAAAAAACAGACTGGAGGCGGACCTAGGGGAGGTACTCCCATCTCGACAGCTCTGACCGGCTCAAAGGGGGCGGGACCAGCGGGAACTTTAAAACTTACCTTTTCAATGCAAAAGGGGCTGGCCGATCACAGAACAAAGCCAGGTAAAGCAATATAAAAGGGGCTGTGTTTTCAATTGGGGGTCTCTTCGTTCGTGGCTCGACCTCTGCACCCCTGACTTGACCTCTGCAGCCTGTGACCGTAAGTACTCCGCAGCAGCTTACGAAACTCCCTTGACTTTAATAGTGGTTGAGGCTTTGGGGAAGGGAACTTGTTTTTGTGCCTTGTGATATTGCTAAAAGCTGTGTAAGCATAAGAATTTTCGTTGTGTCCGCTATATTACTTTGAATAGACATAGTGTATATTAGAGCATAAGATTGTATTGTGTTTCTTCTGTTGATGATTTTGACCTGGGTTTTACAATAAACCTTGATTTGATGACAATTGGAGTCGTTTAAATTCTTCAATCTTTCACCAGCGACCTCTGACCAAGTCATTGTTAAAATACTCCTCACCTTAATTCCGGGTTCAAGAATCGAGGGTCATCTTGAGCGATTCACTCAGGACAGACTGCTGGTTAGGAAATAAACAGCAGTGTCCTATTCTCTCTCTTGGGAAAGCTACTCTAGTGGAGTAGGAACCGGGTGAGTGTTGCACCACCGGCAAGAGAGAGAATCACCTGGGTATTGGTGGGGGTCTGGATATCTGTGTGATATAAGTCTCAGGCTGTCGGTTAGGAATAAACGGCAGGCTTGAATCAGTGCTCTCTTCAGTGGAAGTGTCCCAGTGCGACATCCCCTGGCCTCTGAAGTTTCAGTGCCAGCTGGAGAGAGACACACACAGATATTCAAACCCCAGATATCGGCCCAGTAGTGGAGTAGCGGAGATGGCACCCTCTACAATGGCGACCGCGGCAGGAGCCCGGTGGTTTGGAGTATGTGACTTGGCAGAGGGGGTGAGGGAACGAAGTAAAATGGAGGAGAGAATCTCCTCATATTTGTGGCAAAAGGTCAACCTCACCAAACCTTGGGTCTCAGAATTGATCAATGCGGAGCAACCGGTAATGGCAGCGGCTGCATGGACAGAAAGCAAGGCGCACAAAAGGCACTTGGAGAAGGCAGTTTGGCTGGTTTGCCTGTCCGAGCAGGTAGTCAAGACAGAGGATAGGGTCGAAGAGTTAGAGCAGGAGTTGAGAGAAGTGAGGGCCAGCGCAGGGGACAGCGCTAGCGCAGCGGAACGACTGCGGGAAGAATTGGCAGAAATGAAACAGGAAAGCGAGTCTAACCGGTGTGAGAAGGACTATCTCCACTGCCAGATAGTGGAGGGTAAAGAAAAGGAACGGAGGCTCCAGGAACTCTATGCTCGGAGTACAGAGCAGTGTAGGAAGCTGGAGGGGAAGTTCCGGGACATCCAGGCAGCATACCGAGTGGCTCGCGAGGAAGTAGGGGACTGTGCCCATGGGCCGTGCCAGGCACGAATAACGGAGTTGGAGGAGGCCTTGTCCAGGTTCAGGGGACAGATACACCTGGTAGGTCCAGGGGGGTTCCCTAGGGGCAAGGTGCTCCTCGCAGCGGATGATTCCCCAAAGGCCAAGAGGAATAGACCGCCTCCTGAGGCGCCGGGATTGTGTCCGGGTCGGCAGGGGGGGATCGGACTGCACGTTCAGGGGCAAGTCCAAGGGGGGTCGGCAGGGTACCCCCAGCTGGCGGCGTGTCCGCCTGGTTTCGTATGTGGGTCCCCATGGGATGGGGACAGACCGCTGCCTGGGATGCCGGTGATGGGGCCGGGTCAGCAGGTAGGGTTTGGACTGCCCGGTCAGGGGCAGGTCCAAGGGGGGTCAGTGGTGTATCCCCAGATAGCGGCGTCTCCTATATGGGTAGTTAGCCCGGGGACAGGGGGGCTACCCAACGAGGCAGGAGAGCTGGACAGTGGGGAGGAGGAGCAGGAACCCCAGGTAGGGCAGATGTGCCCTGTCAGGCAAAGGAGGTATGGTCCCCCGGCGGGGATGGCAAATAGGGGACCGGTTGAGGGCGACATTATCGTTCCTCATGGGGCATCCGCGCTCAGGGGGATGGTGGCCCACGTTCCCAGACTAACTCCAAAGGGGGATCCGTCGCTGCATTTTATGGAGGTGGAACAGGCAGCCAACATCAATGACTGCGACGAAGGGGAGCAAATAAAGATGCTCCTGATAACCCTAGATGCCCAGCTATGCAGGACAGTGACCTCTGGGAATGGGGGAAGACCTGACACCTGGGCGGCAGCACAGACTGCTGTTCTGGAGGCAATGGGCTTGAATCTGGGGAGCCCTTTCATGAGGGTGGGGGAAACCAAGCAGCAACCAGGGGAATCTCCCACTATGTTCGCAGACAGGCTGTGGACTGTCTATGTGGAGGCGTGTGGGGCTCCCGCGGATAGGCAGAATTTAGATGAGAGAACAGCCCACTGGCTGAAGACCCTCGTAGCTAACTGTCTCCCTCACGTTAGGGCAAAGGCCGAACACTGGTTCGACCCGCAGAGTCCGGACCTTAATGAGGCAGAGGTCCTTAGGAAACTCACCCTTGCATATCGTAATGGGGAGAGGGGTGAGGACAAGCCCCTTAAGGGTAGGGTGCATGAAATCGCGCCAGCAGCCCCTAAGAGAGAGTGGAAGCATGAGGGCACCCGAACCTCCGACGAGAAACCGGTATGCTACGGGTGTGGGAAGGCCGGGCATTTCAAGAGGGAATGTAAAAACCCTAGCAAGCAGGAGAGGGCTCCCGCAGTAGAGAGTCAGACCCCGGCGGCAGGAGCAGCTGCCCCGGAAACCTTCGAGGTAAAGAAACTTTTAGCCTTTTTGCAGAGCCTAGCAGCTGGGTCGGGACAGGTGGCAATGGCAACGGGCCAGGGCCTGCCCGCACCCACACCACAAGAACCCGTATGACTACCCAGGGAGCAGCCTCAGGAAAAAGGGAGCGCAGGGGTAGTTCTAGCCCCAGACCCTGGTCCGGTCCAGGTGCAGGGTCCCATTCTGGAGGCTGCCTCAGGGGCTATTTGCAGTCTAAATCCCTTAAGGTGGGACCCATGCGAACGCCACATCAGTCAATTTAAATTGTTCCACCCCATAAGGACAAGAAAGAGCAAGGTGGGGGGAAGACGGGGGGTGGTAGTGGAGAAACCCCCCGTAGAATTAACGACGGTGGGGGAGGTCCCTGACTCCACGGTCACACAACCGGTGACAAGGTGCTGTCCCGAAGGGGCAGTCCCAAAGAGACCGACAGTGCTGCAAGCACCCAGCCCAGGGACAGTAACGATTCCCAAGCCCTTACCTGTGGGTCAGGTGGCCTGCCTTAGTATAGAGGCTAAGGAGGCGGAGGAAGTGGAGGTATCACCTTGGGTTTGGGAACCAGTCAGGGGACGAAGGAGCAATCGGGTCTCCAAGCCCCCTCTAAGATGGTCCCCATCACACCTCCCAATAACCCGGTCCCGCAGTAAGGGGGCCCGAGGGGAAGGGAGCGATGAGGGATCACCGAACCCTGTTGGGAAAGGAGAGGCAAGGGGCAGCCCGAACCCCCGGGAGGGGACGGTCTGGCCCGAGCCGTTGGACCAAACAGGTGAACTGCCCCAGTTTAGCGGGGCACAGTTTTAATTTGGCCACCCGGAGACGGGTGGCATTGTATATAGCATTCCCCCCCTGTTAGTTCTAATTAGTGTGTAGTTGTGTGTGAAGTATTTAGGATCGTGGGAACACAGAAGAGCCTGGTGCAAGGGTAAAATGATGAAGCACCAGGCACTAGGACCCTGGTGCAGCCGGGCTGTAAAACACAGAACCCCAGACAGGCTGCGGCAACTTCAAAGCAGGAGCTGCTGCTGCCACCGGATAGCGGCAGGCACTAGGACCCTGGGGAGCCGGGCTGTAAACACAGAACCCCAGACAGGCTGCGGCAACTTCAAAGTGGGAGCTGCTGCTGCCACTGGATAGAACCCATGCACTTTAAGGTAGGTAGGGCTGTAGAGGCAAGAATGTGTTTTGGTTTTTACAGATGGGGCACCCGACGATGTGGAGTTTGAGGATCTTGGCGATGGTGGGACCGGGAGAACTCCGCAGAGGCGAGACAGAAGAGTCCTTCGACTGACCGGGTTAGGGTGACTGGGGGCAGGCGGGTGTGTTTAACCTGTGAGGGGGACGTTCCTTTGGGGAGATGGTGGTGGCCCAGGAAGCTGAGGCTGGACATGAGGGATCGGTCCTCGGACTGGGAACGGACTGGCCAACACCTACCGGACCATCACGGGGTCACCGGGTAGGATCACCGTTTGCTGGGATAAGTGGTGGGCTTCTGACCAGGGCATTTATTTGTGTTCATGGGGATCTACCAAGGCGTGCCCACAAGGGGCATTAATCACTTTTGTAAGGTGGTGGCAGAACCCAGGGAACGGGATAAATTGACCACAGTGGGGAGGGATGTGTAACGCCCAGGGAAGGGATGACTGTAGAAGCTACCGAACTGCTGGTTCAGGTAAAGCGACCCCTGCCCACAGCCCAACCGATCGACCCTCACAACTGTCCGATCACCACCAGGGGGGGGCCTGAGAATGGTTTAGTGTTTGCCCCACAAAGGAAATGTTGTACAGGGGGTACATTGTGCTGTCGCCTCAGTTGGACTAAACCTCTCAGCTGCAGGTATCGACGATGGAGAGTAAATGAAGAGCCCTCATCGGGAAGAAGCGAAGTGCAGCCAAGAAAGGAGGATCCTTGGTGAAATAAACAGATGCAATTGTAAATAGTTGTATGGATTCGCGGGTTACAGGGACCCTTACGTTTGGGGTTCCGGTGAAATGTGTACTTGATTGTGATATATGTACAGGGACCCTTACGTTTGGGGTTCCGGTGAAATGTGTATATGTTACTGTCTGCTTGAATTAAGTATGGTCTTGTCTTTCCCTTTCATTAAAATCAGGGGTAGCCTAGATTAAGGGAACTGTCTTGGGACTTGTAGTTTCGCATGTTGTTGGGGGGGGGACCTACGGTCCACACAAAGGGAAACAATTGCCCTTCACCTGTGTCGATACGGTCCAAGCAGGTAGGGACGTATCGAAGGGGCATCTGTAAGGTTTTCGGGCAATTCGGCCCTTTTGGAGAAACTCAGAGACTGTAAACCGACTTTCCAGCCAAGGGAACAGAACCAGTTTTCCCAGCAGGCTTGGCCCGCTGAGCTGAGTAGGGACATAGAGAGAGAATATTCACAAACACCCCCCCTAGGAGCTACAAGGAAGAAGGAGCCAGACAACAAGATAACATCAAGACACAGACAAAGGGGCACGGGAATACACAGGAGGCTTGCATGCAAGCAGGACAATGGGATGGTCATAGCCCCATGCAAATGTAAATGACCTGGCCTCCACCAGAGCAGAATCCAATCAACACCCCATCAACATAGCAGCATCTCCGGAGCAGATGGAAGTCTTTGAAAATCTTCAAGGGAGCTCAACCTCGTTATCTCAAAAAACAGACTGGAGGCGGACCTAGGGGAGGTACTCCCATCTCGACAGCTCTGACCGGCTCAAAGGGGGCGGGACCAGCGGGAACTTTAAAACTTACCTTTTCAATGCAAAAGGGGCTGGCCGATCACAGAACAAAGCCAGGTAAAGCAATATAAAAGGGGCTGTGTTTTCAATTGGGGGTCTCTTCGTTCGTGGCTCGACCTCTGCACCCCTGACTTGACCTCTGCAGCCTGTGACCGTAAGTACTCCGCAGCAGCTTACGAAACTCCCTTGACTTTAATAGTGGTTGAGGCTTTGGGGAAGGGAACTTGTTTTTGTGCCTTGTGATATTGCTAAAAGCTGTGTAAGCATAAGAATTTTCGTTGTGTCCGCTATATTACTTTGAATAGACATAGTGTATATTAGAGCATAAGATTGTATTGTGTTTCTTCTGTTGATGATTTTGACCTGGGTTTTACAATAAACCTTGATTTGATGACAATTGGAGTCGTTTAAATTCTTCAATCTTTCACCAGCGACCTCTGACCAAGTCATTGTTAAAATACTCCTCACCTTAATTCCGGGTTCAAGAATCGAGGGTCATCTTGAGCGATTCACTCAGGACAGACTGCTGGTTAGGAAATAAACAGCAGTGTCCTATTCTCTCTCTTGGGAAAGCTACTCTAGTGGAGTAGGAACCGGGTGAGTGTTGCACCACCGGCAAGAGAGAGAATCACCTGGGTATTGGTGGGGGTCTGGATATCTGTGTGATATAAGTCTCAGGCTGTCGGTTAGGAATAAACGGCAGGCTTGAATCAGTGCTCTCTTCAGTGGAAGTGTCCCAGTGTGACATCCCCTGGCCTCTGAAGTTTCAGTGCCAGCTGGAGAGAGACACACACAGATATTCAAACCCCAGATATCGGCCCAGTAGTGGAGTAGCGGAGATGGCACCCTCTACAACCGGAGCACCCAGAGGAAACCCACGCAGACACAGGGGAAACGTGCAAATTCCACGCAGACAGCCACCCAATGTTGGAATTGAACCCAGGTCCCTGGCTCTGTGTAGCAGCAGTGCTAACCACTGTGCCACCATGCTGCCCACCCTTGATTGAACAAAAGTATGTATTTCTTTCCTCTCCCATCTATGAATTGTTAGCTCCTTGCGTCTCCATGTTTGCTCTTCCAGCAATATGATTTCCAGCTGTCCTACTCATGAATCTTCTCAAGCAACTGGAGAAGATGCAACACTTGAATATATTTGCTGAATCCCAACATCAACCCTTCCACACAGGCCCTATTCAAAGCCTTCTCGTCCTGCAAGGAAAGTATCCGTATGTATTGCATGAGAAGAATGTTTTGTGAGAGAAGGAAGGCTGCAATGAACTCTAGATGCTTCATAGAATAAAATGTCAAGCACCTTGCTAACTGCAGATCAAAGAGCATTATGTGTTCTGCCATGCTGTAAACTTTATATAGTTCGTCATCAGTCTTTCTCAGTTGCAACTCTATGGGGTAATTTTGACTTTGTGCTATAGTGAATGGGCAATCCATTTTTCATCCCTCCCAACTTTTATTTCCATTGAAGTCATGAAAGTGAGTCGAGGAAGGGTTTGCAGCTCGTGCATTTAAAAACTGGAAAGAAAATTGATTATTATCACATTTGTGGTGATGAGCGGAAATGATCCTCAATTATGCTAAAATGCAGTTGTCCCACTATGATCTTTTTTAAAACTATTACAAGTGACCTTCATGCTTGTTTTAACGGAGACATATAGTTTCTATAACCCAGTAAAATACACTGGTAGACAAGAGCAAAGCAAGCTAGGAGGGTCTGACCAAAATACTGTACAAAGGGCAAAACTGTAAGTGGATTTTTCAGAAAGGGATGCATTCTTTAAAAAAAAACCAAGACATCAGACATAAATTCATGTTACAGTTCATTAAGTTTTGCTTCCTTTTTCGAGTGCCTTACCACAAGTTGCTTCATCTGTCCTTTGGCATTGATGAATAGCGTATGTCTTGAATCCAGTCATGTCAAAAGAAAAAAATAATCATAACTAATGATGTAACATTTTCGTAAAGAATAAGATTTGATAAAAAGAATTACATTCAAACTCACATGGAATGGAATCATTCCACAAAAATGTTTACATATCTGAGTATTTTTGTAGCTTCCATGAATACTTTGAAACCTATTATATTACTCATGCCTTATACATTGATGAGTCTCAACTGAATGGACGGACGGGCGGCAAGGTGGCGCAGTGCTTAGCACTACTGCCTCACGCGCCGGGTTTGATCCCGGCCCCGGGTCACTGTCCATGTGGGGTTTGCACATTCTCCCCGTGTCTGCGTAGGTTTCACCCCACAACCTAAAAAGATGTACAGGGTAGGTGGATTGGCCACGCTAAATTGCCCCTTAGCTGGAAAAAAAAGAATTGGGTACTCTAAATTTTTGAACCACAAACTGAATGGACAGGCAGGATTGGGATGGCCAGTAATTCATTAGGAACCCATAGTTTTTTTTTTAATTTAGAGTACCCAATTCATTTTTTCCAATTAAGGGGCAATTTAGTGTGGCCAATCCACCTACCCTGCACATCTTTGGGTTGTGGGGGCGAAACCCACGCAGACACGGGGAGAATGTGCAAACTCCACACGGACAGTGACCCGGGGCTGGGATTGAACCCGGGACCTCAGCGCCGTGAGGCAACAATGCTAACCACTGCGCTACCGTGCTGCCCTAGGAACCTATAGTTAACTAAACTGGGATTTGTCGTTGCTCCATACCCACGATGGCATTAACACCCCGCTTGTGGGTTTCCAGATCCAGCAGAGGGGGCGGGCAGGATGAGTCACCAAATCTGTCAAAGGAATGATTCCTGGTTAAAGACAACTGGTCGGGGTCAGGACAGTCAAAATGTGCAATGGTTCCTGAGATTTCAGCAGCCACAGAAATGGAGAAGAAACCTGGAAAGACTGCCCCCAGCCGTACCTCTGACTTTTAGCTCAATATTACTCAGTGTGGCAGCTGCGGGACTGAAGTGAGGTGATATTTTCCAAGGATGGGAGGAAGAGGCCAACTTCTCCCAACCAAATAAGCATGTAAGTCAACACTTACTCTCACCTTCATCTTTGTGCCATTTCACATCCATGCTTCACAGTCACCATCCACACATGTTGCTCTTCCCTCTTCTCCACACAATTCATTTCTCACTCTCACAACCCATTTTTCTTTTGCAGAGGAGAGCGCGGAACTCCACGGAGGTGCAGAGAATGGGATTGTGGGGTGGGATGGGGGGCAGTGGTGACGGGTTGTGGTAATAACCAACATTTCAACCACTGGTAATGTGTGTCCACCTGGTGCCCTGGTAAGAAGGTCTTATTCTAGGAGGTGTCAGACGAAAGCAATTACCAACTGTGAAAGCCTGTGAAAAAAGATGCATGCAGATGTCAACAGAGATGATCCACTTCCTGTAAACCTGTGTTGGGATGGTGCCTCCTTCCAGCTGGATTCCAGTGACCACCCCCTATGCCCTGTAGAACAGCATGTGGCGGAGGAGAAGTGAGGTGCTGCTGCTGCTGGTGTCACTCGTGGCACAGTTGATATTGCGACTGTTGTCCCTCTTGTTCCTCATCAGGGATGCAACATGGAGCTGCAACAGCTGCTCTCAAGGTGCAGTGAACACTGACAGCAGGGAAATCCTGCCTAAGGTAAATGAGATCTAGGACAGGTTAGAAATCACCTGTCAAGCAATGAAAGCACAGTATCCGAGCAAGTGCTATGAGCACCAGCCTCTTGCCTAGGCAGCTCTTCAGTTTCACTGTTTGAAGGCTTCTCTAGTTTCACTAAAGAAACACTCACCACTGGGCACACGTCTAGTTGACCATGGCAATTTGGAGACAGCTCAGGGAACCTATGCAATGGCCATTAAAGCAGAATGCTGAATTAAATTCTGAGATAACTGCCTCTTTGAATATTTTAACTACTTACCAGACAGCCCCACGGGATCATGACCTTTTCCCTTCCATTCCACATCAGGGGCTATGACTCTCCCAATCACAGCCTTTCTAGCTCCCCTGTTCCCTCTCATCCTCAACATTCTCAGTCTCCCGACCTGATTTCTAGTCTTGGTCACCAGTCCCAGTGTAACTCTTACTTTATCGAAATGAGTCCAGAAATTAAAAGAGTCCTGTATGCCCAATTTACCTCCTGCCCCACGTTGAAACCAATACATTTGGTTTTGTTCCAAATTAGAATATGGGGCTGGATTCTCCATTTCAGGGACTATGTCCCCAAGCTGTCGTGAAAACTGTTTTTTACTCCAGAAGAACTGGCGTCAATAGGCCATAAATTCACAGCCCTGTAGGGGGCTAGCAGGGAGCCGTTGTGAAGCTCGCAGCTCCAGCTGCAGATACGGCCCACCGCACTTCCGGGTCAGAGGCCACACTTGCGTACGGCGGCGACCTCCAGCAGCCACAACGTGCTCCATGGCGGACTCAGATCGCGGAACAGGGCTGCGGAAATAGTGACCCGATCGGCCGCTCACTCAAACCGGAACGCCCGCTCCAAAGTACCCTGGTCCCGTATGAGGCCCCCCCAGCCCACCGATCGGCCTGCCCCCGACCATGGCGGCCGCGGACTATGTCCGCAGCCACCACTCGAGTATCCCGAACAGCAGGACCAAGTGTGGCCCTTGCCGTCGGGACTTTGGCCAGATGGGGGTGGAGAATAGCAGGGTGGGCCTCTGGCAATGGCCGCAGGTGCGGCATACTCCCCGAGTACGGCGCTTTTCTGGGGCCGGTCACTCGAGGAAACCGATTCCATGTATGGAACTGGATTCTCCGCCCCAACGTCGGACGCAATTGAACACATATTTTTAAAAACATGGATAATCGGATCTGATGGTGCAAAAATACCAGAGTCGGGAATCATGGGCATGGGTGCGGAGAATCAACGTTTTAAAAGATATCTTTTCAATTCTGATTTTTCTCCATGTACACTCAATTGTGCTGCTTTACAGTTATTAATAGATCAATTAAAATGGAGAGGAGCAAAAATAATTCCATATGGTTCTTGTCTCTTCCACTGGAAAATAATAGTGCGTAGTCTGGAATAAAATATTTGGCTCATAAAACTTCCCACCTTCCTAGCTCAAAAGTCACCTACTGTCTGCAAAATGAAGCAGAAAATACTTCTTCCCTTCATGTAAATCTTTTGACCATTGTCAGAAGATTTAGTGAAACAGGCTCCAGTAGTCTTTGCTCTGAAAATGGATTTGGCCTGCAAATATAATTCTGTGCCAAACTTTGACATCATCCCTTCGCTGAGAAAGTCACTTAAAAACTGGCAACATTGTTGTCTGTACCTCACTGGGTGTGCTAAAAATAATAATCCACAAAGTCAAATTAATTGCCAGCATAATAGCAAAGCCAGCTGAAAATATTTGTAGCAAGAGAGAATTCCATTTCAAGCGCATTTAATCTCAGCAGTAAGGCATTTACTGTGGAAGAAAGGCTGTGAGCAGAGAGAATCAGATGGAGTGGATCTAATATGGTAGAAATAGATCATTTAATACAAATTAAATCGGAAAACAAGACCACAAAGATACTTGTTCTGTCTCAATTATTGTTGACTGAGAAACCAAATGTTGACTTTTAAATTGGGAGAATCAGAACCATCAGAATCCTAAAGCCACGTTTTCCTTCAGCTCAATTGAAGAAACTGAGTTTTGATGACTTTTCTACAGTTAAGAAGGAGCCAGTGACATGAATCTTTTCCTTCACGTTTCTTGCTAAATCTAATGAGCAAAGACATGAGTATTCTGAATAACTCTCAGCATTTATCAAGCTCAACACTGCCGGGGAGGAAATGGTCTGGAATCCAGGGGCTGGATATTTATTCATGAATTCATACAGGATTGTACGAAACCAAATGTTGATTTTTAAATTGCAACCACGAAGAATACAACTGTTTTTTGCAAGAATTTTTATATTTTGATTAAAATAAATATCATGGCAATCTTTGAAATTAATTTACATCAGTCTTTTATTTAAATCCAAGAATGTTGTTTATTGCTTGTGTGATACAAGACTGCCAGAATCATACTCAAATCATGTTTCAGACAACGATTGAGTCAAACCGGTTTAAATCATGCCATCCATCACATATTAATGTGATTCTATGAAAGCTCACTATTTTGATAAAGGCATTGCCCCATATATAAATGGGTTAAAATACTGGACTTAGGAATTTCATATATGTTTGTTATATCACATGTCTCAGTTTGAACTCCAAAGCCAGGATCATTGTTGTGTGTACTTTATCTTTTCTCCACCTCTTATTCATCATCTTTATTTTTTGCTTTATTTTCTATTCTTTATTTTAATTTTTGCTACATTTTTACTGAAGTTGTATGGGGGATAAATTGGTATGAGTATACCTAATATGAGCATGAAACTAAGCCAATAGGCACTGGATGTGAAATTGGATTGGGCTTTATTTAGTTGTGCCAGGCACCTGCCTGAAACATGTATTGAACGTTTTGCAGCTACAGAAAGGGGCCAGTAGTACTCAATTATTCTGTGTTTGATCATGTGAGCCTGTGTACTATTGATGCCCACTGTGTGTGATTAGTTAAGCCTGGGCGTGGACCCAGAGAAAAGTAAACAAACTGTAGAAGTTGCTGAAAGCTAGAGCTAGAAGCATGGAAGAGACATTTTAAAGTGAATAAAATCTGTTACCCCAAACATGAAAGGAGAGATGGTCGCATACTGGCAGTGTGACTGGACTAATAATCCAGAGATTCTGGCTAACGCTCTGAAGACCTGGGTTCAAATTTCATCGTAGGATCTGGTGGAATTTGAATTCAGTCAATGACAAATCTGGAATTGAAAACTAGTCTGGAACTGAAATCAGCCATGTTCTCTGAAATGCCCCAGTAAAGCACTCAGTTCAAGGGTAATTAGGGATGGGCAACAAATGCCAGTGATGCCCACATCTCATGAAATTATAAAAACCTACTGTCACCTCATTAATGATCAGAACCAAGTGGCAATGGGGATTGTAGACCGGGTTGTCACTTGACAACCTGATGATGTGGCCTTGTGGAGCATCATAGGGGTGGAGCTTGTCAGGATTACCCAGGACCTCGGGCAGAGTAGGTGTGCTAATGAGAGTTTGTACGTTTCGTTAATAAATCTCCTGTTCATTGAAAGTCCCTTGTGCAGCTGAGGATTCACTGGGCCACGCAGAACTACATGTTGTTAGGGCTTGCAGTATGGGACGAGAACTCTGGAACATTGACTCACTTGTCTTCGATGGACATGGCGGACAATTGGGACAGATTCATACAGGAATGGATCATCTACTGTGGTGCAGCGCTGTCTGAAAAATCCATAAAGGTGCAAGCTTATACTCTGCTGAACTTAGCAAGTCCTATAGCAGTCACAAAGTTCAGATTGTTTAACTTTGATTCAGAAGAACATAAAGAGGACCCCAGAATTATCCTATAGAAATATGCTCCCCGCTTAAAAAGACAATTTTAGACCACCACATATTCCATTCTACTAATTTTTTTACATTCATCCATGAATGTGGGCGCCGCTGTCTGGACCAGACCAGATAAGGATGACAGATTTCCTTCCCCAAAGGACATTAGTGAACCAGATAGGTTTTGTCGTGGAAATTATAATAAAGACAAATTCCCTGAGGTTCGATTAAAGGAAATTTATTTACACAAATATATTTGCGGAGAGAGAGTATACCGGCTGCATAGCCAGTGCACCACACTCTCCGCAAATATATTTGTGTAAATAAATTTCCTTAAATCGAACCTCGAGGAATTTGTCTTTATTATAATTTCTATGACAAATTGGCGTAGTCGTTGCAGTTTCCCTAATTTAATGGGACGTGAACTGCAAAAGGACTCTATAAATAGGACTCTCAGCTGAAAGAGAGAGAGCCATAGCGCGACCCCAGCTGAAAGGGGGGGACGGCGGCACTCGGCAGCCTTAACTACTGGCCGGTGACTCATGCTAGGATGAGTTATCTTAATTAATAAATTAATGATAGCTGCATGGGAAGAAAAAAGGTGCCTGAGAAACTAAAATTTAAAAAAAAGTCTTCGAGGTTCGTGAAAGGATAAACATCGGTGTGCGCTCTCTGTAGTATTTGCAAATGATTTCCGCGGTCGTTTTTATTGTTATGTATATGTTCTAAAATATTTTGCAGAAAGAATGATGAGCAATAAACTCAACGCCCCCTCACAGGTCGTCCCGAAGCCTCGGTAAAGAAATCCGGAGCGAGAAAGAAGGTGAACGCCTTAAAGAAGACAGATAAGGGAGTCAAAGTGAGTAAGAAAATGAAAAGAAACAATGGTAAAGCAACGGTATGAGGTAGGAAAACCTATATGTCCCCCATAGGAGTCTAGTGAAACTGACCCCCTCTCGATAAAAACAGGGGAGTAAAAGTAAATAGAAGATTAAGCTTAAAAACGTAACAGATGGGTTCCTGTCCAAAAGGGAATTCAGATTTTTCTGTAGCCGTGAGATAAGGCTAACGGTTAACTGTGATATTTGTGAGCTGTGAGAATCTGTGTGTTTTGTTTTAACCAATTAATTTTAGTCAAAGCATGAAGTGCTAAGTGGGTTGTGTTTTTGCCGTCTGTCATTGTGAGTCCGAGATTATAATTTAAGTGATTTGTGTTGAGATTTCTCTAATGCACTGAAACATTGGAAGTTATACCCATAGTAATGTATGCCCTGAGAAATCAGAGAAATCGTAATATGGGTTTAACCCCATATGAGATATTAATGGAACGTCCCATGACAACTGGAACTAAACCCCGAATGACTCCAGCGGCAGTAGCCTTAATATGGGCAGATGAGGCATCACTAAAATATGCCCAGGCCATGTGTGAAACAACTGAAAAAAATACATGAAAAGGTGCGACAGGCTCAGATGCATCCAAAAGAGGGAAATACGCACCCTTTAAACCTGGAGATCAAGTATATGGGAAAGCACTAAACAAAGATTCTTTTTCTCCGAGGTGGAATGGACCCTACCAAGTGCTGCTAACAACCCGAACAGTTAAAGTAAAAGAAAAGCCAGATGGGATCCACGCAACTCGTGTAAACTACATCATACGGAACTTTGAGAGTACTAGCGAAACACTGACCTGAAGAGAATGACGGCGCTACTGTTCTTATGTATTATCATATTAATCCAACATCATGTCGAGGGTAAACGGCATACTAACACCTTAACATACACGTCTCACTCATACGCAGAGAGGGTAAATAAATTCAGTTGTTGGGTTTGTACACAAATTCCCAGGTGCTTGGGGGAGGGCTTCCCTGTGCGACCTATCCCATTCACCAGTAAAGAGATAGCAGAATGGGCTCTGAGACAAAATAGTACAGGACATGATGAAGATACACAGAATATGTTAGATTGGAGATTAGCTGGATACGATATGAATAGGTTTGAGGAATGGTGGGGGCCTAGGTTTAATGTAACACCCCAACCGCCCTGGTTGATCCTTCCCAATTATACTGGAGTCTCAAAAGGAAATATATGCTTTAAGAATTATAAAACATATGGGACCCACTCAGTAGGCACGAGTCAGTGTGATCAGCTAAAGGATTATTCATCTTTGATTGGTCAGGAGTTAAAAATCAAACAAGTGGAGGCTCCTGGGAAGGGGATCGATTAGACTAATGATGACTGATAGTAAAGGAAACCTGACCGCATATAACGGCACGTTTTTTATCTGTGCCCATAAGGCGTACCCTTGGTTACCAGAAAATTGGGAAGGCTCCTGCTATTTGGGATAGGTAGTCCCTTATGTGCATCATGTTCAGCAATTGCAGGACCATCCCCATCACAAGACGACACAAAGTGTTATGACATGGGCACAAATGCTGGGAATAATGATACCACCATTAGGAATAGCCACGAGTGCATACGAACTACACGAACTACGAGACATCCTTGAGCAGGTAGCTAATGACACTGCAGAAGCTGTTAACCAGATAGAAACTGATATGGTTGCTATAAGAGTTGTTGCCCTGCAGAATAGAATGGCTCTTGATCTCTTGTTAGCTGTAAAGGGAGGCACTTGTGCCCTGTTTGGAAGTGACTGTTGCACATACATCCCTGATAACGCAGAGAAAACTGATAATCTGGTGGATCACATTCGTAGAGAGGTAACAAGATTAAATGAAAATGAGGGATGGGACTTTGGCTTTGGATGGCAGGATCTTTAGGACAAAGAATTGTGTTGTGGATTATAATCGCCATTGTAATCTTGATTGTCATATGGTTGCTGTTTTAATGTTGCGCAAGATATTTTTATTGTACTAACACTGGAACAGCCCTAGCTGCCTTGCCTCCTTGCTACCAGGCTCATAACATGCAGGGAACTGTCATACGTCCATTCCCCTTACATTATAAACTACCCTTCTCTATGGAGGATACGATAATTTACTGAAAGGTGTTGATCAAAAGATCAACAAGGAGGGAATTGTGGAAGAGAAATTAATGAGTTGCCAACTTAGAAGCAAGCTGGGAAATGCTTGACTATAGTTCAACACTGCTTTTGAACGAAAATAAGTAGGTCAGGTAACATAAATGAAATACTGCTTAATATTTTGGTATCGGGAGGCAACACTGCATCCCAACCAGCAGTCCAACCTCATGGCTTACAGTGAACAGACAATCACACTGAGGGAATGGCCACAATTCACTGCGTAAAGGGAAACATCAACTTCCACATTGTGACCAAAATCTCCTGTCACTACTAGGACTCTGGGACTGAATCTTGTTATGGGTCATTCAACTTGGCCCTGAAGTCTACTCTGTTCAACTTCAAGACCCGGAGATGACAAGGTGTAGAGACATTTTTCACTGCTAGACAATTGGCAAGCTGCCTGTTATTTACCATATGAGATTAGATGACTCAGTCACACCAACAATATGTGCGCCAAAAAGAATATCGATTGCGATGGAGCAAAAGGTCATCAATGAGCTACATTGAATGACAGAAATGATTGTAATTACCTTAGTGGAAGAAGCCACAGAAGAGGTTTTAGCAATCGTAGCTGTAGTGATATGCATAAGCAACTGTATGTGTAAATATTATAGCCTCCGACCAGTAGGTGTCAGGCAAGAAATTGCATGTGACACTGTAACCTGGGGTGAGTCTGATGGAGAATTTGTCGTGGTTAGTCGTGTTTGTATAAGTTCCAGTTTGATAGCATTAGTTTCCTACCCACAGTTTATTATACAATAATAAATTTGAGAGGTCTTGAACTAGATGCTCTTTAGTTCTCTACAAGAACATAGCAGTAGCCACGATGAAAAAGGATGGTACGATCAGGATATGTATTAACCCTGTACATTTAGATGAAGCACTACTCAGGCCACATCATGAAGACAGTAGAATAGGTCGACTCAGACATGCCACAGTAAGAGTATTTAATATGTTAGATGCAAAAGGCAGATTTTGGCAAATTCCACTGGAACTGGCATCCTCAAGATTGACCACATTCAAGTCCCCTGTAGATAGATACTGTTTTCTCCAAAAGTCATATAGTATCTCGACCAGCAGTGAGGCTTTTCAGTGCTGTATGGACCAACTCTTTGCAGATAAACCAAGTGAAATCACTGTAGCTGAACATGATGAGTGTCTTCATTGTGTTCTAAACAATGTCAGGGATCTCAGTTTGAAGCTCAACCCTGGAAAGTGTCAATTCAGAGTCAATCAAGTGCAGAATGTGGGCACCAACTGACAGATAGTGATGCAAAACCCGATCCAGAGAGGACTGTGACCATACGCCATATAGACATTCTGGTCAATGAGCACACTTCACATTGTTTCTTGCATATGGCAAACTACCTCTCAAAATTAATTGCTTGCTGCAGCGAAATCACTGGACCACTTTGTCAACTCCTATATCGGGACATCGAATGGTGTTGGTAAGAACACCACACAGTGGCGTTCAACACACTCAAACAATCGTTGACATCTTCACCAGTTATACAATACTTCAATGTCCCAGTTTCTGTTCCAATCTCAGTAGATGCGTCACAACAAGGACCTGCAGCAGCATGCAAACAGAATGGTAGCCAAATAGCTTTTGGCTTGAGGGCACTCAGAAACTTGGTGTGAGCAAATCAAAAAAGAGATCCTTGCCCTGGGTTTTACATGTCAAAAATTCCACAATCTCATCTATAGTTATCCAGCAACTGTGGCAACTCACCATGAACCGTTCATAACCATCCTGAAAAGCCTCTTCACAGGGCTTCAGCATGGCTACAATGCAAAATGTTAAAGCTACAATGACAGTGTGGTGTACAAGTGTGGTAAGGAACTCTACCTAGCCGATGCCCTCTCCAGAGCCTTCCTACCCACCACAGAACAGGCTGATTGTGAGGCAGACAGCTTTATCATGGAGACTGGTGTACTTTCTTTCCACTGCGACAGGACCTGAAGCAAGATGCCACGTACACTCGACTGCATGATGTCATTAAGCAAACCTGGCCAGAATCTTCCAGGGAGCTTCCTCATGGTCTTCATTCATGTGCACTCTGCTTTTAGAAAGGAACTAATCATTCAAGATGGTCTAATTCTGCGAGGTCAGCAATTCACCATTCGCCTGCACTCCAGCTGTACTATACCTAGCAAGTCCATCAAGGGCAGGAATTGGATACAACTAAGGCCAGAGCCAGACCCAACCAGTCACTGTATTGGCCTTCTATGCACGCTGACATTGAGAGAGAGGCTCCAGTTTCTCCTCCTGCAATTTAGCTTAAGCCATACCAAACAGAAGAGCCCCAATACTTACAAGAGGTCCCAGGCCTACTGACATTTTTGAATGGGATGGCAAGCAACACCTGGTGGATTTGCACTCCGGATGGTTTGAACTGGACTGTTTGCTGAGTGTAACCAGCAGTTCAGGAACTGAAAAACTCAAGAGACACTTTGCCAATCGGCATACCACAAACGCTTATGACTGACAATGCCCATCAGTTTGTCTCTGCTGAATTCCATACCTTAGCTTCCACTTGGGATTTTCATCATGTAACAGCAGCCTTTATATTCACAGTTCAATGGGCTCGCTGTGAGAGCTGTACAAACCACCAAACATCTTCTAGAAAAGTGTGCATGGGACAACGCTGATTTCTATGCCACACTTCTAAGCCTGCGTATTCTTCGCCGATAGGGCATCCCCTCATCAGCTCAATGGCTCTTCTCCAGACGCACCAGGACAAACATGCCCAAGCTTTATGTCCTCTAGCACTGGGCCAAACAATCCATATGCAGACTGCATGAGGCAATGACACATTAGCAGTGGTCAACGATAAGGGCGTGCAGCCCAACAGCTATGTGATGGCCTCCAATAGTGGCCAGTATATAAGCAGCCTGTTGCTAGTGTTATGGGCCAGGGTTTAGAGAACCCCAAAGTATATCATGGAGTTCACCTGGCCCACAACTTTTAATAGATTGTGGTTATGGGGAGCACACGGCCCACTCTACAGGTGTGATGCAACAGAACTCGACAGTACTTTTAAATTAAAACAATGTTTATTTATGAAACCAGTTAAAACTTTATAAACCCACAGTAAACAGCTTAACAACTATCAACACCAATCCTCCCCACAGATACACTATTCTATAAGTAAACCTTAATCTTTCCTTATTAACATCCATAAGACAAAAGATCCTTTTTAACACAGAGATCAGGTTTAAATTCACTACTGAGAGCAGTTATCACTTTTAAACTAGCAAGTGATATGAAGACATTCCTTTCATGCAGCAAGAAATCAGAATTACACCTGGTTTTGCTGGATGCAACTTCCAATCTGCAAACCAAAACTAAACACACCCTGTCGCTGCAAATCCAAAGTGAAAGTAAAAGCAGAGAGACAGCCCAGCTCCACCCACTCTCTGACATCACCGCAGCTATCTAATAAACACCCATTTCTTAAAGGTACACCCACTACAGCTATTCGATATAAACACCCATTTCATAAAGGTACTCTCACATGACACTAGTAGCCAAGCCACTACCGGCAGTTGATTACTCCGATCAACCTCTTTTCCTGGACCTCAGGCCCCACACATCTCCCTCAACACGGAAGCCATTGGAGTCTTGCATAGCAAGTCCAAGGTCTTCACACCATATGAATGATGTACCTCGAATGTCCACCACAATGTACATTGCAATTAGGATGGCTCCACCTGCATCTTTTGGTGTTGATGCGCATTCCGGATGCCTGAGCAGGACCAGCATGCAGTACTGGGACTTCATCACATCTTAAACTATCTGGAATGACCAACGTAATTTTGTACATTTTACTTTTGCTATTCCCCCAACTTATCCTGAAAGAAGGGGGAGGAGTGCACACAATGGATACACTTCGGGCTATTTACTAGTTGCAAGAGTCAAATTGGTATTTCATTGCTTGTACATAGTTGTACGCTTCTGTAAATTTGTTGATTTGTTTGCATATAGTTGTACATAGTTATGTGCTACATTGTTACATCTCACACCGTCGAGAGACCGAGCTAAATGAGGAGGATGTAGACCGGGTCGCCATGTAACTACGTGATGACGCGGTCATGTGGAGCATCACGGGGGCGGAGCTAGGCAGGATTACAGAGGCCTCGGGCAGAGCAGGAGTATTAATGAGAGTTTATGTTTAGTTAATAAACATCCTGTTTGTTGAAAGTCCCTTGTGCGGCCGATTAACGGACCAGGCAGTACTACAAGGATGATGAAGAACAGTTTAATTTTACAAACTCTTTTAACTTTCCTTTCTGCACTGGGAGATCCACTCATGTCGTGGGCTCGATAGATTTCTGTGTTCAAAACGTACTTTCCCGCCATCAGGCTGGACGGTCGTAGTTGCAATCTGCAAGAAGTCAATACACACACATTTTTTGGTGCAGAAGGCCAGCAAATATTTAGGCAGCTCACAGAAGACGCATCTATGTTTAATACAGCAGTAAGAACTCTTTGAAAAATACCCTTTGGGCCAAATAAAAGTGTGATGATTAAACGGTACGCATTCTACCAGAGGTGCCAGGGAATGTGAACCCATTAAACAATAGGTGGCAGCATTGAGGCAAATGGCTCCTATATTTAAATTTTGCACATTGACCAACAAACTAATTTGTGACCGATTAATTGAAAATAATTCATTTCCATGAATTAAGGAACATCTCTCATGGAAAATAATTCTTGGAAAAAGCCACAACCTTGGATGTCCAAACCGAATCTGCAATGTTAGATTCGAAGAGGTTACACAGATATAGACCCTCAGACTCATTGTTCCAGGCACTTCTTCCCCAACCAGCTCAAGTGTAGGGGTTATGCCTTTTAGAAGGAGGTGGTGATCTGCCTTCTTGAACTGTTGAAGACCCTGAGGTGTAGGTTATGGAGGGAGTTCCAGGATTTTGACCCAATACCATCATAAATGGTAAGGCACCAGGTGGAACAGTGGCACAGTGGTTAGCACTGCTGCCTCACAGTGCTAGGGGACCCGGGTTCAATTCCAAACTTGGGTGACTGTGTGGCGTCTGTACATTCTCCCTGTGTTTGCATAGGTTTCTTCCGGGTGCTCCGGTTTTCCTCCTACAGTCCAAAGATGTGCAGGTTAGGTGGATTGGCCATGATGAAATTGATCCGTAGGTTAGGTGGGGTTACGGGGATAGGGAGGGGGATTGGACCTATGTAGGGTGCTCTTTCAGAGGTTTGATGCAGACTCGATGGGTTGAATGGCCTCCTTTTGCACTGTTGGTGTTCTATGGTTTTTAGGAAATGCTCAATCAAGATTGTGAGCATTTCAGTGCTACTTCTCATCAATGCTGGCACTAGAGTATCTATTTTAGGTGACAACTCTACCACTAATATTGTTCACAACATTCCTGCGACAGACACTCTTTAAGTTTATGATGACACAAATATTCTGGTTTTGGGTTTAATCACAGTTCCAGTACACTACAAATGGTCAACTAGACAGATTCATGTTTTATGTAGCTAAAGGCCTTTTGGAGTGAAACCTTTTTGATAGGTTTCGATTTAAACTTAAAGATGCTATGGAGGCACACATTAATGTGATTGATGACTGTAAGTATCCTTCCATATTTACCCAATTTGGAGGGATTAAGGGGTACTGTCATGCCCCTAGTATGACACATCAATTCCACCAGCTTCACAAGAGATGGTTGCCATTTACACACCATGCCGAAATATGACATGAGTTAAAAGAACTAGAAGCAGATGGTATCATTGAGTGAATTGACTCATTGACATGGATATCAAATCGAGTCAATGCAAAACGATTAATGCTACACACACAATTCACTAAAAATAGTGAATTTAGACTATACATTGATCTTCAGATTGTCAAAGCTATCATTCCAGACACGTATCCACTTCCTATAATCCAAGAACTATCAGCTTCATTTCATTACTTCACAGTGTTCACAAAGCTCGACATGCGATTAAACTCTCTCCAGATACCACTGAAATGAAAATGAAATTAAAGTTGTCAAAGTCCCAGGCTGCTCGCCCGTTTTTAATAATAATAATCGTTATTGTCACAAGTAGGCTTACATTAACGCTACAATGAAGTTACTGTGAAAATCCCCCAGTCGCCACATTCCAGCACCTGTTCGGGTACACAGAGTCCAATGTCCGATTCACCTCACAAGCACGTCTTTCTGGACTTGTGGGAGGAAACCGGAGCATCCGGAGGAAACCCACCCAGACACGGGGAGAACATGCAAACTCCACACAGAGAGTGACGCAAGCTGGGAATCGAACCTGGGATCCTGGAGCTGTGAAGTAACTGTGCTAACCACTGTGTTACTGTGCTGCCCACATTTTGAGGGAAAGCTGACTGGTGATGATTTAACACATGGGTCACCATTCCTCCGATGAGGGGCAAGGTTGAGAAAGCAGGGCCTTCATGAATAACCTCAGCCGGTACATCAATTGAACCTGCGCTGTTAGTGTCGCTTCACACCATGAACCAGCCATCCAGCTAAAGATATGACTACACATAAGTAACAAGAGTCTCTTGTTACCTATGAAGGTATATTTCAGTTTCGCAGAATGCCCTTTGGACGAAGTTCAGAACCTAGTGCATTCCAATATACAGTTCCTTCAATCTTGTCAGATGTTGAGGGGCGCCCAACCAACTTGACGACTATGTTGCCCATGGAAGGAACAAAGCAGAACTTGATAACCAGTTACCAGCAGTGCTCAATCAACTCACACAACACAGTTTGACACTTAGCAGGAACAAATGCACATTTGTGGCATCTGAGATTAAATTTCTATGGTACAGAATGACAACAGCTGGAGTAAAGCTGAATATGGCATTGTCAAAACTATTCATGTGCTTCCGATCACATCTAACATGAAAGTGTTGGCGCTGTTCCTCAGTAACTTTTAACACAAATTTATTCCGAAGAACGCAGGAATTGTGGAGCCTTTTTGGCCGCGACTGCACAAAGATAAACAATGAGAATGGGCAATAGCACAGTGAACAGCATTAACACGTTAAAGGCAAATATAACCTCACGGGAAGATATATGTCACAACAGATGCATCAGGAAATGGAATTTGAGCGGTACTCTCACAGTATATTGAAAGAACTGAATGACCAATCACCTATGTATCATTCCCATTGCTGGAAATTGACAACAAATACTCTACAGGAGACTGGGAAGCACTAGCTGCATCTGTGCTCGTGAACATTATAAAGTTCACTCTGCACCAATCACAAATGCTGAATACATTGTTAGCCATAACAGAATCTGGTCATTGAGCTCTGTGCACTTGCAGATGGTCAGATTGTCTTCATCACAGTACCAACTGTGAGGTTGACATTTTTGGAGGTACTATCTCAACTTGTAGATCTCAGTGCAGTCCTTAGAGACCTTCATATCTCAAAGACTATTTTAGTACTTAGAGACAACTGACAAGCCATGCTCTAAATGGCTCAATAGACAGATATTTGTTGTTTAGAATGGTCCAATTTAAAATAAGGTTTTACAAGGATAAAACACGTAGGGCGAGACTTTCTGGTTTGCCTGCCATGTGTTTTCTGGAGACGAGGGTGGTGCGCCATTGGCTGCCGATGAGATCATTCGATCCCACCAATGTCTGTGGCATTTTCCGTGGCTCGTCTGTCCCATTACCGAGAACCCGCCGCAGGGAGCTTCCTTGGCAAGGCTGAACGATCCCGCCGGCCGGAAAGACTGGAAAATCCCACCCATAGTGTTCAGTTGGTCAGATCCTCTTCATCAGTACAAACTTGGAGGTTGAGTGTCTTTCGGGTTGTTCTATTGAACTGTGCTTGATTCTGTGAGTCTGTTTACTGTTGCTGCTCACTGTGCTTCATCAGTTAAGTCATGGTGTAGACAAACTGTAGCAGCTACTGGAAGTTAGAGCTAGAAACATGGAATGGTCATTTTAAAGCACTGTAAATAAAACCTGGTATGCTCAAGGAAACTAATATAGGGCAGGATTCACTGTTTGGGAAATTATGGCTGAGATTCTCCGTTTGGGAGTCTATTGTTCTTCCACCTGAGGTGAATTCCAACCGGTTCACGATCCCCTGGGTGTGCAAACCAGCAAGCAATTCCATATCCCTTGCCATGCATATTTATGCATGGCGTGGAATACGAGGGATTCCGAAGGGAATCCCGTTATCGGGCCATCATTTTGAGTGGGAGGCCCAATAGCATTGTCCCCCCTTACAGTGCAATCACATGCTTGAGTGATTGGAATGCATTTACATCTCTTTGATGTGGTCGATGTTTGTAAACATTGGGGTTTTACCACTAAAGCCACTGAACCGTGAAGGGAGATGAATGAATCAAAGCTGTAGATGGCTTGTAGAAGCTGCTAATAACAGACCACCACTAGAAAGCTATGAATGACTTGCAGGTAATGGATCTGTGGGAACCAGATGCAGGTAACAGCTGTTCCCCTTCGAAGGATGGACATGTGGAGCTGCAAGGTAAATGATACAGCTGTAATTCTTCTCACTGCCCCTGACTGGACTGCTCTCTAGTTTCCAGACAGGGGTCTCTTTTTTGGGGTCTGGGGGCCTGTCTAGGAGCGGAGGTCTGTGGGTGGTCCCGTTAGGCAGAGGGTCCCTTTGGGAGGTCCCCCGTATTACAGGAGTCCTTGTGGGCGCCTCCATATTACAGGTGTACCTGTGGTTGGTCTCCCTATTACAAGCGACCTTGTGGGGGGTCTCCCTATTACAGGGGACCTTGTTGGGGGGGGGGGGGAGTGTCTCCCTATTACAGGGGTCTCTGTGGGGAAGCATGGGGACCAAATGACTATTTTAGAATTCCAATGTGAAATTGGTCAAAACCTAAATGGTGCTTGCACTATGTTAATCTACAGTGGCTTGACCAGTGATTGTTACAGGCAATGTTGGAGGCTGATGAAGGTAAGTTAACTTTTTAATTTACACTGAACAGATCTTAAGATAAATTGCGTGACTGCATGCTCTCAGCAGAAAGCTGCTCTTAGAGAGAATGAGAGCTAGTGGGAGGGCTAGGGTGTCTGGGGTTGAGAGAAGCTGATCCATCTCTGATCATATTCCCTCCAGGCACAGTTAGGTCACTGGCCCTAATTTCAATGGAGATTAAAATCGGCTGGGTATTAAACAGTAAATTGAACTAAATCTGCATGTCACCCTAATTGTGTGACTTCACTTAATAGGCTGATGCAAACAGTAATATTTCTCAAGCTGAATATCATGCACACTTATTTTTCGGCTCTAAATTGTCGGCCTTATGGGTTCAAATCCCATTCCAGAGACTTGAGCACATAATCTCCGGCTCACATTTCAGTGCTTTCCGAAATGTTGCAATGTTGGAGGTGGCACCTTGTGAATAAGAAAGATCTTGTGGCACTATTTAAAGAAGAGGAAGGCAGTTCTCCCAGATGTTTCAGCCAGCATTTATTCCTCAAGCCACATCTAAAAAATGAGAATTTGATCAGATATCTCCCTACATTTCATGGCAATTTGTTTCACACAATTAAACTGCACATTGCAGCAGTGGCTACAATTTCAAAGGAACTTCATTGGTTGTAAGGTGCTTTGGGGTGACTTGAAGTTGTGAAAGACGCTTTATCAGTACAAGAGTTTTTTTCCCTCTACAACACTGCACTTTACTTCAAAAGTAGTGTAAAAGATCTAAGTCCTGACCAAAAAAAAAGTTTTTAAAAAGTGGGAAGGGCACAGACCTGGCCGGAGAAGAACGCAGACCTGACCAGAGACACCAATAAGAGCAGACGATAAAATATAGAGAGAGAGAGAGAGCAGGAAAGAATGCAGACCTGGTTGGAGACAGCAGCAGGAGCAAAGGATAAAGTAGAGAAAGAGAGAGCGAGAGCAGGAAAAGAATGCAGACCTGGATTGGAGACAGCAGCAGCTGGGACCAGCAATCTGGTCGAATTTGAAAAAAAGAGAGAGAAAAGTCAAACTGGGACTACACAGGAAGGCTGTGAATTGATTGGCCGGTGAGTGTTTTAGCTATGTTTCCCTTTCTCCAGGGTTAGGGAGTTAGTATAGGGAACTGGGAAATTGAAATTTTAGATAATAAAGGTTAAATAGAACATTATAGTTCCTTTCCATGTATTTAAGTGATGTTCGCAGAGGGGAAATGAGCAGATGATGAGGTTTTTGTTAAAAATAGATTTTTTATTGGATTTTTCAAGTTTTTACAAATAACTCAACAAAAAAAATAAATAGGAAGCAATAAACAATGCAAAACAAGAACAGTACAGAACAAGAGTTATTGAAAATATATGAACAAACAAGACAGGACAGGTTTAGAACCATGGGGCGAAATTCTCTCCCAACGGCGGGATGTCCGCCGACTGGCGCCAAAGCTGGCGCTAATCAGACGGGCATCGCGCCGGCCCAAAGGTGCGGAAGGCTCCGCATCTTTGGCGGCCTAGCCCCAACATTGAGGGGCTAGGCCGACGCCGGAGGGATTTCCGCCCGCCAGCTGGCGGAAATGGCGTTTGTTGCCCCGCCAGCTGGCGCGGAAATGCAGTGCTTGCGCGGGAGCGTCAGCGGCCGCTGTCAGTTTCCCAGCGCATGCGCGGGAGCGTCAGCGGCCGCTGTCAGTTTCCCGCGCATGCGCAGTGGGGAGAGTCTCTTCCGCCTCCGCCATGGTGGAGGCCGTAGCGGAGGCGGAAGGGAAAGAGTGCCCCCACGGCACAGGCCCACCCGCGGATCGGTGGGCCCCGATCGCGGGCCAGGCCACCGTGGGGGCACCCCCCGGGGTCAGATCGCCCCGCGCCCCCCCCCCCAGGACCCCGGACCCCACCCACGCCGCCTGGTCCCGCCGGTAAATACCAGGTTTGATTTACGTCGGCGGGACAGGCAATTCCTGGGTGGGACTTCGGCCCATCCGGGCCGGAGAATCCAGCGGGGGGTCCCGCCAACTGGCGCGGCCCGATTCCCGCCCCCGCCCAATCTCCGAGAGCGGAGACTTCGGCGGGGGCGGGATTCACGGCGGCCAACGGCCATTCTCCGACCCGGCGGGGGGTCGGAGAATGACGCCCCATATACTTAAGCAACTAGTGCCTCCAGTTTTGATACCGGAATAGGTTAACAATGGATTACAAACGAAAGGGAAATGAGGATAAGGCCACATAGGTATGAAAGTATAACAGTCCAGAGTGCACACCTTCATGTATTGCGCGGTCAAGACATACAGTACCAAATACCATACAATATTATTATGGAAGGCCCAGCAGGAGCAATTCAACGTGGAGCTTATGAATTTAAGATCTCATACTCTATAGAATGCATCAGATTTAAAACAGATCATAAATGTCAGGAATTCCATGGGAATATATTCCAAGCTTTTATTTTTTAAAGTGCCAGGTTTTATTTTCTAACAGAGGAATGGAAAGGAAAATATGACTTCACAAATGTATTTCCTGTGCCATGTGGGAATTCCACATCATTTCCTGTGTCCTGGGTAACCATATGAGCGAGAAGTGTCATCTATTGCAGCAGCTTGAGGTCTGGGTTTCAGAGCTTGAGTAGCAGCTGGCATCACTGTTGTGCATCTTTGAAGTTGAGAGCTTCATGGATAACATGTTTATAGATCTAGTCACCCTGCGGTTTAAGAGTATGCAGAGGGGAGGGTAATGGATGACTACCATGCAGCCAAGAAGAAACAGGCAGCTATTGCAGGAGTTCTCTCAGTGCAACCCACTCTCCAAGCAGCATTCAGTTCTGAATACAGATGAAAGTGATGGTTAATCTGGGGTGTGCAGAAGAGCCAAGTCCATGGTACTAAGCTCAGCTGTGAATGAGAACAGTAGTAATAGGAAATGTAATAGTTAGGGGAACAGACAGGCATTTCTGAGGCCATAGAAGTGGATCCAGGATGGTGTGTTGCCTCACTGGTGCCAGGGTCAAGGATGTTACTTAACCGCTGCAGAGCACTCGAAGGGAGAATGGTGAACAGCCAACAATGGTGGCCTACTTGAGTATCAATGACACGGGTAGAACTATTGATATGGTTCTGCTGTCAGAATTGTGGGTGGTAGGTAGGACATTACCAAGTAGGATCCCAGAAGTAGTAACCCCTGGTGAGTAACAGGAAGATAAAGCAGATGGACGTGTGGCTGAAAATATGGTGCAGGAGGGAGGGCTTGAGATTCTGGGGATATTGGGATCAGTTCTGGGGAAGATGGGGTTTGTACAGGCTGCATGGGTTGCACCTGAACAGAGCCACAATCAATTTCCTTGCATGGTGATTTACCAGCTAGGAAATAGTTATTTGGTGGGTTCAGTATATGGAGGAAAGGAGGAAAGTTAGGGTTATTGTGTATGAATGTGAATGTGCAGATTGTGGTAAATAAGATTGGTGAGTTGCAGATGGCGATAGTGGAAATATAATGCTGTAATGATAATAGAGGCTTGGCTCAAAGAAGGGTAGGACTAGGTATTAAATATCGCAGGAATCAAGGATCCAGAATTTCATCACTGAGGCGGGAAGCTTGAGGAAATGTCTTGATTCATTGGACCACGTCTGGAAAAGGTACCCTGAATCCAGTGGCCTTCGCTCTGGCTGGCGTCGAGACCAATGACTTCAGAAGCAGGACATAGGCACCATGTGACTGCTGAGGTGGACTGGTTACAAGCTCTGCTTTGGTTCTCTGGGACTTCATCTCCGTTGCTTCAGAACCTGTTATGGCCTCTAGCCCTCACCGCTCACACCTAGGCATAGCGTTAGGGCATGTAAGGCCAGAAAGGTAGACACCAGTTAGGTTGGCACGGGTGCAACACACAGTACAGCGATAGGGACTATGACACAAACCTGTATAAATATGTTCACCATTTCACAATAAACACCTGTTCACACATTTCAACCAGCCTCTGTGCTCTGTCAGACGGGTGTGAGAGATGGGTTGGGCTGGCGGCAGAGGGGTGTTGGGGACAGGGAGGGAGGTGGGTGGATGATGGGAGTGGGATTGGGCCAGGAACCCCAGTTCTGCCAGGGCTTACCAATCCGGGGTCCTACCCCAATGCCTGCCCATCCCAAATTCCCCCGCCTCCCGTCCCCACCCCACCCCCGCCCCCATCCCCACATCCGCCACCCCAAGGGTTCAATGAGACTGTGTGATGGAATGGCCAGCTTGGAAGCAGGGAGAACACAGGTGGGCGGTGGAAAGTGCTTCTGTGGGCAGGAGTCAGATGTTGTCAAACAATGTGGAGCACCAGAGCTCATCACAGAGCAGGTTGTCATCATCCTCCATTGTGTGGACGAGACCCGCTGTTATTGCAGTCCAGGGCCTGCACCCTGTATTGTGGCAGGTAGGATTCATGGAGGGGGTTAGGGAGGGGGGGGGAGAGAGAGAGAGGTGGTGTGGCGCAGGGAGGGTGTTCATGGGAGGGGGTGGCCGGACGGGATGGGATGTGAGGGTGGGATGGGATGTCCATGCCAGGCCCCCTAGTCAGTGAACCGAGAGGCGATCAGGGCGTCCCATGCACGTTGACCGTGGCATACACCTTGTGCAGTCCCTTGTACCTGCCTGGGACCCATGTCCTGCCCATCCTCGGTCTCCCCCGCATCCTCCTCGTCGGATGAGGCCTGGCGTTCATCCTCCTCATCTTCCTGCATGTCGCCCCTTTGCTGCTCAGTGCTGTGGAGGACGTGCAAGCCAGCATGATGTAGGAGACTCTCCCAGCTCTCTACTGGAGGGCCCCTCCAGAGCAGTTCAGACACTCGAACCGCATCCTCATGATACTGAAACACCGCTCGATCACACCCCTGGGCGTCGTTGTCGCGGGTCTCCACATCGTCTGTGGCCTACGGATGGGCGTCATCAGCCATGAGTGCAGCAGACACCACCCAAGCACCCTATCACCTCCAAACAGACCTTCCACCACCCCATCCCTAGCACCCCACCAGCACCACACCACCTCTCCACCCCCTAACCCAGCACCCCACCACTTCCACACCACCCCTCCACCACCCAATCCCCAGCACCCACCCCCTCCACACCACCCCTCCATCACCCCCACCTGCAATCCAACCATTCATCATGTGTTGTGTCTTGCAGGATCACCTTGCGAAGAGACGGGTCTTTCTGGTGTCCCCTGCCCCTTGCCACAACCCCAGGGCACATCGAGCATGAGGTGGGACCGGACAGCGACACGAACCCCAAATACCAGCCCGTGACACCCCGGAGCACTAGTCTGGGAACGACACTGACTTTCCGACACAGATGTCACCAACACTCTCCACCATCCCAGAGACACTCACCTCGGTTGGGCATGTGAGTGAAGAGGTTCCTGGGGCATTATCTAGTGCGCACCACACACATGCAGTGGTAAATAAGGTGGAGGAAGAAGCCCATGAGGGGGCGGATGGTGGGATGGTGGCCTGACCTCAGGGACTAACTGCCATCCAGAGGGGTCATTGGCTTCTGGAAAAGGTGGACCCTTCGATCCTGGAGATGCAGGCACAGAGCCAGGGACTATATGAGGGGGTGTCAGCAACCATCCAGCAAATTCAGGTAGTTGGAGGAGTCCAACCACCCGCAAGGGCAGGAGGTGGTGCCGACCATGTGTGCTATGCCGCCCAACACTGAATGGGTTACATCTGCGGTGGAGTCTTGATGACGAGGGTCTCACCACGGTCAAGATGTCCAAGGCCTGGGGCACTCTGTGTGGGCGGTGTCCGAGGCACGTGACAGTGCAGCCCTGTCACAGGCAGCCATGAACCAGGGCCACCTGAACATTGCAGCGATGCCCCAGAGATTGCCAAGTCACAACGGGCACTGGCTGACCTGAGCCAGTCACAAAGGGGCGTGGCACAGTCCCAGAGGGAGATAGCCCTCTCCCTGTGCTCCATGGCCATGCACATTGAGACCCTGTTTGGACTGACCGAACCAGGTGGTGGGGAGCCCCCAGAGCCGCATCCCCATCTCAAGGAATAGCCTGATGCCATTGGGCATCCCGAGGGAGGAGGAGGTGATGGGGACCATGCAGGGGAGGTGACGAACACCAAACACCTCAGAGCTCCCCCCCATCCTTGGCCCATCCGATGGGCAATGGGCAGAACAGGATGGCACAATGCCACCTGGGACACCCAGGAGACTGCCAGGCCTGTCCAGGTCTCTTCGCTCCAGAGGACGGCCGGCAAAGGGGACCTAGGTCACAGAGTGGGATTCGCAGCAGGCCACCTCCATCCCTGATGGGAACCACAGAGTGTTAGGGCCCATAAGACCAGAAAGTTAGACACCAGTTAAGGTGGCACTGGTGCAGCACATAGGATAACGATAGGGGCTAGGGCACAAACCTGTCGAAACATGTTCACAATAAACACCTGTTCACAAACGTTCCAACCTGTCTCGCTGCTCTGTCAAAAGGCTGTGAGGGATGAGCAGGGCTGGGCTGGGCTGGCTGCAGAGGGGGAGCTGGCCCCGATTTTCGGCTCACGGGCGTTTCTCCTCCCAATCGGGATTTGCGATTCCGACGCCGCGTGATGGAGCATTCCACCCAATAACTCCCCAGGGCCTGATAAATTCATCCCAGAATGGATATAGTGGATGCATTGTTTGTCATCCTCCAAAATTCTGTAGATTCTGGAACAATCCCAACAGATTAAAGAGTTGCAAAAGTAACCCCGCTATTTAAAAAAGGAGGGATTGGATTGGTTTATTGTCACTTGTACCGAGGTACAGTGAAAAATATAGGGCGCAATTCTCCTGTCAGGAGACTAAGTCCCGACGCCGGAGTGAAAACCGGAGTGTTTCACTCCGGCGTCGGAGGCCGCTCCCAGCCCCCTATTCTCCCGCCCCTGAGGGGCAAGGAGCGGCGCCGCGTCATTTACAAATCGGCTGAAGTTTTTTGAGGATATAACTAATAGGATAAATAAGGGAGAACCAGTGGATGTGGTGTATTTAGATTTTCAGAAAGTTTTGATAACGTTTCACATCATAAGGTTATTGTGAAAAATTAAAGCACATGGGGTTGGAGGTAATATACTGACATGGGTTGAGAATTAATTTGCAAACAGGAAACAGAAAGTAGGAATAAATGGATATTTCTTTCAGAGTGGAAGGCAGTAACTAGTGGGACACCACAGGGATCAGTGCTTGAGCACCAGCTACTCACTACATGTATATCAACAACTTGGATAAGGGAATCAAACATTTCCAAGCTTGTTGATGACACAGAACAAGGTGGAATTGTGAGTGGTGAGGAGGAAATAAAGGGGCTTCACCGCAATTTAGACAGATGAGTGAGTCGGCAAATACATGACAGATGCAGTTTATCATGGATAAGCATGTATCCACTTCGGTAGGAAATACAGAATGGCAGAGTATTATTCAAATGGTGATTGATTGGGAAGTATTGATGTACAAAGGGAACTGGGTGTCCTTATACACCAGTCATTGAACGCAACCATGCAGGTGCAGTAAAAAGTTAAAAATGAAAATAGTATCTTGGCCTTCATTGCAAGAGAACTTGAGTACAGGAACAAGGATGTCTAACTGAAGCTGTACAAGGCCTTGATGAGACCACACCTGGAGTATTGTGCACAGTTTTGGTCTCATGACCTCAGACATACATGCCATAGAGATAGAATAGGAAAGGTTCATCAGACTGATTCTGGGTTGGCAGGATTGTCATATGTGGAGAGATTGGGTTGACTAGACCTGTACACAGCAATGTTTAGAAGAACGAGAGGGGATCTCACTCAAATATATAAAATTCTGCAGGGCTGGTCAGACTGGATGCAGAGGTGATGTTTCCCCTGGCTGAGAGGTCTGGAACAAGGGGTTATGGTCTTAGACACAAGGCTGGCCATTTAGGACTGAGATGAGGAGAGCTTTCTTCACTCAGAGAGTCATGAACCTGTGTAATTCTCTACCTTAGAGGGCTGTGGAGGCCAAGTCACTGAATGTATCAAAGAAAGAAGTAGATACATTTCTAGACAGTAAAGATGTCAGGGGTATGGGAGAGTGTGGGAAAGTGGTGTTGAGATAGATCAGCCATGATCAGATTGAATGGCAGAGCAGGTTCAATGGGCAGAAGGTCGACTCCTGCTCCTGTTTTCTGTCCATTTAAGACAGAAATGAGAAGAATCTTTTTCTCTCAGGGGGTAGTGAGTCTTTGGAACCTCCTTCCTCAAAAGACAGTGGAAGCAGAGTCTTTGAATGTTTTCACGTTGGAGGTACATAGATTCTTGATAAACAAGGGGATGATAAGTTATCAGGGGTAGGCAGCAGGTTGCAGTCATTATTGGATCTTATTGGATGACGGAGCAGGCTCAATGGGCCCTGAGGCTTATCTCCTGCTCCTAACTCATATGTTCATATATTCGCATCGATACAAAATTGGCTGAGTGACAGGAAACAAAGATTGTGATTATTGGTTGTTGTTTTGGCTGGAGGAAGGTTAGCAGTGGTGTTCCCCAAGGGCTAGTTTCAGCACTCATGCTCTTCCTGATATATTAATCACCTAAACCTCGATGTACAGGACACAATTGCAAAATTTGTAAACAATTCAAAACTTGGAAGTAGTGTGAACTGTGAGGAGGGTTATGTCGAACTTCAAAAGGGCAGAGCCAGATTGGAGGAATGGGTGGACAAGTAGCAGGTTAAATTAAATACAGAGAAGTGTGAAGGGTTTCATTTTGGTGGGACGAATGCTGATGATAATATAAGGGTACAATTCTGGTCCAGGAGCAGAAAGACCTTGTACATAAATCATTGAAGATGGCAGGACAAGTTGGAAATCAGTTCATAAAGCAGATGGCATCCTGGGCTCTATCAATAGGGGCACAGAGTACAAAAGCAAGGAAATTATTTGCTAAACTGGCCTTAGATATAGCATTGCGCCCAGTCCTAGGCACCACACTTTAGGAAAGATATGACGGTATTAGGGAGCTTGTAGAAAAAATTCACAAGACTGTTTCCAGGGATGAGGTACTCCAGTTATGTAGGTAGATTGACAAAGTTGGGATTGTTATTCTTGGAGAAGAGAAGGTTGAGAAGAGATTTGATAGAACCATTCAAAATTATGAGGGGTCTGACGAAGTAGACAGGGAGAAACTGTTGCCATTGGCAGAAGGGTCAAAAATGAGAGGGCACAGATTTAAAGTAATTGGCAAAAGAAGCACTGGAGCCATGAGGAAAACCTTTTAATGCAGCGAGTGCTTAGGATCGGGAATGCACTGCTTGACATTATGGTGGAGGTGGCTTCAACCAAGGCATCAAAAGAAAATTGATTATTATTGTTGTCACCCACATGGGACCCATGAGGCCAAGGCCGATTAGGCTCTCCATGAGTCTCGTGGAGTACGAGCTTCCCCGCTGAGGGGTGGAGCCCCCTCATCAACAGGGGAGGAAATCAGAGTATTTCAACCTAGATTGAGTGTGGGCCGGTGTGGTAGTCCCATCCGGGACCCGTGTACAAAGCCTTTTCGTATCTCTGTGAATAAACCTGTTCCCAATGCTTCCCATGTGGCTGCTTCTGTGAACTCAATAATGATCCTAAATGGAATAATGTGCAAGGCTACAGGAGAAGGCAGGGAATGGCACAAAGTGAATTGCTCTTTCAGGAGGCCAGCACAGACACAATAGACTCAATGGTCTCCTGTGCTGTAACCATTCTGTGATTCTATGGTTATGCAAGGGTTTTAACCAACTTTTTTGCAGCTTCTGTTTTAAAAAAGCACAGCTGGAACAATTGGAAAGCTGTCAATTGTGAGGGACGAGTGCTGGGGGAAACACTGAGTCTTGCCATACGATTACATGGCCTGTTATTTTGGCTGAAGTGCTATTTTGAAAAGGGAAACATTTCTGCTAGACCAGCAAGAGGAGGAATTTCATGTGACCAATTATATGCTCCGAACCTCTAACCTGCGACAAATTGCGGGGCCTGAGTTTGTATTAATTGCTGTCAGACAAGCAGCTCTGAACGGAAAATAACAGAGAAAAGAAAATAGAAACATCAAGTGATGATGAATTAGATGCACTCCTCTTCACAAGTGATTGCAGCGGAGTACTTAGTGCACCAAACACTTGTTTGTTTTCAAGACAGCGTGGTTAGAGTGCCTTCTCAGTTATTGCTTTACTGGGCGTCCTTTTACTGCATTGCCACAATTGAAGATTAACATAAAAGAGGTACAAAGAACCTTAACTGATCATTCGTGACAATATTCACATACTTTATTAACTGGTGTTTATGTGAATTGACAATTAGGCAGACTTTCCTTTGATAGAAGGAACATCAACACTGAATAATTGTTCACGTTGGTGGAAGGCAGGTATTGGGCAGGATCTCTGTTCCAGAGACAAAGTGCTCCCAGCAATGAAGAATCATGACTGTGTCCCGTTGGTGCTAGGAGCATCTCTGAAGTGATATTCACAAACCTTTGCTATGCAAAATAATGCATAGCTCCGAGCACACGGGTTTTGTGCATTTACTGGTGTCTGACCGCCATTTTGAATGGGTACCCAGATCCCAACGTCCAGAGACTGACTGCCTCACCCACAATGCAAATGTTGATCCCCCTCCCCCCACTGAAAAGGGGAACACCCACAACCCCTCATCAAGGAGGGGCATCCTCCCCCCACCATGGGAATAACGAGTCATCCCAGTCTCCACCCCACCCCTGCATGAGGGTGACCCCAGACTCCTCTCCCCCAGGCCTCCCCTTTAGGCCCCCAATTCTATCCCCAGCCCTGGAATTGCCGATGGTGCACCGCCCCCAGACACCATAAGAAACCTTACAACACCAGGTTAAAGTCCAACAGGTTTGTTTCAAATCACTAGCTTTCGGAGCACTGCTCCTTCCTCAGGTGAATGAAGAGGTATCCATGGCACTGAACCCAGGCAGTGACACCCTTCACTGGTGTACTGGACCCCAAGAGGGGGGGGGGGGTCATGGGATATTGGCCCACTGCTGGTGTACCCCTCCCCCCTAACTTGAAATTCCCTGAGATCCTCTGAAATACTCAGCATTCATTCAATTTCACAGTGCAGTACCTTTAATTATCCTTTGATTGACAGCTTAATGGTTTAAACAAAACTGCCAGTAGGTTTGTTTATTTATCTTCCCTTTCAAGCTTGAATGCATCTGAAGTACCCTCCATTGATCCTCACCTCAATACTTATAATTAATTTTGTTCTGATACACAGCTGCTGACCATTTCAACAATGCTAAGTGTTTCCTGCAGTTAGAAAAGAGGAAGTAAAAACATTTAGCTGCCTTGAAGAGACAGCAAGAGGGTTGGGGTCATTAATATTTGCATTGTTGGGGGGGGGGGGGGGTAGGGGGACTGTCTCTGGATGCTGGGATTGGGGCGCAAGTTTGAAATGGCAGACAAGCACCAGGGAGACCTGGAGTGCTCGCCGCTATACATTACTTTGCATAGCAAAGGTCTGTGAATACCACCTTGGCGACATTCCTAATGTCAGCAGGACATGGTCCTGATTCTCCATTGGCGGGAGCACTTTGTCTCTGGAACAGAGAATTTTGCCCATAATTTACCTTGGCAAAAATGTGATGAAGCATTGTTCAGCACAATAGCAGTGCAAAAAAAAAATTGCAAGATGCATACACAGCACCCAATCTGAATTTTTCAGGAGACAATCACTTAATCTGAGCTCAATAAATATTAATTAAATAAGGAGGTATCAGGTCAAAAGGGCGGCAGCACTGATTGGGAAGACATTGTAGTGTTTGAGAAAGAAGATGCCCTTGAGAGGGCATGGACAGAATGCATCTCGTTAGAGTTGTGAAACAAAAAGGGTATGATCATGCTACTAGGGGTATTCGATAGGCCTCCAAATAGCAAGAGAGACTGCAGGTTAACCACAGCGATGTCTAAGAACTATGGAGTCATGCTCTGGACTTCAATTGTAAAAATATCGATTGGGATAATGTTAGAGTCAAGGAAAAGAAGGGAGAAGAATTTCTGAAATATGTGCAAGAGAACATCTTTGACCAGTATGTTTTGGTCCAAATAGGAAAGAGACAAATGCTGGATATAGCCCTGAGGAATGAAGTGAGCCAAGTGGACAAAGGATCTTTGGGAGAGCACATGGGTCAGAATGATTATTATATGATAGCATTTAGATTAATAATAGAGAGGAACATGGAACAATCTAAAGTAGAAAGCCTAAATTGGAAGGTAACTAACCTCACTGGAGTGAGAGGGAATCTAGCCAGCGAAAATTGAACCAAAGTTTGACAGTTTAACAGCACAATGATATTTGTTTAAAGAAGAGTTGTTTCAGGTACAGCGAGGCACATCCTAACAAGAGGGTGAGGCAAGGAACCAAAACCAAGACTCCTTGGATGACAAGGGAGGTAGAGGATATGGTGAAACAAAAAACAAGTGTGCATGATGCATATCAGGTGAATTCTTCAAGTGACAGCCAGGTCAAATACAATAAGTTGAGAGGGGAAGTGAAGAAGAAATTACGGCTGAGAAAGAGAGAATATGCAAATAGGATGGTAATTAGCATTAAAGGGGAACCCAACCAATCTGCTGCAGGCATGTAAATTGTAAATGGTTAGTAAGGGGAAGGGTGGAGCCTATTAGGGAGAAAGAAGTTGACTCATGCTGAGAGATGCAGGGTAAATTTCAAATACTAAATAAGTATTTTGATACAGTGTCTACTGAGGAAGAAGAGGCGAACAAAATATCGATAGGAGTGGAGATGGTAGAGTTAGTGGTATGTGATGAAAATTGATAGGATGTACTAAGAAGACTGTTAATGGTTAGCATGGATAATCACCTGGTCAAGATGATTTTGTTTTAATGATGCACGCCGACTGACAACATTGCCGTTGAACTAATTTTATTGATAGCATGTTTTCTTAACATGAAAATGAATGAAAATGAATGAACATGAGCACACATCTGCAATGCATCTGAAGCCTGATCCCACCTCTAACATGTGGCTATCTGACCTTCAGCCTCCAGGTCAGATGACCCTATCTGTAGCACGGAGTGTTCTGTATAGAACCTAATACTTAAGTTTACCACCACAGTCAGCTATTACCATGACACTTTCTTTCTTAAACAAAACACGTATCAGACTAGTTTCTGTTAGAACAATATAGGCTGTGAGTAGAGCCAACTCAAGTACACCAAGTCTCTAATCTATTCTCTGTCTCATTCTATTTTGATCAGTCTGTTTTGTCTTTTATTCATCTCTGTATTGCTGTGGGTTTTGCGCAATTCTTCTGCTGTATGTAGATAATTTTGAAGGACAAGGGGCCTTCCCCAGATGTGTCAGTTTCATCACTTAGATAATTATCTAGACTCAAGCTTTTTCTGGTTATCTATTGCTTCACCGGTGAATTCTGGTTCTTGATCTTCAGCTACACTTTCTGATTCAGAGCAGTGTCGCGTTGCATTTGTTTTCTGTAATAATTTCCAGTTCCTCCTCTGCTGTTGTCCAATTCTAGCCTGCGTTATGTAGGAACTTGGTTCTCCTATGATTCCTGTGACAACAGCAGATCCTTTCATGTTGAATCTTCACCGTCTCTCCCTCTTGGGAAAGTGCCCATCTCACTGCAGTGCCACAGATCCCATAGCTGGACCTGCAGGTAAGAGTGAGAGATACATGGAAAATAGCAGCAGGAGGATGCCATTCGGCCCTTCGAGCCTGCTCCGCCATTCATTATGATCATGGCTGATCATCAAGTTCAACACTCTGATCCTGCCTTCCCCCCCATATCCCTTGATCCGTTAGCTCCAAGAGATATTTCTAATTCCTTCTCGAAATTACACAATGTGAGAAGTAGTCTTCCTAGCTCTCCTCTCCACCACTGTGGTTGATGCAACCTCAGAAATCCCAATGCTGTTGACCCCTTCAAATGCATGCCGTGGTCCTTTACTTAGAAATTCTTCCTTTGACAGAATGGAAGCATAATCGCACCCACCCTGGGTCAGGGAGTCTGGAGCCTGAAAACAGTAGGGTTACTCTGGTAAAGAGCAACTTCCAGGTGCACCTTCCGAGGGTCAAATGCTCCCACTGTTCCAGCAACGGCTAAGGTGGCAATATTCTGCCTATTAGCTTTGTTTCTGTCCTCACAGATACTCGAGAGCGACTGAGTATTTACAGCATTCTCTGCTTTGATTCTCTTTTAACTTTAGCTATTTCAAAACTGGATGAACTACAATAGATAAATCTTTTTCTTCTTCCATGCTTGTGTCTCTTTTTTCTTCTCATTCAGGTGGATGATATTCCTGTTGAGGAATGGAATGTTTAACCATTTCAAAAGCTTTATTTTGACATTGACCCCTCTTGGATCAGATATATTATAGATTAATTCTACCCTAACATACATTTACCATAATCTCAAATACTCGCCTGTAGATTCAATTAGAGCTTTTATCTCTTGCGAAATGAAGCATGTAATTATACTGCAGATCTATAGCAAATTGGATGAGCACCGTCAAAATACATTTCATAGAAGGTTTCAGCAGCCGATAAGAATCAGAGACATTGGGCAGAATTCAACCAAAACATTTCTAAAAGTGTCATTTTGGCCAAGTTTGCTGGGGCATTTCCCGTCGGCTTTTTGGGTGAGATCCACACTGCTATTCACCACACTTTAGTCATTCTTTTCGGCCTTGGGGTGTTACTCCCTGGTTCAGCCCACACTCTGGGCACAATCAAACCAAATGGGAATAATGTCCCATAGCGAGCGTGTTTGGACGTGTATTTCCTGGCGCTTGCAGCGCCGAGAAACACAATGCTATCTAACGCAACTCTGGTTAGATATGGGACCTTAGCCGGGAATGCATCGCCGAGGCCGCACTTAGTCCCATATCCTGTAGGAGCCCCAGTTGCCAAAACTCCTCAGTGCAGGGAGAGATTGGCACGTTATTTTTAAATGGTAGCCATGATGTGGAGATGCCGGCATTGGACTGGGGTGGGCACAGTAATAAGTCTTATAGCACCAGGTTAAAGTCCAACAGGTTTGTTTTGAATCACTAGATTTCGGAGCGCTGCTCCTTTCTCAGGTGAATTTTTAAAAAATGGCATCCTGATCTCCCGACCCCGCAGTGTGACCGCCGAACCACCACAAAGCCCCAAATCTCCTATAAGGAGGTCTTTGCCTGCCCCCCTCCGCACCCCACCTCACGTGCACTGGGCACCCTTGGGCCCGATCACAACTGTGAAAAAAATACCAGCTGGGGACCTTGACACTGCCAGCAGGGCATCCCGGCAGTGCACCTGCCAGCTGGCAGTGCCACCGGGGCACTTTGGTAGTGTAAGGCTGGCACACAGGTGGCATTGCCAGGGTGCTACCTTACCTAGAGGACAAGCACCTGGGGGTCTACAATCTCCTGGAAGACCCCACAAGTGCCGTTCCGTCTGGTCCCCGTTCGTGGAGACTAGTACTGAACAGCGCTCACCTGAGGTCTCCAAGGTGAAGGTTACCACAGGGAACTGCATATTAGAGTGAGACTATGCAGATTTGCCAAAACGTGATCCCACTAACAATGGGCAAGCTTCACATCGTGACATGTTGCGAGATCGTGTTGGATCTCGCGAGGCGTAGCGAGCTGGGTAGATTCCGGGAGCTGGGACTCCCAGCAGTTACCGGCCACGTGGCCAGTAGATCGGGCCCTTAAAAAAATTTTCAGCAGTTGGGAGTTGAACCCGCCTGTGAGACCAGCTCCTCAGAGATTGTGCCACCATTTTGAAAGGGTTTCCCGATCTCTCATTGAGCTTTAGCGTCCCGCACACCACCCACCCATGGACAATGTGACCCTCGCACACATGAACTTTACCCCCAAGTGAGGACACCCCACTATGGGGTCACATAGGGCCCCCTTTAGAGGCCTCCTCAACCTCCCCTCCAACGGGAGTCCCCTTTTCAGCACCCACACCCTTCATCCCCCCAACCTTTACGAGGTCCCTTGATACCCATCTTTCACCCCCCAATCCTTCTTACCGCCCCTCATCCTTCCTTTCATGGCTTTGGCCCCCCTCAGGCCCGGCCCTTGAGGGTATAGACTTACCACTAGGTACACAGAATAGTTGCAGCAATGGAGGATAAAGAAGAAGAGGAGGACTGGCTCCAGTGACTGGCTCACCCAACTGTGGTACCAGCGAATGTAAGCCCTAATCTCCATTCATTAATATTCATTCTCCTTCCTCTAATATGGCACATCACATCCACCTCTTGGGCGACCCTCCCAGTGCTATACGGCTGGGCCCCTCCAGAGTGATCCAGGCACCCGAACGCCATCTTCAGGATGCTGAAGCACCACTTAATCACGCCCCTGGTCGCGGCATGGACATCGGTGTAGCAGGTCAGTGTCTGAGGTGTGCCTCGAAAGTGTCAGGAACCGTGAGTGTGCCAGGATGAAGGCATCGTGCACACTGCCTGCGTATCGGGTGCAGACCTGCACAATGCCCATCTCATGATCACACACCAGTTGCATGATCATCGAGTGGAACACCTTTCGGTTTGCGGAGACCGGCCCGTCATGAGCTGGTGCTTGTAGGGTGACATGCATCCCATCAATCACCCGCTGGACCTGGGGCATCCCGGCGATGGCAGCGAACCCCGCTGCCTGGGCATCCTGTTGGGCTCGGTTCACAGTGAATTTGATACATTGTGCCAGTGCACCTTTTCACTGAGGTCTGCGACAAAGTCCATCACCTGTCGACCCCTGAACTGTCGCAGCCCCCCCGAGCAGGACGCCTCGGGACAGGGTGCGAGCGAGACCCCCGAGGGCCCGTTCCGCCCGGTGCGGTTTTGCACCCCAGAGCCGTTCTTTTTTACAACGCCGGAGGGCTGTGATGGCTCCCTGACCTCAGGGTCATTGGGTGGTGGTGGCGAGGCGTGCCTCCCCTCTCCATCCCAGCCTCTGACGCGGGCAGTCCCCATCTCCACCCCGGAGCTTATTCCGGAACTGTTCCCGGGCCTATCCGGTGACCCAGCGCCGCAAGAGGAGGGGGGATCTGAGCCGCCGCCTCCCTCTGGCCTGACACAATTAGAGGAGTCTGCGAGGAACCCGTCTGTCGATAATCCAGGGGGTGGGATCGAGGCAGACCCACGGCTGGTTGGTGGGACCGTGCCGGCCGCCACACTCAATGTGGCGGAGGACTCGGTCCCAGATGGCAACTGCCCCCCGGAGGAGGACGGTTGCTCAGTGGGGGGCACGGGGGATGGTTTTGGGTCCATCAGCAGTGAGATGGTGGACTCCCTCGTGGCCGACACTGAGTCACCCTCATTCCCCCGAGGGGAACTCCGGGATTTTCTGCATGCAAACCGCGGTCGCCGAAACCGAGTGCAGCTAGCCCTCGACCAGTGATCGGACTTGGCGCTGCTCATCCGGTCTTCCCGCGCCTACGTTAAAGAGGCGTGAGACACGGACGCTTCTGAGCAGCGCTGGCAGAAATCTTTCCTCGTCAGACTCCTGCGGGAGCCGAGCGGCCTGCGCTCCTCTCCTCCTTCTGATCACAGAAAAGGTCAAGGTAGCACTTTACTACTGACATGGAGGTGATCATAGCCAGCCTCAACATTAACGCAGCATTGACGTGCACCGCAGGTTCCAGAACTTCTCGGTCCTCCAGGATGGGAAGTATGCGGCGTGCTTCCTGCAAGAAACCCACACCGCTCTGGGAGACAAAGCCACATGGCTCCTGGAGTAGTGGGGGGGGAGGGGTCTACATGCGTCCCCTAACCTCACGTTTAGGTGGGGTGGCTATCTTGTTGGCCCCACATTTTCATCCGGAGATCTTGGGGGTCAAGGGGCCAGTACCAGGCCGTTGCTGCACTTGACGGTCCGTGAGGGGGTCGAGGTACTTCACTTTGTGAATGTTTACGCTCCCTAGGCTGGCCAGCAGCGGACGGCTTTCTTCGAACAAGTGTCCACTCATCTTGGCACCATCGCCGCAGGCGAGTGCATCGTCCTGGGGTGGGATTTTAGTTGCACCCTCAGGACACAGGACCGCCTTGGTACCCAATGCAGCTCTTGTGCGGTGGTGAAGTTAAGGAACCTGGTTGGGTTCTGTGACTTGGTGGACGTCTGGTGGACTCTCCATCCTGACTCCAGCGTCTTCACTTTTATGAGGCCTGGGGTTGCAGCGTCCAGAATCGACCGTCTCTACATTTCAAGGGCGTACCTGCCCCATGTTCCGATGGCCTCTATGCAGCAAATGCCGTGCTTGGACCACCGTCTCGTGGGGACGGGGATCGCCCTGTCTCGCGTTCAGTCGCGGTCCGCGTACTTGCATTTTAACAAACTGCTGCTGGAGGACGAGCGGTTCCTGGGCTTGTTTCGTCACTTCTGGACCGACTGGAGAAGCTATGGTGGGATGTGGGCAAGACTCACGTGCGTACCTTCTGTCAGGAGTATGCGAGGGGGTCGAGAAAGAGGCAGGGTCGAGGAGTTGGAAAAGGCGGTGCTCGACCTGGAGTCACATCTCGGTCGGCCCGATGAAGATCCAGCCCTGTGGCTGGTGTACAGAAAGAAGAAGGGCACGCTGCGGGACCTGCAACTTGTCAGGTCCCCGGGCGCGTATGTGAGGTTGTGGATCCAGATCCTTACGGACATGGACCGCGGCTCCCCCTTCTTCTACTCGCTGGAAAAAAGGCGCAGGGTCCGTCAGCAGCTCTTTACGCTGCTGGCCGACGACGGGCCCCTCGTCTCGGATCCGGAGGAGGTTCGGGCCCAAATCCGAAGCTTCTACGGCGCTCTCTTCTCTCCAGATCCGTCCAGCGAGGATGTTTGCAGAGTTTTGTGGGAGGACCTGCCGCAGGTCGGCCCGTAGGGCCCCGGTAGGCTTGATACCCTTATAAACCTGGGGGAGCTGACCGGCGCCCTCGACAGCCTGTCCAGGGGCAAAACCCCAGGGCTGGACGGGCTGACTGTGGAGTTCTTCAGGTCGTGCTGGGACGTCCTGGGGAGTGACTATGCAGGGGTCCTGGGGGAAGGTATCGCAACAAAGACATGGGACTGAATTTCCCCTTTTTTCATCCAAGTGCTGGCTCAGGCCACAGAATTGGCACACAGCTCGCCGGTTGCAAAACACAGGAGCTGTGGCTCATGCCGCCACGCTGACGCGGCTGGAAAAGTCAATGGCATCAGGAATCCCGAGATCGGGGCACCCTTTAAACAGGGCGTCCTGGTCACCGATAAAAAAATAGAAGCCCCCCCTCCACACACACACACAAGAACCTCCCACACGTAACACACACACCCCTTCCCCCCTCCACCCTCCACCCCAGTGGCTACCTCCTCAATTTCCCCCTCACAGAAAAAGGAGCCCCCTCTCATGGAAGTCCCCAGAAGGCTCCCCCCCCCCCCCCCCCCCCCCCCACCTCCCAGCACTGTCCCTGGCATCGTGCCCGGCACGGTCTCTGAGTGTGCTCTCTGACTGTCCCCCAGCGCACTGGCAGTGTCCCCTGGAACCCTGGCACTGTCCTTGGATCCCATTTTACAAACCTGTCGTAAACCTCACGTCATGAGGGGTGGGGGAACGATATGGTGGGAATGCCCTTTGGTGATAGTATAATTTATTTAAATTAGTTTCCCAACCTTTCTGGGCAGGAACCTCATTAAATCATTGGTGGGGGAATGGGAACATCTGAAAATGAAATCTTGCCGGTGAGATTCTTGATTTTTGACTCTGGTGGGATTTTGTGCCCATGTCGTTTTTTGCGCAAAATCCTGCCATGGACTCAACTATCATTCCAGAGACTGAACTTGGCTGGCACTATACTGGAGTACTGAATGAATGTCACATTGCCAGAGATTCTTCATTTCAGAAAAGATATCAAACCCAGCTGTCTGGTAGTTCACCACTGTTGAAGGTGAATTTTACGTTTCTGCTATGCCACCATGTCCCTGCAAATTGCCAGGTTTCCAAGGCCGTGAGGATTTCAGATGTTGCTGAATTTCAGGTTAGGCGGTTTAGCCTGTGGACAGTTAATGTCAAGCCAGATCAGATAGGGTCGCTTGGAGCATGGAATAGAGTGGTGTGCAAAGCTGCAAAGCCAGTAACTAATCTAGAGCCGCACTACGCCAATACTGCGCCTAACTGAATTGACCCTAGATTGATCACTTTGTCTGCATTCGGACGCACCCCTGACCGGGATATGTGGTCCCCCAGAAACTTTAGCTCAGTTTGGCCAAAAGAACACTTGGCTCGGTTGAGGCGCAGGCCGTGTTCTCGTATTCGCGCAAAGACGCGCTGGAGACGACTAATGTGCTCCTGTGGTGTGGTGGACCAGATGATGACGTCGTTAACATAGACGCGCACCCCTTCGATGCCCTCCATCATCTGTTCCATGATTCGATGAAACACCTCGGATGCCGAGATGATGCCAAACGGCATCCTATTGTAGCAGTACCTGCCAAAGGGAGTGTTGAAGATTCACAGCTTCCTGCTGGACTGATCCAGCTGAATCTGCCAAAAACCCTTTGAGGCATCAAGCTTTGTAAAAATTCTAGCCCGGGCCATTTCGCTCGTGATCTCTTCCCGTTTGGGTATGAGGTAGTGTTCCCTCATGATGTTGTTGTTCAGGTCTTTCGGGTCGATGCAGATCCGGAGTTCGCCAGAGGGCTTCTTAACACACACCATGGAGCTGACCCATGGCGTGGGCTCCGTGACCCGGGAAAGCACTCCTTGGTCCTGGAGATCCTGGAGCTGCTGCTTGAGGCGGTCCTTGAGTGGTGCTGGGACTCTACGAGGTGCCTGAATGACCGGGGTGGCGTCCGGTTTGAGCCGTATTCTGTAAGTGTAGGGCAGTGTGCCCATGCCCTCGAAAGCAAGGTTGTGGGCGAGGAGCGAGTGGAGCTGTGCCCTAAAGTCTGCATCCGGGAAATCGGACGTGCCATCTAGAGACAGAGTGTGTACCCGCTGAACGAGGTGGAGAACCTTGCACGCCTGTGCGCCTAGCAGGGAGTCCTTTGAGGATCCAACTATCTCAAAAGACAGTGTGGCTGCGTGTGAATTGTGTGTAACCTCGAGCTGGCAGGATCTCATGGCCGGGATAACATTACCGTTGTAATCGACCAACTGACAGCGGGATGGCCGAATCGGTGGTTTGACCTTCAAGTCGTAGAAGGCTGACCATGCAATGAGATTGGCGGAGGCACCAGTGTCTAAACGGAATGTGATTGGTGATCGGTTGACTGTTAGGGTGGCACACCATTCATCACCCTGATTGACGCTGTGCACTGGCATCGGCTGGTGGGTCCTACTTGGGGACATCCGATTTCTGTCAATAACCGCAACGCGGAAGACTTCCCGGTCGTCGGTATCACCGGTCTGTACGTCGTCAGGGTATGACTCGGTCTATGGAGGCTGAATGGCCCGCACGTCCCTGCGAGGCTGGCGGAACTGGGGAGCGTTGGCAGGTTGAGTTGCTCGACAGCAGGCATCGTAGTGGCCCATCTTGCCACGGCGGAGGCATTGTCGATTTTTCGCTGGGCGTTGCCGCTTTAAATGTGCGGATCACAGTTGCCGCACGCCGTGATGTCATGGCGTTAGTTGCGCCACCGCGCATGCGCAGTTCGGTGTTGCGTAGAGCGCACCTGCGCATCACGTCCCTCTGCGTCGACGTCTCTTTTGGCGCGTACAAACGCGGGAGGCCGCGGAAAACGTGCAAAATGGCCGCCCTTGTCTGGGCCGCAGGCCGGGAGGAACTCGATGGAGTGGACCCGCTCGGCCTCGTGGGATCCGTGCCGTGTCGATTCGGCCTCCTGGAATTGGGAGTACCGGCTGGTCGCGTTTTTGTGGAGGACGCAGGTTTTGATGGCGGTGGCTGGGGTGAGGCTCTTTATTTTGAGGAGCTGCTGGCGTAGGGTGCCCGAGGTGACCCCAAAAACTATCTGGTCCCGAATCATGGAATCGGAGGTGGCCTCACAGCCGCAGGACTGCGCGAGGATACGGAGGTGTGTCAAAAAAGATGGAAAAGGCTCAACCTTACCCTGCAGGTGCTGCTGGAAGAGGTACCTCTCGAAGCTCTCGTTCACTTCGACGCTGAAGTGTTGCTCAAGTTTTAGAAGGACCGTCTTGTACTTCGTCTTGTCCTCGCCGTCCGCGAATGCCAGGGAGTTGTAGCTGTGGATGGCGTGTTGCCCCGCCGTGGAGAGGAGGAGGGCGATCTTCCTGGTGTCTGATGCATTCTCCCTGTCTGTGGCTTCTAGGAAGAGCTGGAAGCGCAGTTTAAACAGCTTCCAGTTGACGCCGAGGTTTCCAGCGATTTGGAGCGGCTGCGGCGGGCTGATGGTGTCCATGGCGCAGGATGGCGGATCGCTGAAGATGTGCAGGTAGGTCTCACAGTTGCTGGGTTCCAATCCTGGTACTATGTCGTGTTGGGTGTTCCACTATACAAACGAACCACCACGGTTGTAGATGGTACAACTCTGTTTTATTATTCTTGTTAACATCTACTGTATACTTCTGGCTGTGGTTCGTACTTTACCAGTTATCCTGTGGACCCAGCCCTTGCACTATCTTAGTGAGGCACTCAGCACATGGTGTATGTCTGAGTGGCTTGCTGTGAGCTCTGTGCTCTGAGCTATCTCCTGCTGGAATGAGCGGGAACTGTGGTGTTCCCCGTTTTATAGTGCGTGTGTTCTCACTGGTGATTGGCTATGATGTTGCTTGTGTGTTGATTGGTCCGTTGATCTGTCCATCAGTGTGTGTGTGTGATGCGCTAAGCGTCAAGAACCACAAAGACATGTGAGACTTTAACTCAGGCTTTAATATACTACAAGGGAGGCTTACCCGACACAGACGACCCCAGAAAGAATGGGGGCTGTCCCAGAAGAGGTTCTTATACTGACTCCCGGGGGAGTGGCTAAGGCGGAGCTCTCCGTGGCCAGGTCGGGTTACCTACCAGTGACCGAACCTCTGCAGAGTTACAGTACAATACACAGTATTACAGGGCCACGTTACGCACAACTATTATATACTATGTACAATGGTAGGGAGGTACAGTGGTGTATCACCACATTCACCCCTTGTTTAGAAGGAAGTCCGGTGTGAAAATTCGGAGCTGTGAACAGAGTCCATCAGCAGGTTCCGTGTCGTCAAAGGTCGAGACGAACGATGGGTTTGGTCGATCTCTTTGAACGTCGGAGCTGCGGCGCTGAGGTAGTGTCCGGCGGTATCTGTGCGGTCGGTGGTGCTGGTTCGCGAGGCGGCATGACTTCCCCCACCGCCTCGGCTGGCTCGAGGCGAAACTGCGGGATGACAGCGGCTGGCACGGAGTAGTAACAGGCCGAGGGATCGACGGGAGCAGAGAGGGAGTGGGGTGGAGGTTGCGGGGCGAGGGCGGCAGGGGCCCCAGAGGGGGCCAGGTCCTTGATGGAGACGGTCTCCTCACGCCCGTCGGGGTACGCTATGTACGCGTACTGTGGGTTGGCGTGGAGGAGACGGACTCTCTCCACCAGTGGCTCCGCCTTAGAGGTCCGCACGTGCTTGCGGAGCAGGACGTCTCCCGGGGACAGGAGCCAGGATGGAAGCGATGTCACGGATGCCGATCTCCTGGAGAAGAGAAACATCCGCTCATGAGGGGTAGCATTCGTTGCAGTACACAAAAGAGACCGGATGGAGTGGAGTGCGGACGGGAGGGCCTCCTGCCAACGGGAGACTGGTAGGCCTTTGGACTTGAGGGCTAGCAGCACGGCCTTCCAAACAGTCGCGTTCTCCCTCTCCACCTGTCCGTTCCCCCGGGGGTTGTAGCTGGTCGGCCTGCTCGAGGCAACGCCCCTGGCGAGCAGGTACCGACGCAGCTCCTCGCTCATGAAGGAGGAGCCCCGGTCACTGTGAACGTAATTGGGATAACCGAACAGCATGAAGAGGTCGTGCAACGCTTTGATGACGGTGGCGGAGGTCGTGTCGGGGCAGGGAATGGCGAAGGGGAACCGCGAGTACTCGTCGATGACGTTGAGGAAGTACGTGTTGCGGTTGTGGGTGGGGAGGGGCCCTTTGAAGTCAATGCTGAGACGTTCAAAGGGGCGGGTGGCCTTGATTAGGTGCGCCTTGTCTGGCTTGTAGAATTGCGGCTTGCACTCCGCACAGACTTGGCAGTCCCTAGTCATGGCCTTGACCTCCTCGACTGAGAAGGGTAGGTTGTGGCCCTTGATGTAGTGGTAGAGCCGCCTGACGCCCGGGTGACAGAGGTCATTATGTAGTGCCCGCAGCCGGTCATCCTGTGCGTTGGCACAAGTACTACGGGACAGGGCATCAGGAGGATCATTGAGCTTACCTGGCCGGTATAAGATAGTATAATTGTAGGTGGAGAGTTCGATCCTCCACCGTAATATCTTATCATTTTTGATTTTACCTCGTTGTTTGTTGTCGAACATGAACGCAACTGATCGTTGGTCAGTAACGAGGGTAAATGGTTTTCCGGCCAGGTAGTGCCTCCAGTGCCGGACGGCTTCCACTATGGCTTGTGCCTCCTTCTCAACAGAGGAGTGGCTGATCTCGGGGCCTTGGAGTGTGCGGGAAAAGAAGGCGATGGGCCTGCCCGCCTGGTTGAGGGTGGCACCCAGGGCAAAGTCGGAGGCATCGCTCTCGACTTGGAATGGTGCAGACTCGTCTACCGCATGCATGGCGGCTCTGGCGATAGTTGTTTTTAGGAGGTGGAAGGCCTGGCAGGCCTCGGGCTGGAGGGGAAATGAGGGGGAACGGAGGAGGGGTCGGGCCTTGTCAGCGTACTCGGGCACCCACTGGGCATAGTAGGCAAAGAGTCCGAGGCATCGCCTCAGTTCTTTGGGGCAGGTGGGAATGGGGAGCTCGAGAAGGGGGCGCAGACGGTCGGGATCGGGGCCGAGGACACCGTTCTCCACCACGTAGCCGAGTATGGCGAGGCGGGTGGTGCCGAAAACACATTTTGCCTCGTTGTACGTGAGGTTGAGGCGTTTGGCAGTTTGGAGGAATTTCGTGAGGTTGACGTCATGGTCCTGCTGGTTGTGGCCGCAGATGGTGACGTTGTCCAGATACGGGAAGGTAGCCCGCAGTCTGTTCTGGTCCACCATTTGGTCCATCTGCTGTTGGAAGACCGAGACTCCATTGGTGACGCCAAAGGGTACCCTAAGGAAGTGGTAGAGGCGGCCGTCCGCCTCGAAGGCCGTGAAGTTACGGTCCTCCGGGCGGATAGGGAGCTGGTGATAGGCGGATTTCAAGTCTATGGTGGAGAACACTCGGTACTGTGCAATCTGGTTGACCATGTCAGATATGCGGGGCAGGGGATACGCATCAAGCAGCGTGTACCGGTTGATGGTCTGACTGTAGTCAATGACCATGCGGTGTTTCTCACCAGACTTGACTACCACCACTTGGGCTCGCCAGGGGCTGGTGCTGGGAGCAATGATATTTTCCGAGAGAAGGCGCTTAATCTCCGCTCGAATGAATTGGCGGTCCCCAAAACTGTAACGCCGACTTTTAGTAGCCACGGGCTTGCAGTCGGGGGTGAGATTAGCAAACAGTGAAGGGGGGGGGATCCTGAGCGTGGAGAGACTACAGGTGGGATCCGGGGAGGAATCAGGGAAGAACTGGGGGTTGGAGACCGAGAGGGGGGGGAGGGGGCCGTTAAAATGCAAGGTGAGGCTGCGCAGGTGGCATTGGAAGTCCAGGCCGAGGAGCGCGGGGGCACAGAGGTGAGGGAGGACCATGAATTTGAAATTCTGGAACACCGCGCCGTTCACTGAGAGGGTGACGACGCAGTAGCCCAAAACCTCGGCCGACTGGGAGTTGGAGGCCATGAAAATATGCCTGCGCGTGGGTAGTACCTTGAGGGAGCAGTGGCGCACGGTGTCTGGGTGGAGGAAGCTCTCCGTGCTGCCGCTGTCGAAGAGGCAGGTAACAGTGAAACGATTTACCTGAACCTCCATGGTGGATCTGGCGAGCTGATGCGGTCGGTCCTGGTCGAGGACGATGGATGCGATGGTGGAGCTGTTGGAGAAGGGAGCCGGATCCGAGGAGCAGCCTGTGAGAGAAGGTGGCGGCGCCCAGGCGTCGTAGGCTGCTGCTGGAGGCCAGGTTGCTGTTGGTGGCTGCATCTCCTTTGTTTGCAGCATTTCGGTCCAGTGCGCAGGACCGGAAGTGACGATCGGTGGTGGGCCGGAAGTGACGCAATTCGGTGGCGGGGCGGACCCGGAAGCGACGATCGGCGACGGACCGGAAGTGACGATCGCCAACGGACCAGGAGTGAAGATCGGCGAACCGGAAGTGACGATCGGTGAACCGGAAGTGACGATCGGCGAACCGGAAGTGACGATCGGCGAACCGGGAGTGAAGTGAGCCGGGCCGGGGATGATCAAAGATGGCGGCGCCCTTGCGTCGCACATGTTGAACAGCGAGCCAGGAACGGAGGACGGCGGCACCCCGGAGTAGCAGACCGCGGCGTTGGACCCCGAGGCAGCAGTGGAGCGGCAGACGTTTGCAAAGTGGCCTTTCTTGCCACAGGCTGAACAGGTAGCATCTCTAGCAGGGCAGCGTTTCCTGGGGTGTTTTGCCTGGCCACAAAAATAACACTGGGGCCCAGGCATTTTTACTGCTGGAGTGGCTGGGTGGGCCCTGACTTGCAGTGGTTGTTGCTGGGAGGTAGCGGCCACGTAGGGAGCGTGGACAGGAGCAAAGGAAGTTTGTGCAGGCGTGTAGGACGCATTATTGTCGTAGGCTGCCTGTTGGGCCTCTGCCATAGTGACTGCCGTGTCCAGAGTCAGGGTAGTTTGTGTCAGAAGGAGTTGGCGAATCGGGACGGAAGCAATGCCAGCTACAAAGGCATCAAGCGCCAGGGCCTCAGTGTTCTGCTCAGCGGAGACTGCTGGCGCGTTGCAGGTGAGCGCGAGGGCACGGAGGTCCCGAACAAACACGGATAGGGGTTCACCCGGCTGCTGGTGCCGGGAGGCGAGGTGGTGGCGGGCGTAAATAGAATTAACAGTTCGTGCATACCGGCTTTTGAGCTTCACGATGGCATCGGCATAGGTCGTTGTTCCCGTGATGAGGTCGAAAAGCCCGTAGTCGAGCCGTGAGCACAGGAGGTTGAGTCGGTCAGCGTCCGTTTTGGCGAAAGCGGAGGATGCTTCCAGGTAGGCCTCGAAACACCGGAGCCAGCAGTTGAAAAGGTGATCTGCGCGTGGAGCGTGGGGGTCGAGCGAGAGCTTGTCGGGTTTCAGAGCAGCCTCCATTATAACTGTAGTATATTAAATTGATGCGCTAAGCGTCAAGAACCACAAAGACATGTGAGACTTTAACTCAGGCTTTAATATACTACAAGGGAGGCTTACCCGACACAGACGACCCCAGAAAGAATGGGGGCTGTCCCAGAAGAGGTTCTTATACTGACTCCCGGGGGAGTGGCTAAGGCGGAGCTCTCCGTGGCCAGGTCGGGTTACCTACCAGTGACCGAACCTCTGCAGAGTTACAGTACAATACACAGTATTACAGGGCCACGTTACGCACAACTATTATATACTATGTACAATGGTAGGGAGGTACAGTGGTGTATCACCACAGTGTGTGTTTGCACCATGATATGTTTATATGAATATCATGACAAACACCATCCAGGACAAAGCAGCCCATTTGACTAAGTCTACCCCTTCAACAAACATTCATTCTCCCAACCTTCGACAAACAGTGGCAATCATGTGTACAAGGTGCACTGCAACAACTCAAGTTTGCTTATGCATCACCTTTAAAACCCATGTATTTATAATTAAGATGGGAGCATTTGACAGAAGAATTCAAGTTACTCATCATGCTAGTACAAAATGAGTGGCTTCATCCATGAAGCTTCAGCACACTCTCATTCACAATTTGCTTGAACCTTTAAAGAGTAGCCTGTGGACTGTTTCATGAACATTGTAATCTAGAAATCTGATTTTTGAAATTATTCAATTACGGAATGCGGATGTTGCTGGCTAGACCAGCATTTATTGCCCATCCCGAGGAGTCCTTGAGAAAGTGGTGGTGAGCTGCTTTCTTGAACCGCTGCAGTCCCTGAGGTGCAGGTACATCCACATTGCTGTTATTGAGAGTGTTCTGAGATTTTGACCCAGCGACAGTGAAGGAACAGCAGTTAGTGTGGACGTAGAGAAGTAATTGGAGAGACTAGAACCCGAGGGCACAGCCTGAAACTGAAGGGATGATCCTTTAAAACTGAGATGGGAGGAATTTCTTCAGAGGGTGGTGAACGTGTGGAAATCATTGCCGCAGAATGCTGTGGAGGCCAAGTCACTGAGTGTCTTTAAGACAGAGATAGATAGGTTCTTGATTAATAAGGGGATCAGGGCTTACAGGGAGAAGGCAGGAGAATACCATCCAGAAGGACAAGAGTAGTGGGAATACCACCACCTGGAGGTTCTCTTCCAAGCCACTCACCATCCTGACTGGCAAATATATCAACATAAGATGAGCCCATAAGATACAGGAGCAGAATTAGGCCATTCGGCCCATCGAGTCTGCTCCATCATTCGATCATGGCTGATATGTTTCTCACCCCCATTCTCTTCCGTGGGCCATAGACCAGCCAGAAAGGAAGGCCCGCCATCCCACCCTAAGGAGACGATGGAAGCTACCGCCACAGGGCCTCTTAGAGGCCTTGAGAGATCATATGGTCTACTCCTGTTCCTATTTCTTGTGTTCTTAACTTCTTATTTTCTCAGCCTTTGCAATATTATTTTTTCTAGTTCTCAGTTTGATTCTGCCCTTTATGTTCTTTATTAATTTACAATGCTGCTGTTTTGTTGTAATATGTTTTCAAGGGATATCAGCAAGGGATTTCAACGTCTGTAGATGTCTGTTTCGCTCCTCCTCATCTGAGCAGATCCTGTGTATACGGAGAGCTTGTCCATAGGGAATGGTTTCTTTAATGTGTTTAGGGTGGAAGCTGGAGAAGTGGAGCATCGTGAGGTTATCCATGGGTTTGCGGTAAAGCGAAGTGCTGAGGTGACCGTCCTTGATGGAGACGAGTGTGTCCAAGAATTCAACTGATTTTGGCGAGTAGTCCATGGTGAGTCTGATGGTTGGATGGAACTTATTGATGTCATCATGTAGTCGTTTCAATGATTCTTCGCCGTGGGTCCAAAGGAAAAAAATGTCATTGATGTATCTGGTGTATAATGTCGGTTGAAGGTCCTGTGCGGTGAGTAGGTCTTGTTCAAACTTGTGCATGAAGATGTTGGCGTATTGGGGTGCGAATTTGGTCCCCATGGCTGTTCCGTGCGTCTGGATGAAGAACTTGTTGTCGAAGGAAAAGACGTTGTGATCCAGAATGAAGCGGATGAGTTGCAGAATTGCATCTGGAGATTGGCAGTTGTCGGTGTTGAGGACTGAGGCTGTTGCAGCAATACCGTCGTCATGGGGGATGCTGGTATCGAGTGCCGAGACGCCCAATGTGACGAGGAATGTTCCTAGTTCAACTGGTCCATGGGTGCTGAGTTTCTGTAAGAAGTCCGTCGTGTCGCGACAGAAGCTGGGCGTACCTTGTACGATGGGTTTCAAGATGCCCTCGATGTAGCCAGAGAGGTTCTCACACAGGGTTTCATTGCCTGAAACGATAGGACGGCCTGGTGTGTTGGCCTTGTGTATTTTCGGGAGGCAGTAGAGACCTCCAATGCGGTGAGTACGTGGGATGAGAGCACGTAGGGTGCTCTGAAGATCTGGATCCAAGGTCTTGATCAGTCTGTTAAGTTCGCAGTCCGTTAAGATCTGCGGGTAACTGTCTGTAGTGTTCTTGGTTGTTCAGTTGTCGGTATACTTCTTTGCAGTAGTCCGTTCTGTTCAGTATGACTGTGGCCCCTCCTTTGTCTGCTGGTTTGATGATGATGCTGCGGTTGGTCTTGAGAGCGCGGATGGCATTGCGTTGTGCTTGGGTGACGTTCGGGGCTGTCTTGTGAATGCGACTGATGAATCTGTCATTGACGCAACTCCTGACGGCTTGAGCATACATGTCGAGTCTAGGGCAGCGGCCTTATATTTATACAGCAATGCAATGCAATGAAACAACACAAGCCACTTTGCAGAAGCATTAGAAAACAAAATCTGACACTGAACCATATAAGGAGATCTCAGGTCAGATGATCAAAAGCTTAGCCAAAGAAGTAGGTTTTAAGAATTATCTTAAAGGGCGGAAATGAGGCGGAGGGATGGAGACTTTTAGGGATAGAATTCCAGAGGCTTGGTACCCAGGCAACTAAAGGCACAGCTGCCAATCGTGGAGCTTAAAATTGGGAATGCACAATGGGCTTTCTTTCAATTCATTTGTGCTAGGCAGTTTCCGAGTTTGGAAGCACAATGACATTTACTTCTTACTAGCCCACATCCTTTTAAATATGAGCAGCTAGCCAAATTTTCTACATCCACATTAACCAAGCTGCCTGTGCAAGGCCTAACAATGTGCTGGGAGCATATGCTGATCAATCAACTGAGCTAATGGCACAGCCAGCTCAGTGTGCTGCAGGCTGATATGGTGCTGGCTGGCTGCCAGTCAAACTAGCAGAGACTTTGTGGGCCGTGTACAAACAGGGTTTATATTTATTGCTGTAATGCAAAAGAAGCAAACTTGTTGATATTTACCAAATCCAGCAGCAGTCTCTGACAAAGCAAATCACATCATCCAAACCCAATACTGACCTATTTTGAGTTGAAGAATTTGTACTATTCTCTCAGGTTGCGTGATTTGATTCAACCACCACCCCCCCCACCCCCACCCCAGTAGTACTTTTTCCGTATACATTAATAATTTATATTTTAAAAACCTTTCCAGGTTACTTCTTTTCTGACGCTCTTCAGCACCATCTATTCTTGAATAGCGATTGCCTCCTGTCACAACAATCAACACTTCTTTTGACAGCACGTTGTTGTTGGTAAGCTTGATTGAGTACCCACCAATCCTATCATTTTATTTTGTATTCGGTTGTAAATGTGAAAGGTATCATTTCAGAGTTATGGGTTGCAACATTTGGTCTCAGCTATAGGTTATCTGCTTTTTGCTGCCACTAGCATTGCACATATTGTTCAAGTGGCACATTTTGTGGGAAAAACTAGAACATTTGAATTATCTCCACAATATTTCATAGAACGTTGCAATTTTTGACCAGTGGAAAGTTTAAACTCAATAGCTATATTTCTATCATATTTTTTCTTGAAAAAGTCATGATGAGCATAAAGTAGGAAGGACACTTTATTCTAGTCATCTGTTCTTCACTGCATTTTGGATGGAAAAAGCTGAAAATGGGCTGTGAATGCTTCCACAGATTCATTACTGCTGCAAACCTCTTAAGTTATCTAATGCCAAACAACATAGACCTCCCACCCCCCCTCCAAATCATGGTGGGAAGCTCGGGTGGATGTTTGCGAATCATTCATGTTGAGTCCTAAAATTTAGGACAGAATTTGGATCCACCCTATGGAAAAGCTGCCCAACTGCTAAGGTAGTAAAACTACTGCCTGAGGGTCTTTCCTCTACCTCAAATATTCTTCTCAGTATGCCACCAATAGACCTAGCAGCATCTATGGCAGTTGAAAGTTGACAACAAATTTTATGACAGCTAGATATTATAAGACGGATTTTTTTTAACCGCCTCTTTTAACTCAACGCAAAATGGAGCATGTGACCTCCTATCAGTTCTGTCAGGTGATAAGCTGATATGATCTGGTGGCCAAAGAGCCCATCAAGTACTATTGAAACCCAAATGGCAGATTTAACACCTGAACACAAAGCCAGAAGTAGCTGGCCTCACTTTGTTCAGACTTTTGTTTGACCAAGTGCGATGGCGGGTGGCTCCAACCGTGCCAGGTCATTAATTATGCACAGGCAAGTATTGGGACGAATCACCTGGTGATTCGAGAGCTGATTCGTCCATCCACTGTCAGCTGACAGGTTTGAAGGTCCCGACGCCATATTTAAACACCAGTCCAACACAGTCATATCACTCTCCCCAGCCCACCAGTTGTCAGGAGAACTGCCAACATGTCAGGAAGCCAAAAGGTGGACAGCATCAAGAAGAAGGCTGCACTACGATTCAGTTACCAGTCCCTTGAGGAGTCTGGGTGCAGAGTCATATTCTGTACCTGATGGCTGGTTCCCAGAAGCACAGCAACCTCGCATGTCTGGTCTGGGAGGCCATCGCCCAGGAGGTCAGCATGGCTGGCAACCATGCCCAAAACTCCATGAGGTGCAGGAAGTGGATTAATTATCTCATCTGCTCCACCAGGGTAAGCCGTCTCTCAATTCCCTCCAGTATCAAACTTTCATCATGATATTATGTACTGAAACGGCTACTCACTTCATGGATCTCACACACCCATAAGAGGGGGACAAAAAGCAACATTCCTTCTCTCATGGATCTTTTCATACCACCAACATCCCATCTGTCATGTTCACATTCCATCCTCTTCCATTTCTGGGGAAGGCTCACTACGCACAGGAGATATGTATTGGACCAACCTCTGCTCCATCCACTATGGTCACATGTTTTATTTTGTCCTCCTGCAGGCCAAGCTGGGGGGGCAGCAAATGCAAGAGAGCCCAGACCAGGGGAGGGACGGCTGAGATCATTTCCCTCACCTGATCGGAGGAGGCTGCAGCCAGTTTTGCAGGGGAGGACAGTGATTGCCCCTGTGGGGAAGGGAATATCCCCCAACCAATTTCCAACCAATCTAGTATGGATCACAGCTCCATCACTTCATCAAATTCTGGCAATTGCTGTGAGTCAAATGTCATTTGAAATAGCTTTTGCTCATGAGCCAAAACTCTATTCTCTATTTTCCAGGCACGAGCAGCTCGAGGCCATCAACGCAGCTGAATAGCATTCCGAGCCTCCAGAGCACATCTGAGGAGGAGGAGGCTCAGGAAGATCCATCACAGTGCCCACCCACACCCTCCTCCTGCGCAGACATGCACCTTGGTGGAGCACAGCTCCACATTAGAATTGAGGTCATTTTCTGGAGAACACCTCACAGACACGGCCCAACAGCAGTCGGACGCTGGGGCAGCCCAGGCTTCCAGCCACACGGAGAGCTGCTGGCGACTAATCACCTGCTCAGATAAAAGCAAATTACTGCAGATGCTGGAATCTGTGACAAAAACAGAAAATACTGGATGATTTCAGCAGGTCTGACAGTATCTGTGGAGAGAAAAGGGAGAAAACTGTTTCGAGTCTGAATGACTCTTTGTCAAAGTTTGACAAAGAGTCATCCAGACTCGAAACGTTAGCTCCCTTTTCTCTCCACAGATTCTGTCAGACCTGCTGAGATTGTCCAGTATTTCTGTTTTTGAACCACCTGCTCAGTCCCAGGTAGATGATGAACCTCTGGAAGTGGCTGCCAGCTCACTGTTGGAGATGCAAAGAGAAGCAACGGAACATCAGGCAGAATTTCGAGAGTCTTAGAGCAGACTAGAGCAAATGATGGAGGAGTCTGTCCACGTTCTGTTTGATGTCATGGCTCCAACAAGCCAGCGCCTTCAGGTCACCATGGGAAGGTTGTCATCCACCATGGAGGCCTTGGACCAGCAGGACTTGCCGGATTGTCACTTGATTCAGCACTCACACACCCTGTGCCACACACCCTCAGTAACTAGGATCATGTAGGCTATGAAGGATTGCAAAAATCTATCTCTTCTTCCCATAGGCCCCCACGAGGCTACATTCCACTTTGAGCACATTATACATCTCTGTAGCTACAGATTGCAGTTCATTCCCGAGTATGAACCGTTACAATGATTCACATAAACAGACAAGACATCCATACAGAACGAATGCAAAACGTAATGTCCCATAACTGTCAGTGGAGTGGCAATTGAGTCTGATTGCCACTCCGCTCGTGGTTCCTTACCTTGAAATCCAGCTGTTTAAATCCTGCCTGCCATTCTGACTCGGGTCAAGAAAGATCTGTGTAGCATAGTGCACTCCTGAGGCTTTCTGTTGAGTTCTGGAGCACCGAAGGTAAGGAGGACATGCTTTATTTTTCATGGCAATAGCTGCTGTCTAACAGGTGAGTTTAACGATCCAGTAGTCTGGGGATAGAGAGGGCCGTCAGGGGGGTGGGTATATCCAAGGGGTGGGAGCTCAATCTGGGATGTGGAGAAGGCATTCATGTTAGGGAGATCGGTCGGAGGGTGGGCTGCAGTTGGGGGTGGGGGGGGGGGGGGGGTTCCCCTTTTGGGGGGGTTCCCCTTTTGGGGGGGTTCCCCTTTTGGGGGGGGGCGCTTGGAGTCTTGTGGATGTTTGGGGGGGGGGTAGCTTGGGGGTGGAGAGGGTAGTCAGGGTGTGTGGTTATAGTCAGGGGGTCCGTGGGATTTGGACGGGTCATAATGGCATTTGGGATATGGGGGTACACTCGGTGGGGGGGGGGGAAGAGGGATGCTTGGGGAGGGCGGGTAGTCAGGGAATCGTGTGGCCTGTGGGTCTTGGGGTTTGGTCAGGGGATCCAATGGCCCATGGGAGGATCAGGGGGTGTGGGGTACGTTCGATGGGCAGATCAGTGTGGGTCAAAACTATTGTTACCCAGAGATTAGAATTGGTTTTAATTTTTCAAACCTTTTATCAGTAACTTACTATAACACAGTCAGAACCATCCAAAGACTGCAAATTAAATTATAAATGATAGTAAATCAAAACATTATCAAAATGGGACAGAGTATATTGAGAGAAATTTGTTTGTGAGATGCCGTTTCGAGCAGTGGTACATGCTGATTTGCGGAGTAGGTAACATGCGGTCTGCTACTTTTGCCATACCTTAGGTGGCACAGTAACACAGTGGTTAGCACTGCTGCCTCACAGCTCCAGGGACCCGGGTTCAATTCCGGCCTCGGGTGACTGTGTGGACTTTGCACTTTCTCCCTGTGTCTGCGTGGGTTTCCTCCGGGTGTTCCGGTTTCCTCCCACAGTCCAAAGGTTAGGTGGATTGGCCTTGCTAAATTGCCCCCTCGTGTCCAAAGATGTGTAGGTTAGATGGGTTATGCAGATAAAGCGGGGGAGTGAGCCTGGGTGGGGTTCTTTTTCAGAAGGTTGGTGCAGACGCGATGGGCCCAATGGCCTCCTTTTGCACTGTATGAATTCCATGGTTCGTAACATATGTGGCATTCTTCAATGATAACAAGAGGAAACTGGTTCAGGTCCCGGGCACGGCCCATGAGATTAATAACCCATGGGAAATTGATGCAAGTCTATGCTGCTAGAACTGGGGCTACAGCAACAATTCCTTTAAAGTGGGAAATGAAATGATACATTTCGGCTTCCTGGTCCAATTATCCCTAGCTTCTAACTCCATTTCACCTGAAAGCCTTTGACATATGGGGGGTCAGCAGGGAGCCTGTCTGCTATTTGCATCTGCTGGACCAACTTTAAGTGGGCCAGAAAACATAGCTATGACTCAGTGTGCAACCCCATAGGAGGTCCATTTGTGCTCCAGAAGAACATTACATCATTTTCTCAGAGTATGTAAAAGAGGGATTCTTCACAAAATACATCTCCAGTTCTTACACATCAGCCCCAATATTTACAGAGAGATGGGGGTCAGTGGGTCAGTGTCGGTGCCAGAAAATCGAGAAATGTGAGAAATGCAGGACCTAACTTTTTTCCGCCTTGGCTTCCCGGCTGGCAGCCACCAAGACTAACTGTTTCCCGGGTAGGCCTGTGTCGGACTGCAACCAGGGAGCAGAAAATGCAGAGGGAGAAATCAGGGAATGGAGGCCAGGGTGGGGAGGAGAAAGTGATCGTGGAGGGAAAGTGAGGAGCGTGCGTGAGGGAAGAATATCACAGTGAGTGAAACAATTTAACTTTAAAGGTCAAAGAAGCAGCCCTGTTGTTCAAGGCCCACAAATAGGGCTGGTAAGGCCCTTTCTTGCTGGCTCCAGCATTCCTTTCAATTGCCAGACTCTGGCGAACCTGTGCCTGAACTGAGAAATTTTACTCACCTTTTAAGAATGGCAATGATATCTCATAAAGAGGTGAATTGCTTTGATTAACAATGAATCTGCCTTCACAAGTTAAGGCCTGGGCTGCGGCAAGTAGGTTACTCACAGGCATCAAAACGTGACTCTGTTAATCCTGGAGGTGGATGTGCTGGACAGAGGTGCAATCACAATCTTAAAAATGATTTCATTTCAATTAACCACCCACCAACAACCCATCCATTCTCAGGTATTGTAATTCCTTCAGTCGTAATGTGTGGAACTCTTGCTCCAGCAGGTTCTTGTGCCTTACTTTCTGCTCGCTGCCTGTGGTTTCAACTTCTTCCATTTTTAATATATCTTAATTTAAATCCAATAGCTTGTGTGACCTTACCCATGCTGCCAAGATGATCTACTGTAATAAGATGTGTCACTGCTACAGGTTGAAATCACTGCCGGTGGTGAGCACGAAAGAAGCTGTCATTTTCAATCACCCTCAGCAGAACCTTTTCCATGGTTCTTTATAGTGATCATCCTTTATTTGCCTCCTTTCATTAATCACCGAGTCTTGCCTTCAGGGTGAAGTTGTGAATCATAATGAACTGCCACCCCTCCTCAATTTCAGACAGATCCTTCATCTCAGACTTGCATTCGTATACAGCTGATTCCTTTCTGCTGCCATCAAATGTTAATTATGGATAAGGGGAGTAAGATGCCAGTGAATAACATTGGTTGTCCGATAGCAATGTGTAGATGCCTCGGGTACGTGGTGCAGCACACCGGTTTACATGCAGGAAGATAACAACACGAGAGGAGGAGCAGGAGTAAACCTATTTATCAGAGGTGATGGGTTGGATCTTATATTCCCTGGCCTGGCATGCCTTCAGCAGAGAGGCATGCTGTTACAACACACTGGGCTACTGCGCGGTCAATTCCAGCCCCACTTGACCCAGAGTCGCAACACAAGGGAATTACTTATAATTCTTAGAAAAATACCCAAAGTCTTTGGCCCTCAGCTGCCCAATAATTACAGTCATAGGTTTGTAAATGTAAACACAATTACTTTTTATTAATAACAAGAACTATAGTGAAATATGCAGCAAGTACAACTGGTTAACTATGACCTAATTCCCCACTTCAACTTGCCCCCCCCCCCCCCCCCTACACACACACAAGGTAGACAAACACAGAGGGGCGGAGAGGGGTGAAAACCATAAGTAAAAGGGAAAAAGAGTCTTTGTTTCAGATGGTGGTTCCTCGCATCTTACCCCTCCTCCAACTTTCGATGTCTTAGTGCAGTTTAAGAAATACAGCACTCACAGCCCATCTGGCGAGAGAGAACAGGTCCTTGTATTTATTTGCAAACTATAATGGTATTCCTGTAGATTCATACATACAGGTTCTCTGCAGCTTCAGAAATACAACACTCACAACCTTTCAGGGAGAAGACGGAAGAGAGAGAGAGTAACCAGGTCCTTGTCTTTGTGTGTCTAGGACTTCATTGCTCCCTGAGGTCTCTGAGAACCAGTCCACTAGGATAGGAAAGTTGGGCTTGGTTGGTGAATTGGATATTCTGAATTCTCCTCAGTGTACCAGAGCAGGCGCTGTAGTGTGGCGACTTGGGGATTTTCACAGTAACTTCATTGCTGTGTTAATGTAAGCCTACTTGTGACACTAATAAAGATTATTATTGTCACCACCCATTACCAGGCAGAGAACGGCCAATTAATTGGCCACCAGCCAATCAATCAAACCGAGTCCCACCCCATCTCTCTTTCTGGTGATGAAAAATCTGAGGTCTCCTGTTCAAATAAGCAGACACTAACAGAGTGTTTTCTCCTGTAACTTATAAATTCTTCACTCTTCTCTGCTGCTTGATTTAAAGACGCATATCCATTAATCATCCATAGATCAAAAGTGATAATGGCAAAATAAAAGAAAGGGGAGATAAGGGAATAAACAGGAAGGACCCTTATATACCTCCCTCCCTAAGAGAATGAAACACCAGGGCATGGACGTTTCATTATGAGGTTATGCAAATGCAAGACATAAATCACAAACACATATCCATCCAATCCATCCCCATTATAAAAGTTGGGAAGTGATCCTGCCAGAGTTCTGGAGCAGAACAGTAACACAGCGTTTCAGAAAGAAGGAAAGGATCTGAGAGAAGCTGAGCAATAGTATTTACCAGAGAAATATGCACATCTCAATAGCTATCACTTTATGTTAAGATTTGCCAACAGTACAAGATGACTTGTCATATTGGACAAAAAGGCTGTATTTAATTGAAAAATACTTTAGTCAAATCAAAAATTTCAAACACTGTTCATAGAAATGAATTGTCTTTACTAATAATTGTGAATTGTCTTTACTAATAATTAAAGGGAATATTGAAAGAATCATAATATGGCTCGTGTGGGCAGATGTAGGCCGGTCGTTTTTGATGGCCTACATGGAAAAGGGCAGAAGAAAGGTGAAGGGGGCGGTGTCCTGTGTCTGTCAGAAAGTCCCCCTGTGAATATGTCACCTTTCCTCTTCCTTCTGCACTGCCTGCCCTCAAAACCTGACCCCTTCAACCTCATCTCCTCCCTCCTATGTCCATGGATTACTGCCACCCTAACATCTCAGGACGCAACTTACCATGGCAGATATCGCTCTTCGGCTGCCCCAGCGGCAGCTACTACTGAGCTCTGTTACTGCTGTGACTGCTGTAGTTGTGGCCAATCAGATTGCCCTGTAGCTCCTGAGGGTGGGACCTCCTTTCACAGAGGAGAGAAGTCCCAGCTTTAACCATTTCATCCCTCTCCTGCGGGCTGGCTTCTCCTGAACATGTCAGCTTCCAGTCAACTTTCTTTCTGAAGGGGCAAGCAGTTATAAAATGCAACCCCACATCAAATGTCCAGCAGCACTCTGGTCCCAGCAACTCCAGGGCTGGAGACGGAGTGAAAGGCAAGTTGGCAGGAGGGTGGGGGTGGGTATCGCCAGGGCCAGGCTCAAACGCCTGTTTAGTTCAAGAGGGGTGGGACACTATGATAGACAGGCCAGCGGGGAGGGGAAGTGTTTTTATTTTGGGGGGGGGGGGGGGGGGAAGAGAATAACCACTGGGGGTCTTCGGATTGCATTCTAGAAAATGTAATGACAGCTTTAAAGTAGTCTGTTGCGTTTAGTTCCTTTTATGACTGTAAGCCGAGAAAAATGTTTTTCTTGTCACAATTCAGTACTTTTTGTTGATCTGTGAAAAAGCAATCTGCCATTTTTAGCGGGTCCCTTGGAAACGTCTCTTAGGCCTTGCAAGATATGCTGGTACATTTGGTCAAATTTCTGTACAACTGGCCCAACTAACAGGACTTCACATCTAATTTAAACTGTCAATGACCCCTGAGTTGGATCACCTCCGCAAGTCCCAATCACCGCTTCCCAAGTTAATCGAGACTATTACAGTTTCTTATAAACGGGGCTTTGGTTTAGTGTTGTATTTGATCGGTAGCATGGCAGGCAATGCATCACTTCCCGTCTTCTGCACTGGAGTGTGCAGCATAGGTATTTGCACTCCTGGGCTGTGGCTTGAACCCATAATCTTCTGATCGGTGAGGTGACATTGCCACCAACTGCATCACGGCTGACACATAAAAAGAAAAGAAATTGAACATTCTTGTGCCAGTTTTATGGGTGTAATTGCACAAACATATCAGGAATTACATTGACCCTGGGAGCTTGACATTTACCGGGAAGTGAGTTGGAGTATTGCAAATGACCTACTTGGAAGACAAGGAAGCTTTATGATTAGTGTGCGGTCATTAGTTGTGCGGTCACCACTTAGCATTTCTAGAAACAAAAAGGATAGATCCGTCAGCCTTGCAGAGCAGAACAGAGCATCGATCAGCTACAGAATGCAAGTGGACAGGAGGCTCTGAGTTATGTCAACAAAACAAACCTCAAGAGTGGAATAATCTCACTGCAAGGACATTTATACTTGCTGTCAATTTCACCCTGTAACAGATCAACTGCAGTTGCAAATATACTCCCTGGAAAAATCTCCATTTAACCCAAGTCAGTTCTTTACTTCCATCAAATCTTGTGCATTTCTTACTCTTGTAGGTCAGGGTACATTCCTAATCTTCCTCTTCCACCATCCTGACACATCCCTTATACTAACTTTTAAAGCATATCTTCACACCCACACTGTTTTACCCTTGCGGGGAAGGGTGGGGGAAATGGTAGAAGGTTTCCCGAGCTGATTATCAGCACATTGAATTGTGTTATGGATGCTCCTTCCAGTAAGTCCTGGCATTGGATCTGAACCTGGAGCCTCTGGTCCAGAGGTAGTAGTGTTACCACTGTGCCACAAGACCTCCTGGCCAAGAATTGAGGCATAGTTTCATCCAGCATAAGGACATAGCAACATGAGTAACCCATCTAATTCCTCAAGGCTCCTCATGTCAGACAGACCTTGGTCCAAATGAGATTTATTGTGCAATCAATAAGCAATTGCAATAATTATAGTGAATAATTTAAGTTGATTGGATCTGTGTAATTGGTTCAGCTAGTATTGAGTTCACTGAACATCAGCTAGAGGCACCTTTAAAATTGGTGCTTGTGACTTATTTGTTTATTATTGATGAGCTGCCATTGCTATTTACCCTATTAATTGGCAGCTTGCTGAAGGGTGGAGATGGAAAATGTGTTATCAGTGATGTCATTTGAAGGCAGCCTGCACCTCTTAAAAGGGAAGTTGCAGATTTATATTTCAAGATTGGAAATGACAGGCTATGGTTGTGAAGGAAGTGATCCTGGACTCATCCCATTAGAATAAGTATTCCGTTAGGTTTTGGTGTATATCAGTGGCATTACAATTGGAAGCTATTCTCCACTGGGTGTTTGACTCTTTACTCTTCTTACCATAAATATAACAGTCATGTTGTTTTGAGTTGTCAAAACTGGAATTTGATGGCCTTCCCTGTGGTGAACTTGGAAGTGGAGGGGGCATTTAATCAGGTGGGAGGGTGTTAGGATGGTGCCTCCTTCCCAATTAAGCCCTTGGTAGGAAGGTCCATGGATAGACTTCCCCTGCTATCAAGTGAGGCCCTTAAGTGGGCTATTAAATGGCCTTAGGATGGGGATGGGTGAGGTCCATAGACACACCCACTTCAAAATGTTTGGGGGGTTAACAAATGGACATGCCCCAGAAGCACGATGGAATCAAGGCATACGGGGGATGGATTGAGAGGCCTGTGAGGGAGGGAAACATTCAGTTTCTCTGGGATGCTGGGAATGGTTTCCATACTCGCATGGGGAGGGTCCAAGCTGGTTTGGCAGTGAGAGTTCTGCACCACCATCTTCCAACTTGTAACAGTGGCATAGTACTACATTAAAATGTAAAATGAGGAGAAGCACAAAATTAAAATGAGGAGCTCTGCTGCTGAAGGCTGTGCAGGTGGAGTTGAAGGGCAAGTGCACTGGAGGGGGTGTTTAAAGGGGGTATCGAACAGAATTGCACATTCTCAAATGTGAGAGACACGGCTGAGATATGCTTATGCTAGGGGCCTTTCAATGCACAGAATCTGGAAATTGAAAAATAATGCCCATTCATGGAAGACTAATTCTGCAGAGTGGCATTAATTGAGCTCCTCATTTTAACCCCTTGTTCACAGTGCAAGGGTATAATAGGAGCTCAATCACTCTCTAGTTGACCGACAGACCAGAAAAGACTCCGCTTGTCTTCCAGTTTTTATTCAAAGTTTATGCAAGGGAGACTCCACCTCCAACAGGTTGCTGTATGGACTCTCCGATCAGTTACAGTTCATTGTTACACATTTTCAACAAGTACAATTATTAGCATATACCAATCACAAATTAACATGAATTGCTACTTAAATACAGTTGCCCAATCGGGATGCGTACACTTATACCGTGACTATACTATCACGTTTGCAATTAAGGCATGTCCACTGTAGCTATGACCTTCAACACTGAGTTACAAGGACAAAGCAGCATTTTGTATTGTATCATAAAACTCCCACCCTACTCAGTTCCCATGTTGTCTCACAGCTGCATCTTGAGTCCTTTGTATGTTGTTATTAACCCTTATCTTTCCTTTTCACATGCATCAACAGTATTATAAGATAGTAGCCTGTGCAATAACAAGAACTCAAAGGTCTGGTGGTTACCAGCTGTCCACCCACCTCCATTTTGATCATTGTAACGTGTTATAAGCATATCCATTTGAATTTCCCCTGTCAACAGTGTGGAAATTCCCCAGAGTTAGAACACGTTCCGGAGATATTGGGAAAACGGACAATCTCCAGATTGTCTAGAAAGTTGGTGCTGGACAGTTAACAGATGAGAGGACTCAGACGCCCCTCAAATATTCTCCATTTTCTAACTAAAGGTTTACTCTCATGTTTATGTGTAGTATTAGAGAGTAGTGAATGAGGATCACAGTGCCTGGGCTGCAAGCAGCACATCCAACTGCCTGACTAAAGCAATGTCATAGCTTATTGGTCATGTTGGAGAGGAGGGGGTCTTTGATACACACCCCACACTGGCCATCATTCAAGGGGGTGAGTGCTGCCTGACAAGTACAAAGCCCTCAACCCCACTTTCAATAACAGGTCATTGGCAGAAAGAGGACATTTGGAGACTAATGCTGACTCTTGTCTGTTTGTCATAGATGCTGCAGAGAGGAGACCATCAAGAAGATGGAGCCTGGTTTTACTGCTGTCTGCATTGTCGCTCACAGGCAGCGAGAAGATGACGATTGCAACAAAGGCACCTGGATAGCCTAAGGGACCAGCAATACCCTCAAGACTAGTGACCAGGAGAGCCTCCTCCAGACACAGAGGATGAGGTTCACAAAGGCATTGTGGCTCGCAAGATCCAGGGTCGACTGAACTCACATCTCTTATCTGCAGCTGAGTGGGAATGAGTAATGCTTGTGGTTCCACATGTCCAGGGATTTGGTTACTCACATTTGCCATATTGTCCAGGAATTGGCGTCATGGAGAATAGGAGGCCATCGGTTGCCCATGCCTCTGAAAGTAATGGCTGCTCTGAACTTGACACCAGTGGCTCCTTCCAGGGTTCCACTGGGGACTTCTGCAGTCTACACACAAATCCATTCATGAGGCCACAGATGCCCTTTGTGCCAAGGCCCACAATTACATCAACTTCGACACAGATCAAACCTGGGCCCCAGAGTACTGGGCTTTGCTGAGATTGTCAGTTTCCCACAGGCGAAAGGGGCCATCGACTGCTATAAGTGCTCCCTGGCAACAGGCAATGTCATACATAAACTGTAAACGCTATTATTCACTCAATGTACTGTGGGTACATTGACTAAAGAAAGTGATCATGCAGGTTTGCACAAGATACCCAGGCTTTTGGGGTCATGTTTTCAGTGATGTCCTGGACTTCAGGCATTTCATAGAATTTACAGTGCAGAAGGAGGCCATTTGGCCCATCGAGTCTGTACCGGTTCTTGGAAAGAGAACCCTACCCAAGGTCCACACCTCCATCCTATCCCCATAACCCAGTAACCCCACCCAACACTAAGGGCAATTTATCATGGCCAATCCACCTAACCTGCACATCTTTGGACTGTGGGAGGAAACCGGAGCACCCGGAGGAAATCCACGCACACACGGAGAGGATGTGCAGATTTCGCACAGACAGTGACCCAAGCCGGAATCGAACCCGGGACCCTGGAGCTGTGAAGCAATTGTGCTATCCACAATGAAGGCTGTGCACTGCTGCTGTTTAAATAACGTGCCTGGAGTGAGACAGCGGTGAGTTCACAGCAGGATGGCTCAATCTGGGGCCAGCCCTCTCTGATCTTGGGCATTTCCCATGCAAGCATATTCAATGAGGCAGGAAATTGATAATATGGCAGAAATGCCACCCTCCCATTGCATTTTGCCTTTGTAAGGTGAAGTTAAGAAGCATGCAGTATTACCACCATGAATGCAGAATCTGATGGTTGTACTAAAACAAGACTGCAGTTATTCAGCAGATTCACTGTTTCAGGGCGTCACTGGTTTGCTGGGCTTCTGATTGATGTGCCACTTTCATTGTCGTGGTTCTCAGCATTGTGCTCAGGTTCCTGTCAGGAGCTACGTGGCTGGAAAATACTACTTAACCAAAAGCAAACTGCCTGCCATCTAATGACCTGGATGGGAGAGGGAGTAGGTATGACTATTTTAAAGCTGCAATTGCTTTAACTCCGACTATGTTCCAGATATCTATTATTCGGAGGCAAAGTTGCCTTCTAATTTTGAACACTCCTGTGTTCTGTCAGTTTTAACCTCTTCTCCTCTGCTGCAGATGAAACTGGTCTGTTCTTGTTATGTCGGCTGGTATTTGAAGTGAGTATTGTGACAAGTAAAAATATCAAGGTCCTAAGATGATAACATTTCATCATTTGATAGTTTTGTCAGTCACATTCTTATCTGTGCTGCCTGAACTAGTTGTCCTGTTCAAGAATGACATCCTAATAATATGTGCCAGCTTTGATGTCACAAAGACTTGGAGAAAACCTTCAAGGGTTTCAAGGCCAGCAACTTTCACACTAATGATCATCCAAGCAGTTTTTAAAAGGAACAAAGCAAATTATTGTTGACAATTTGGAACTGGCTGTATTCTCTCGAGCGGTGTATTATATGACTCTGACATTATTTTTAAAGCATCATTTTCAATTATCGTTACAGATTTCAATCCCATTTCCAGCTCCTCTGCCCACACTCCATCGAAAAGATCTTTAGCCCTGTGTATTGTCTTGCTCTTCTTCATAGGCCCTGCAACAATTACACAATGTAAGGACAACAGTCCAGTAAATTGATCAAATCTGCATCTTTACATACAAGGTAAATTCTGAACTTAGTTTTATAAACTTTCACAACTTCCATTAATCAACTCTGCATAAATGGGACATCAGGGGCGAAATTCTCCGGAAACGGCGCGATGTCCGCCGACTGGCGCCAAAACGGCGCCAATCAGACGGGCATCGCGCCGCCCCAAAGGTGCGGAATGCTCCGCATCTTTGGGGGCTGAGCCCCAACATTGAGGGGCTAGGCCGACGCCGGAGGAATTTCCGCCCGCCAGCTGGCGGAAACGGTCTTTGTTGCCCCGCCAGCTGGCGCGGAAATGACATCCCCGGGCGGCGCATGCGCGGGAGCGTCAGCGGGCGCTGACAGTTTCCCACGCATGCGCAGTGGAGGGAGTCTCTTCCACCTCCGCCATGGTGGAGACCGTGGCGGAGGCGGAAGGGAAAGAGTGCCCCCATGGCACAGGCCCGCCCGCGGATTGGTGGGCCCCGATCGCGGGCCAGGCCACCGTGGGGGCACCCCCCGGGGTCAGATCGCCCCGCGCCCCCCCAGGACCCCGGAGCCCGCCCACGCCGCCTTGCCCCGCCGGTAAGGTAGGTGATTTAATTTACGCCGGCTGGACAGGCAATTTATCGGCGGGACTTCGGCCCATACGGGCCGGAGAATCGAGCGGGGGGGCCCGCCAACCGGCGCGGCGCGATTCCCGCCCCCACCGAATATCCGGTGCCGGAGAATGTCGCCCCAGATCACATTTCTACTTTTTAGACTCATTCAGATAGAATCACCTCTGGCTATCCAATTCAGCTCAGCCCTGGCACTCCTATATTGGGCCGTATTCTCCGTTTCTTGAGTCTAAATGTTGACGCCAACGGAGAATCCGTGGACCTTCATGTCAGACAAATCGGCGCCACACCTGCACCGATTCTGCTACTGGTGAGAGGCTAGCACTGGAACTGCATGGAACACCATTGGAACCCACAAAAAATGGCGCAGGAATCACCGGGTCCATGATGGACACTTGCCAGGGCTGACGAGCTGCAGCTGCGCTCAAACTATACACCCTCCACACACACTGATCGGAGCCGAAAAGATGGGATAGGTTGTGCTAGGATGGGATAGCGAGCTCTCAGCAGCATGCACAGCCGCATAGCTGCCTTGTCGGCCACGGTAATGGTGTTGCATACCCGTCCACCCCGTCCCCACAGCCCACGTCCTGGCCACCTCCCACTACTCCCCCCCCCCCCCCCCAGACCATGGCAGACATTCCCCGGCCAGTGGCGCGGCTGGCGGTGAAGTAAGTCGGTGCTGGACACTGTCCGTACGCCCTCTCTCTCTCAGCAGCCACCACGCCAGGTTCACGATTTGTGAAAGCACACGTGAACTGCTCTGTCGGGAAGTCGGCCCATCGGAGACGGAGAATCATGGGTGAGCCCACAAATGATATGTGAACGGTGTTGCAACTAAGTATGGCGTGCACCGCATTGAAGCCATGTTCGAGGAGGCGGAGCATCGCAATTCGGCATCAAACTGGTGCCTGCCGCAATTTCGGCGTCGGGAGCTATTCTCCACCCGATCGAACACCCCGATTTCAGTGCCGGCTAAAGGAGAATCCACCCTGATTTCAGTGCCGGCTAAAGGAGAATCCACCCTGATTTCAGTGTCGGCTGAAGGAGAACCCATCTTGATTTCAGTGCTGGCTAAAGGAGAATCCACCCTGATTTCAGTGTCGGCTGAAGGAGAATCCACCCTGATTTCAGTGCCGGCTAAAGGAGAATCCACCCTGATTTCAGTGTCGGCTGAATGAGAATCCCGCCCGTTATCTTTTATGTAGCCAATCTTTAATGCAAGCACTAACTTACAATGACCTAATACAGCTTCTTGGTCTGAGCAATGTAGCCATTGCTGACATGCTTTAAACTGCTTTCAAATTTCATCTTTGGAAGAATCAAATTTACACATTAAGTTCTCGTCAAATGTAAAATTTCTATTTGAATAATAAATGCTCACATTATGTGACAAGCACTTAAATTGTGAATTGGAAAAAATCATTCTTTTACTATTCCATGTTATATGTCAAAAGATTTAATGTTGAAGCGATGTGCCGTGGGGAACATGGGTAATTTCATAATGATTCATTCAAAAAAATTAGAAAGGAAGGAGGGGATTTTAGCCCTGTCACAATGGGAAGGAGGAGGGAAGGAGGAGGAGGTTGATGTTAAATTGGTAAATATGTAAAGCCCAATCCAATACCATCAAAAAGGTGCCTACTTTCAGTTTAATCTTGGCGGATCTGTCTGAGTAATCTGTTCTCGTGAGGTGGTTCTGTGATTATAACCACAATAAACTATATTTTTATAGCACCCTTACTGTAATAAAATGACCAAATGCACTACACAAAGGCAAGAATGATGATACCGAGCCACATAAGGAGATGTTAGGTGAAATGAAGAAAGACTTGGTAGAAGTAGTAGGTTTTGTAAAGCGTCATTAAAGGAGCAAAGCATTGTCCGTGTGGAGTTTGCACATTCCTCCCGTGTCTGTGTGGGTTTCACCCCCACAACCCAAAGATGTGCAGGTGAGGTGAATTGGCAAGGCTAAATTGCCCCTTAATTGGGGAAAAAAAATAATAATTGGGTACTCTAAATTTTTTTTTAAAGGAGCAAAGCATTGTAAAGAGGTGGAGAGGCTTCAGCAGGGTAATCCTGGAATTTAGGCCGAGGCCACCGAAGGCACATCGACCAATGGTAAGGAAATTAAAATGGAGGATGTTCAAGGGACCAGAATTAGCTGAGTGCAGATATGTCAGAGAGTTTGGGACTGGAGGAATTTACCGGGGGTGGGGAGGGATTTGAAAACAGAATGAGAATTTTAAAGTCACGACATTGCTTAACCAGGAGCTAATGTAGGCCAGCGAGCACAGCGGTGATTTGGTAATGGGACTGGTGCAAGTTGAGACAAGTGGCAGAGTTTTGGATGACCACAAGTCAAAGGAGGATAAAATGTTGGAGACCAACCAGGAGTGTGGTGGAATAGTTAGAGATAACAAAGGTTCAAATAAACATTTCAGCAGCAGATGAACTGAGGCATAAGACCACAAGACGTAGGAGCAGAATTATGCCACTCGGCCCATCGAGCCTGCTCTGCCTTCAATCATGGCTGATATTTTTCTCATCCCCATTCTCCTGCCTTCCCCCCATAACCCCTGATCCCCTTATTAATCAAGAACCTATCTATCTCTCTCTTAAAGACACAGGGTCCCTCCAGGTGCCGAGTCCGGGATCTCAGAGCTTAGTGCACAGGTGCATTCATGCCCTATTTGCCCAGTCGGCACAATACATCCATTTTAATGTGGACCCAGCCAACCAAGATGCCCGGGTGGTGGGGTTTGCTGCCATCGCCGAGATGCCCTGAGTCCAGGAGGGTGATCGAGGGGATGCATGGCACCCAACGAACACCTGCAGATGACGGGCCACTCTACACAAACCAAAGGGGTTACACTCAAAGAATGTGTAGTTGGTGTGTGACCATCAGCTGCACATCATACACATCTGTGCCCTATACCCGGGCAGTGTGCATGATGCCTTTAGCCTGGCACCAATGACGATTCCCAGCATCTTTGCGATGCACCCCTGGCCGGGGGGGTTGGCTCCTGGGCGACAGGGGTTATCCGCTGTGGTCGTGGCAGATGACACCTATCCAAAGGCCACAGACCGACGCAGAGACTCGCTACAACAACCACGCAGCGATCAGGGATGCGATCAAGTGTGGCTTTGGCATCCTGAAGACACGGTTCAGGTGTCTGGGCTCTCCAGTATGAAGCTGGGAGGGTCACCTGCAATGTTGCGGCCTGCTGCGTCCTCCACAACATTGCACAACAGAGGGGCGAGGTGCTGGAGGAGGAGGATGAAGGCTAGTCCTCCTCCAACATGGAGGATGCGGGGGAGGGTGAGGATGGGTAGGACATGGGGCCTGGCCAGGCACAATAGGATGCACAGCATGTGCGACAGGTCCAACGCGCATGGGGTGCTCTGATCGCCTCCAGGTTCACCGACTGGGGGTGCACTGGCCAGGGGCATGGACACCGCATTGCACTCCCACATGCCCCATCTGCAACCCCTCCGTGATATATACCTGCCACACTACGAGGTGTGGGTCCTGGATTGGCTTAACAGTGGACTTGATCCTTGGGACGGAGGATGATGACAACCGCTCTGCGATGAGTTCTAGTGCTCTGCATCGTTTGACAATGTCTGACTCCTGCCCACAGTAGCACTTTCCAGCGTCCACCTGCGTGATTCTTGCATGTGAACTGGGCATTCCACACACGGAATCCCTGAAATGGGGGTGGGGGGGGGGGGGGTGCAGTGGGCTGGGGTGGAATACCCGAGCAGTGAGTGCTGGCTGAATTGCGATCCCTGAGCCAAGCCCACCCACAACATTCGCCAGTTACCCCCCTCCTACCCATGCTAGCCCAGACCAGCTCACCCCTCACACCCTTCTGACCGAGTATTGAGGCAGGTTGTAACATTGTGCTCAGATGTTTCATGTGAAAACATATATACAGATTTGTGCCCTTGCCCCTATCGCTAAACTGTGCCCTGCACCGTTCCAACTTAACTGGTGTCTAACTTACTGGCCGTATGGGCCCTAATGCTACATCGGTGGATCCTCAGACGGTACATCAGGAGTGGAGGCAGCCTGCAGTGGTTCCCGCCCCGCGACCTGGCGGCCGTCGTCAGGAGCCTGGAGCGGCCCAGTTGTTGCTCGAGTGTCCCAGGTACTGCCCTGTTCTGCCCTCCAAATTGCCGAGGACAGGAATCTGACGTGATGCGATGTTCCGACACCCCCCCCCTTGCGGGAGCCACAGGCACAGGACCCATAAGCTCCTCCTCCCTCAGGGTGCCCAGTCCCCCTCGGGCTACTCCAGTGGTGCGGGCGGAGCTATCTCCTGAGGCTCCCCCGCCATCTGACGCTGCCAGTCTTGGAGTCTTGCTGCCGTCTTGACCAGGGTCTGCATTCTTGCGGACTGCGCCACATCACGCTGTGGCTATACCACCACCTCTCTGTCTGTGCCACATCAGCCAGTGACTGGGCCATCTCCCTCTGGGACTGGGCCACCTCCCACTTCATCTGTGCCACGTTGTCCAGCACCTTTGCAATGTCGCCGACGCTCTCAGCCATGGCCCGCTGTGACTGGGCCACACTCGGGAGCGCCGCTGCAATGTCCAGGTGGCTCTATCACATGGCTGTGGGAGGACAACCCTATCCTGGGCCTCGGCTACTGCCTGCACAGATTTCCCCAGGCCTTGGACATGCTGATCCATAGTCAAAATCTTCGCCCCAATGCCTCCACCGTGGACGCCACGCATGCACTATTGGTCTGGGCGGCACACATGGTTGGCACCACCTCTTGCTCCTGCACGCGGTTGAACTCAGTGCTGGATGCTCGCCGACAACCCTCACGTAGTCCCTGGCTCTGCGACTGCAGTTCCTGGCTCTGCGACTGCATTTCCACGATCGATGGGACTGACCATTCCAGAAGTATGAAACCATCTGGATGGTAGCTAGTCCCTGGGGTCGGCCTGCCCTCCAACCGTCCGCCTCTTCAGGAGTTCCTACCTCCACCCGCTGTACAAGGTGTAGCAATGGGGGCTACGTGGAATATTCCTTGTTCCAGGCCTACTTGGGACCCTTTCACAACTCCTTTACCGGTACATTGATTACTATTTTGGTGCCGCTTCATGCTCTCGTGCGGACCTGGAAAAATTCATCGACTTCGCTTCCAGTTTCCACCCTCCATCACTTACATCTGGTCCACCTCAGACACTTCCCTTCCTTTTCTTGACCTTGTTGTCTCCATTTCCGGCAATAGACTATTCACTAATATCCATTACAAGCCCACTGACTCCCACAGCTATCTTGACTGCAGCTCCGCACTCCACATCCTGTAAGGACTCCATCCCTTTCTCTCAACGCCTTTGCCTCCATCGCATTTGTTCCGATGATGCCACTTTCCAAAGTGGTGCTTCGAAAATGTGTTCCTTCTTCCTCAACCGTGATTTCCCACCTACAGTTGTTGACAAGGCCCTCAATAGTGTGATGTCCACCTCCCACGCCACCACCCTCGCCCGCTACCCTCCCTCCCAGAACAAGGATAGAGTCCCCCTCGTTCTCACATTTCACCCCACCAGCCTCCATTTGCAAAGCATAATCCTCTGCCATTTTCACCAACTCCAGCGTGATGCCTTCACCAAACACGTCTTCCCTTCACTCCCTCTGTCAGCATTCCACAGAGACTGTTCCCTCCGAGATAATCTAGTGCACTTCTCCACCATACCAACACCTCTCCGATCACCCATGGCACCTTCCCATGCAATCACAGAAGGTGCAACAACTGCCCCTTTATCTCTTCCATGCTTAACATCCCAGGCCCAAAATACTCATTCCTGGTTAATCAGTGTTTCACTTACACCTCTTTCAATTTGGTCTATTGCATTCACTGCTCCCAGTGTGGCCTCCAATATATCAGAGAGACCAAACGTAGACTGGGTGATCGCTTTGCTGAGCACCTTGGGTCTGTGCGCATTCAGGACCCTGACCTTCCCGTTGCTTATCATTTTAACACAAGACCCTGCTCTCATGCCCACATGTCTGTTCTTGGCCTGCGGCAATGTTCCAGTGAAGCTCAATGCAAACTGGAGGAACAGCATCTCATCTTTCGGTTAGGTACGCTACAGCCTTCCGGTCTCAAGATCAAATTCCACAACTTCAGATGATAGCCTACCCCACCTTGGCCCCTTTGTTTTGATTCCATTTCATTTTAACTGTCTTTTACCTTTCATTTCTTTTTAGTCTTTCTTTATATATATTTTCCCCCCACTCTTTTCCCCTATCTTATCTACCCTTTTCTTACCTTTTCTCCCCTTTGCTTCCCCTTCTCCCGCCCCCCCCCCCTTTTTCTTATTTTACCTCTCTGCCAACCATGTCCCCCCTCCCCCACATCAACATCTGTCACAGCTTACCCTCTGATTTTAGTTTTTCTGCTGTTTGCCCTTACACACCTTTTATCCTCTCTGGGGACTGCCATTAGCTCTCTTTTCCCTGGTTTCTGTGGCTATGACTCATCTTTAATTCCCTCACCCCACAGTATAAATATCTCCCACTTTCTATGCCTTTTAGCTTTGACAAAGGGTCACCTGGATCAAAACGTTAGCTCTTTTCTCTCCCTACAGATGCTACCAGACCTGCTGAGATTGTCTAGCATTTTCTCTTTTGGTTTCAAAAGGCTGGATGAGATGAATCTCTCCCAGTAGTTATGATGTGGAGATGCCGGCGTTGGACTGGGGTGAGCACAGTAAGAAGTCTTACAACACCAGGTTAAAGTCCAACAGGTTTGTTTCGAATCACTAGCTTTCGGAGCACTGCTCCTTCCTCAGGTGAGTGAAGAGGTGGGTTCCAGAAACATATATAGAGAGAAAGCCGAAGATGCAATACGATACTTTGAATGCGAGTCTTTGCAGGTAATTTAGTCTTTACAGATCCAGAGAGAGGGGTAACCCCAGGTTAAAGAGGTGTGAATTGTCTCAAGCCAGAACAGTTGGTAGGATTTCACAAGCCCAGGCCAGATGGTGGGGGTGAATGTAATACGACCTGAATCCAAGGTCCCGGTTGAGGCCATACTCATGTGTGCGGAACTTGGCTGTAAGTTTCTGCTTGGCGATTCTGCTTATCATGCGTCCTGAAGGCCGCCTTGGAGAACGCTTACCCGAAGATCAGAGGCTGAATGCCCTTGACTGCTAAAGTATTCCCCGACTGGAAGGGAACATTCCTGCCTGGTGATTGTTGTGCAATGTCCATTCATCCGTTGTTGCAGTATCTGCATGGTCTAGCCAATGTACCACGCTTCGGGACATCCATTCCTGCAGCGTATATGGTAGACGACATTGGCCGAGTCGCACGAGTATGTACCACGTACCTGGTGGGTGGTGTTCTCACGTGTAATGGTGGTATCCATGTTGATGATCTGGTACGTCTTGCAGAGATTGCCATGGCCAGGGTTGTGTGGTGTCGTGGTCGCTGTTCTGAAGGCTGGGTAGTTTGCTGCAAACAATGGTTTGTTTGAGGTTGCGCGGTTGTTTGAAGGCAAGTAGTTACTTGCAAGTAGCTAACTATTCTCCCATCTCCCAGTAGTTAGATTAGAAGGCATTTATGTAGATTTGAATGTCTTATTCATAGAAACAGTTTACCTGGACGATTGGAAGATCAATAAGCTATAGACAGGCTAATATCTGGAGTGAAGGAATTTGATAGGGACAGACAGCCAAATACACATAAGGCAGAATCAAAGAGGAACAAATGTATAATTGACAGGACCCACAGAAGCAAAGGAGGCCAATTGACATCTAGCAGCCTTGGAAGCAGACATGCTGGTTTCCAGCTAACAACTTGGAGGTCAAATTTCACTTCCAAAGCCTCTAAGCCTTGATCCAAGGCCATGCAGAAACCTTTGTAAAGGGAGTTTAAATATCTTTGCTGGACCAGGACAAGTTGTTTCCCAGACATGATTATCATCCCTGTATTGTGTGGTAACTATAAGCTGCGTTTTAATTTATAGATTTATTTAATTTGTATCTTGTTTGGGGGAAACAGTGAAATGTTCAGGAGTCATTGACTTAGTTTGGAACAAGGGGTACTTTCTACATAAACGACGTGTGTGTATAATATTTCATGTACTTAATAGTCTTTGCATAGTATATGTCTTTTTGTGTATATATGTCTTTCCTATACTTACTAAATATTTTTTAATAATAGTTACAGAACAACCAGTCTGCTTATTCTCACACCAAAACAAAGCTAAAGAATATGCCCCCACAAACCGGCGTCGCAAGTTGGGATACCCTCGCAGATAACATAAGCCTGCTTCATGACATTAGTTTAAAATGGTTAAGTAAAGCAAGCACACCGAGATCCGCCTACAATATGGATTGGTGAATTTATATAGAGAGACGGATTTAAGGAGAAAATGAGGGCAGTGAATTCAGAGGGGAGAGAACATGAATGAGTTGAGATTGGAGTTTGAAATCATCGAGAATGAGAGTGTCATGATGAGCCTATCAGAGGATTCCAAGAGAGGGGCAGAGGTAGGTGTGGGCTTGCCTGAAAGGGAGTCAAACCTGCCAGAGAGCAGGAAGTACTGCAGTCTTGGGGTAAGGAATTGAGAGGGCAGAGTACTTGAGAGTGGAAAAGTGAAAGGAGACCGGACAAAAGAAGAGAGGGGTCTAGGAAGGGTAAAGAGAAAAGAAATGAAAAAGAAAGAACAAAAGTAGGAATAGATTGATGTGTCCAGAGCAGCTTTGCGTAATGCACATGCAAATGAGGATTCAGGGAGAGCCCATTACATAGGGCGAGTTACATGAAAATTAGCATACATTAAAACATATTACTAAATGGGGCATAGACAGGAGATAATTTCAGGAATTCGGAGGTCCACTAGTAGAAATCGATGACATAGGAGGGTGGAGTCAGACATGTTGTTACAGTTCTAAAATGAGTGGAGCCAGTGAAGTCATTGGTAGAATTTTGGAATAGTCCTGTTGGAGCTAATCTTGTGGGAATGAGGATGCAGGAGGAGTAAGATCAGAACAATGATGACAAAATTTGATGTCATTTAAAAATTCCCCGTGAGTGATTTTCTGAGCAGGAACAGATTGAAGCTGAAAAAACAATGGCCTGGATTCTCCGCCACTGGTCACCAATAGCGGAGTTCCTGATGCAGTGGGGAATTGTGCGTCTGGGGTAAAAATGGGTTCGGTGCCATTCTTGGCAGGATTGGGATTTGCGCCTGTGCATGGCTTAGCGGGCCAGGCACCAGGGGCAGGATTCTCCAATAATGGGGCTATGTCCCCACTCCAGCGTGAAAACACGGACGAATCACTCTGGATTTTCCTGATTCTTCTACCTGCAGGGGGCTAGCAGGGACCCGGAGTAGTCCTCACAGCTCCTGCTGCTGTTACGGGGCCAGTCGGGGCCCGCGCATGCGCATGGCGGCGGCCTGCGTCGGCCGCCCCACGCGATATGGCAGACCCACACCACGGACCAGCAACAAGAAGATAGGCGCCCCCCCCCCCCCCCCCGATATCGCGGGCGCCCGCAGATCGGTGGCCCCCGATCGATAGCCTGTCCGTCTGTGAGGCCCCCCCCCCGGTGAAGGATCCCCCCGCCCCCCAACCAGGGCGGCCGCAGCTGCCACGATGTGTGGGACCATGAGAGAACCACGACGTCTGGAACTCGGCAAGTTACACTCCGTGGACCAGACAATCGCCGGAGCGGCATCGCGCCGGATTTCAGCATCGATGCCCATTCTCCGCCCCCGCGCTGATCGCGATTCCGGCTCGGAGAATCTCTCCCAAGATTCGGCAGGCCCTCGTGATCCTCCGGTCCTCTGGGCTGGGAATCATATGACCGTGGATTACTACTGGTATTTCCCAGCATGGCACCGATGTGGTGGACGTTATCATGGGCCACGGGGGTAACCTCTTAAGGGGGGTTCCCTCAAAGTCCACCCAAAAACCAACCTCCTCCCACTCCTCCCATAATGCCAGACCTACTCAAACAATCCTCACCACTCCCCCTCCCACATCCCATCTTCCCTACCCACCCTGTGACCCCCTAAATAAGGTGACCCTCCCACAGAGAACCCCTAAATAGGGAGATCCCCCCCCAGAGTTCTCCTAAATAGGGAGACCCCCCAGAGTTCCCTTAAATAGGGATACCACCCAGAGATCCCCTAAATAGAGGAACCCGCCATGAGACATCCTAAATAAGGGGACCACCCCTGAGACCCCCTAAATAGGGATTGCCCCACAGGGACCGCCAAATTAAAGGGACTCCGCCAGAGACCCCTGAAATAAAGGGACCCCCCTCGGAGACTCCCTAAACAAAAGGGAACACCCACAGACTCCCAGAAAAGAGACCCCTGTCTGGAAGCTAGAGAGCAGTTTAGACAGTGGCAAGTGACAAAAACTACTGTAACACACATCTGGGTACACAGCTGCTAACTCAGACTGAGGAAGCACCACGTGTCAATTCCTGGAAAGAGTAAACCAATGACTTGTGTTTTAACCCCATAGATCTTTGGGCTGCAAGCCATTCAGTCATTTCCCTTAGTGGGCTGTGATTGACAGCTCCCACAAACACAGCGTTGAACCTTGCTTCATTCATCTTTTTCATGGTTCAGTAACTATGAAGTGCTCTGACCACAATGTTTGCAAGCACCAACCACTTCAAAGAGAGTTAAGTACACTCCAATCACACCCCTCCATGCTTGAGTTATTTTGAACTGCTCAGCTGGAAATTGACAGCGCTTAACTCTCTTTGATCCCAATAGCAGAATTCCCTTGGGAATCGCTCGTAATCCTCGCTATGCATAAATTTGCATGGCGGAGGATTGGGATCGTTTGGAGTGCAAAGCAGCAGTAATTTAACTCAACATAGTCTCCTGAATGGAGAATGTCACGGAGAATGTCACCCACAGTCTTATATCTTTTTCCAGTGTTATTTAACACAGGCTATATTTTGCCTGCAGGCTTTGGGACTGTGGGCGGGTAGCCCTTGCCTTGGGAAAGTGGTCCAGGGGCTGGATGAATAAGGGGACCAGGGGTTATGGGGAGAAGGCAGGAGAGTGGCCTAATTCTGTTCTTATGTCTTACGGTCTTATGGGTTGAGCTGGAAAACTGGCAGGCCAATTGACAGTGTGAATTTTCACCCCTGCCCACTTCAATGCTTGCACCCATAGGGGACCAAAAGGCCTGGTGTCCAGGAAAGTCCAAACATTTGAAGCCAATGTTGAGAGAAAATTCACGGCCAAGTCTTGCCCAGATCTTTACCAAAATTCACAAGATAAGGTCAAGGGATGGATTCGAACTAGCAACTAGAGGCTGGTTAAACTGACAGTTAACTTCAAGTTTGAGCTAAAATACACCAACAGTAGAATCAGGGGAACTTAAACAGCAGAAGATAGAGATAGAAAAATCAATTGATAATAGCAGATGGTCACGGACAGATGTACATATTGACAAGCTCCTTATGGAGCGGACTGCCCAGGAGCCATTTTGCATTCCGAAAACAGGAATACTGAATACTGGGGAAACAGCAAAATGTAATATTTAAATAATAATAATGTTTATTAGTGTCACAAGTAGGCTTACATTAACACCGCAATGAAGTTACTGTGAAAAGCTCCTGGTCGCCACACTCCAGCGCCTGTTCGGGTACACAGAGGGAGAATTCAGAATGTCCAATTCACCTAATGGCACGTCTTTCAGGACTTGTGGGAGGAAACTTGTGGGAGGAAACCGGAGCACCCGGAGGCAACCCATGAAGACAAGGGGAGAACGTGTAGACTCTGCACAGCCAGTGACCCAAGCCGAGAATCGAACCTGGGACCCTGGTGCTGTGAAGCAACAGTGCTAAGCACTGTGCTACCGTGCAGCCTGAATGAGGACCAGGGGCGGGATTCTCCGACCCCCCGCCGGGTCGGAGAATCGCCGGGGGCTGGCGTGAATCCCACCCCCGCCGGTTGCCGAAGTCTCCGGCACCGGATATTCGGCGGGGGCGGGAATCGTGCCGCGCCGGTTGGCGGGCCCCCCCGCGAGATTTTCCGGCCCGGATGGGCCGAAGTCCCGCCGCTAAAATGCCTGTCCCGCCGGCGTAGATGAAACCACCTACCTTACCGACGGGACAAGGTGGCGTGGGCAGTCTCCGGGGTCCTGAGGGGGGCGTGGGGTGATCTGGCCCCGAGGGGTGCCCCCACGGTGGCCTGGCCCGCGATCGGGGCCCACCGATCTGCGGGCGGGCCTGGGCCGTGGGGGCACTCTTTCCCCTCCGCCACGGTCTCCACCATGGCGGAGGCAGAAGAGACTCCCTCCAATGCGCATGCGCGGGAATGCCGTCAGCGGCCGCTGACGCTCCGGCGCATGCGCCGCCCGGCAATGTAATTTCCGCGCCAGCTGGCGGGGCACCAAAGGCCTTTTCTGCCAGCTGACGGGGCGGAAATTCGTCCGGCGTCGACCTCGCCCCCTAAGGTTGGGGCTCGGTCCCCAAAGATGCGGAGGATTCCGTACCTTTGGGGCGGCGCGATGCCCGACTGATTTGCGCCGTTTTGGGCGCCAGTCGGCGGACATCACGCCGCTTCCGGAGAATTTCGCCCATGATTCCTCGGATGTTAGAAGCCATTTGAATTTACCAGCTCTGGACCAGCAATCCCAGGACTTGGGAACCCTATCCACTAAATGGAGGTTACAAATGGTGCCTGCAGCTGTTAAATGCTATTCCACCACTGCTTGTGGGGCAAGACAAGTGTAAATCTTTCCTCGGGCCTCTCTAAATATAGCTTCTGCCATGATCGATTACCCCCACCAACAACCAACTTCCCCATAATCTTTCAACCTCTGGAAGTACTCTGAACCTCATCAGATGTCCTGATGTTCCCTCCCTGCCAAGAACTGAACTCTTCCATCATGACCCAATGCTTTCTGATGCCTTGGGACCAGACCTAAGGCTCCTACCGCCAGTTTTACAACTATGCAATCAGCCACCTCTCAAGTTGAATGCTTACTGGGCAGGAAATAGTATGAGTAAATGATAATGAGGTCCTGACATTAAATTCAGTTGGAGCTCCTTGTTGTTGACATTTCTGGGGGTTTTGGCTGTTAACATGTACCCTGCACACTGTCTCCCCAACAGTATCAGGGCCAAAATTTCAGAAGTTTTAAATGGCTGGGAATTTAGAACTGATCCCAGTCCACTGTTGTAACCTCATCAGTGATGCGGAAGAAACCCAGTGTATAGAATTTGTCTCAAAATAGCAAGTTATGCTTTCGCCAACTGGATTTTCAGTGAATTCCCATTCGTGATTGCAAGGAAAAGATTAATTTTCATTCATTTTTAAACATCTCCTTGTCTTCTGAAATCATTCTCCTAACCAAAATGAATCTGTTCCAAAATAAGGATTTTTAATCATTTTAAAGCAAGATGCAAGTCATTCAAATAACCCAGGCCGAGTTAAAGTCAGTTTCAAACAGACATGCCAGAGGTAAAATCTCAATAATGACTGTCACTGGTTTCAGGTTAAGTCAGATATTGTCAGAATCGTTCTCTCTCAAGTGTGCAAGACTAAGACTCATTCATTACTCCTGGCAATCTAAAATTTGCAATTTGTAGGCAATACTGCTTTTAAGAAGACACACGAGTTGAACAAAAGAAACAAAGGTTTATTTACAAGGCTTAAGGTACATGGTTCCCGATGGAAACCAACCGGGTCTGATATGGCCGGTCCGGAACTGGCCGACCTTATATACAATGGAAATAAAGCTCCCCCCCCCCCAACCCCCACCACCCTTGGCAGGGAATACAATCGTCGCCACCCGTAAGTCCCGTGCGGATGCAGATCATGATATTCCTATTCACCCCCCCAAAGTCCGAAGGACCGCCAAAGGCTCTCGACAAGGAGAAGAAGCAGAAGAGGAAGGGCGATGGTCTCTCTTCGGCTCAGGTGAAACATATTGCACCCTAAGCACTGGGTCCAACAGTGTGCATCACGTCGGGGAACACCACTTCCCCCAGGAACGCCACGGTGGGAGTTTGGCAGGAGGTAGCTGCACAGCAGAGTCCACATCACAGGGCGCAGAAGGCTGCATTTCCATTTCTGAATCCAAGGAGGCAATGTCCCATGTGTCCGCGTCAAGACATCCACGGGGTGTCACAGTGGGCCGGTCCGACTGCGGGACCGGAAATCCAGAATAGGGTGCTCATCAGTAGCCTGACGAAGGAGTGGTCTCCGCAACCGAAGGTGATTCAGATGGTGCTTCAATACCATCTGTGGCTGGTTTAGCACAGGGCTAAATAGCTGTCTTTTAAAGCAGACCAAGGCAGGCCAGCAGCACAGTTCAATTCCCATTCCAGCCTCCGCAAACAGGCGCTGGAATGTGGCGACTAGGGGTTTTTCACAGTAACTTCATTTGAAGCCTACTTGTGACAATAAGTGATTATCATTTCATTTCATTGCATTTTTCAACAGCTGGTTGTGCACCTGAACCTGGTAGGAGACTGGCCCAGCCTGGTGGAAAACAGTCCCTGAGAGCCAGCGAGAACCGCCTGCGAAATTGCAGACAAGCACCGCGTTCCCCGGAGCGAAGTGCCGGGATGGTCGATGCTGGACAGAGCAGTGTCCCTTTAGCTCTTGTTTATGCCGCACCTTGGCCTTATATTGGGAAACCGCAACCTAAGGCGGGTATGGAGCCATCGGCCCATGAGCTTCGCAGCCGGGGCCAGTCCAGTCACTGCATGCGGTGTGGTTCGATAAGTGAACAAGAACTCAGCCAGCCTCATATCCATGGAACCGAATGTCTGTTTCTGGAGTCCCTGTTTGAACGTCTGTGGCCCGCTCAGCTAACCCTTTAGACGTCGGGTGATTAGGGGCCTTTCGCACGTGCCGAATCCAGTTGGTCTTTAAGAACGCCGAGAACTCCTCAATGGCGAAAGAAGCCCCGTTATCCATAATGAGGACCTCGGGGATGCCATGCATTGAAAAAGAGACACGTAGCTTCACTATACTCGAGCGAGAGGTGATCGCTATAATTTTGTGGACCTCTAACTACTTGAAATGGGCGTCCACCAAAAGAAGAAACATTGAGCTCATGAATGGAGCAACAAAGTCGGCACATCCATTCCCAGGGACGAAGGGGCGCGGCAGAATGGAGTTTCTGGTGCTCCTGGCAAACGGAACACTATTGAGCAACGTTCTCAGTATCCCATATCCATTCCTGCCCATCAGACATAGTTCCACGTCAACATTTTAATCCGAGACAACACCGGGTTTCTGTTGTGCAGGTCCTGCAAGATAAGCTCTTGACCCTTCGCAGGGACCACATCCCCTGTGCCCCATAGCAGAATACTGCCTTCGACACTCAGTTCGGACATCCTGGAAGAGAAGGCTCGCAGTTCCCCTGGTAGCTGGCCACCAAACAATACCAGGTGCCGCACCTTGGCAAATACGGGGTCCATCTGAGTCCGGTCACAGATATGCAATGCGGTGATCGACAGGGAGTTCATGAAATTCAAAACGGTGATGACTTAGTCCGCCAGAGGTGGGGCCATGGACTTGGCCATGGACTTCGGAGTGGCAACTGGCTCAGTGCATCAGCATGAGCAATGTGGGTCCCTGGCCGGTGCTCGAAGGAGTACTACTAAGTGGCCAGCAGCAGGGCCCAGCGCTGGATCCGTGCCAATGCAATGAGCGGGATCGCCTTGTCTTCTCGAAAAAGAGCAAACTGGGGCTACTGGTCCATCACAAGGTAGAAATGTGGCTGTAGATGTAGATATACTTTATTACACAAATCTCACTGCCAGACCCTCCTTCTCGATCTACGCGTGCTTACACTTGGCCGTGGTCAGCGTTTTGCATGCAAAAACGATCAGCCGCTCCCGAAGATCCGGCATCCAATGGGCCAGAATGGCCTCAATCCCATAAGGCGACGCTTCACATGCGATGATCAATGACTTCCCCGAATAGTAGTGTGTCAGCACTCCCGAGGGTGACAACCATCTCTTGTACAGCCGCCTCCTGGGCTGCACCCCATAGCAAGGCCTGGTAATTCTTCCAGAGCAGATACAGAGGGGCCAGTATGGCCGTGAGTCTCGGGGTTAGTCAATTCATAATTGACTAACCCCAGAAGCAAGCAAAGTTCCGTCACATCGTCAGGGCAGGGTTCACCTGGATGGCACGCACCTTCACTGCCACTGGGTGCAAGCCACCACGGCCCAACCGATAACCCAAATAGACCACCGCTCTTGTGTGAGATATACACTTTGCCCGATGCAGACAGATACCAAACTCCGAGAAACATCGCAACACAACTTCCCAAGTTCTTCAAGTGCTGCCAATCAGTAGCCCCTGTGTCCAGCACATCGTCCAAATACACCGTGATGCGGTGCGACACGTAGGATAGTCTCCATGATACACTGAAATATCACACAGGCTGACAAGACACCGAAAGGCAGTCGGGTGCCCTCATCGAGGCTCTGGTGCATGTTAATCATAACATATTCATGAGAGAACCTATCAAGTTCAATCTGCAGATGTGCATTACTCATGTCCAGCTTCATAAACGAGCACCCACCAGCCAATTTAGCATACAGGTCCTCGATGCGAGGCATGGGGTAGCAGTTGAGTTGTATTGACTGTCAACTTGTAATCCCTGCAGCGGCGGACAATCCCATTGGTTTTAAGACAGGGACCACTGATGCCGCCAGTCGCCAAAAGCACGGGCCGAATAATGTCCAAGCTCTGTCAAGCTCGGCTTCCACCTTCTCCACCAAGGCGCAGGGGACCGGACGTGCCCAGAAGTGGTGTGGCTGAGCCGCCGGGCCAACTTGTATTTTGGCCACATCCTCTTTCATGGTCACCAGGCCAGCCTGGACTACCTCAGGATACATTCTGAGCATCTCGCACAGCTCCCTGGGCCCCGCCTGCAGAAAGTGCTGCTAGTCCAAGTGCTTCCCCCGTGAACATCAATAAGGGGGAAGTGAGCCACCTGATGGCCATAAACAACAAGGGTCAACATTGTCCCAACGACAACAGTTGCCCCCAAGTATACGTGGCAAAACAAACTGACGTGACTGCCAAGGTTAAAGTTTACACACCCTGAGTGCCCATCTCCATGCTCAATATGTGCCCATTCACCTGTACCAGGATGTAACTGGGGGTTATACGGGGTGCCGCCAGACAGTACAACTGCATCGCGGTCTTGTCCTCTGGCTCACCTGGTCCTGAGGCAGTTGTCTGACCCTGCCGGGGCGCCTGGGCCATTGGGCCGCCTGCTGCCTGAGGTCAGGCCTGGGCCTATGGCCGCATGTCTCACACAGAGGCGCATCTACCTCGGCAGACTCTGGGGATGGTTGCCAAGTCCACGGCCCCATCTCTGGCGGACAAAGTCATCACCGTTTTGAATTTCATGAACTCCCTGTCGATCACCGCATTGCATATCCGTGACCGGACTCAGATGGACCCCGTACTTGCCAAGGTGCGGCACCTGGTATTGTTTGGTGGCCAGCTACCAGGGGAACTGTGAGCCTTCTCTTCCAGGATGTCCGAACTGAGTGTCGAAGGCAGAATTCTGCTATGGGGCACAGGGGATGTGGTCCCTGCGAAGGGTCAAGAGCTTATCTTGCAGGACCTGCACAACAGAAACCCTGTGTTGTCTCGGATTAAAATGTTGACGTGGAACTATGTCTGATGGGCAGGAATGGATACGGGATACTGAGAACGTTGCTCAATAGTGTTCCGTTTGCCAGGAGCACCAGAAACTCCATTCTGCCGTGCCCCTTTGTCCTTGGGAATGTCCCCTGTCCCCCCTGCTCTTCGCACTGGCGATTGAACCCCTGGCTATGGCACTGAGGGAGTCGAGGAACTGGAGGGGGCTGGTGCGGGGTGGGTAGGAGCATAGGGTGTCGCTCTATGCTGACGACTTGCTGCTATATGTGGCGGGCCCGGTGGGGGGAATGCCGGAGGTAATGAGGATCCTCAGGGAGTTCGGGGATTTCTCAGAGTACAAGCTCAACATGGGGAAGAGCGAGTTGTTCGTGATTCACCCAGGGGACCAGGAGAGGGGGATTGGCGAGATCCCACTAAAAAGGGCGGAGAGGAGCTTCAGGTATTTGGGGGTCCAGGTGGCCAGGAGCTGGGGGGCCCTGCACAGACTTAATTTCACGAGGCTGGTGGAGCAAATGGAGGAGGAGTTCAAGAGGTGGGACGCGTTGCCGCTGTCCCTGGCGGGTAGGGTGCAGTCAATTAAGATGACGGTGCTCCTAAGGTTTTTGTTCCTGTTCCAGTGCCTCCCCATGTTTATCCCAAAGGCCTTCTTTAGGTGGGTCAACAGAAGCATAACGGGGTTTGTGTGGGCGCGAGGGACTCCGAGGGTGAGAAGGGTGTTCCTGGAGCGGAGAAGGGATGGGAGGGGGCTGGCACTGCCCAACCTCTGTGGGTACTACTGGGCCGCCAATGCCGCGATGGTGCGCAAGTGGGTGATGGAGGGGGAGGGGCTGCATGGAAGAGGCTGGAGAAGGCGTCTTGTGAGGGTACGAGTCTGGAGGCGCTGGCAACGGCACCGCTGCCGCTCCCTCCAATGAGGTATACCACGAGCCCGGTAGTGGCGGCTACCCTCAAAAGCTGGGGGCAGTGGAGGCGGCACAGGGGGGAAGTTGGGGCCTCGGTGTGGACCACAATACGGGGGAACCACCAGTTTGTCCCAGGGAGAATAGACGGAGGGTTTTCGGGGTGGCACAGGGCAGGGATAAGAAGGTTGGGGGACCTGTTTGTGGAAGGGAAGTTTGCGAGCCTGGGTGAGCTGGAGGAGAAGTATGGGCTCCCCCCGGGGAACACCTTTAGATATTTACAGGTAAGCGCGTTTGCCAGGCGGCAAGTGGTGGAATTCCCACGGCTGCTACCACGCATAGTACAGGATAAGGTGCTCTCGGGGGGGGGGTGGGTTGGAGTGGGGAAGATCTCGGAAACTTACCAGGTGATGCAGGAGGAGGAGGAGGCTTCGATGGTGGAGTTGAAAGGTAAGGGGGAGGAGGAGTTGGGAGAGGAGATCGAAGAGGGGATGTGGGCAGATGCCCTACGGAGGGTGAACTCTTCCTCTTTGTGCGTGATGCTCAGCCTCATACAGTTTAAGGTATTACACAGGGCATACATGACCGGGACAAGGATGAGCAGGTTCTTTGGGGGTGAGGACAGGTGTGTGAGGTGCTCAGGGAGCCCAGCAAATCACACCCATATGTTCTGGACATGCCCAGCGCTGGAGGAATTTTGGAAGGGCATCGCAAGGACGATGTAGGGGGTGGTAGGATCCAGGGTCAAGCCAGGCTGGGGGCGTGCAATATTTGGGGTTGCAGGGGAGCCGGGAGTGCAGGAGGTGAAAGAGGCCGGTATTCTGGCCTTTGCGTCCCTGGTAGCCCGGCGAAGGATTCTTCTTCAGTGGAGGGATGCGAGGCCCCTAAGTGTGGAATCCTGGATCAACGATATGGCGGGGTTTATTAAATTGGAGAGGGTGAAATTCGCCTTAAGGGGATCGGCACAAGGGTTCTTTAGGCGGTGGCAACCGTTCTTGGACTTCCTGGCAGAACGGTAGACAATGGTCAGCAGCAGCAGCAACCTGGGGCGGGGGGGGGGGGGGGGGGAGGAGGGGGGGTTCTATTTTATTTTTGTTTATTTACCCTGGGGGATCTGAGGGGGTGTATATATTTGCTATGTTTGCTTTGTGTGAATTCGGGGTGTTAATGTATTATTTATGTATAGGGGGAGGGGGGCATGGGGGTTGTTTTAGTTTGTTCGGTATTTAATTCTATTGGGTTCCTTTTTCATTCTGTTGTTGATATTTTGTGAAAACCCCAATGAAAATTATTTTTTAAACAAGCATTCACAGTAGAACAGGTTTACTTCTCGTCGCCAGTTTTAAGAAGACATGGGGAGCCCACACCGAGTTGAATAAAAGAAACAAAGGTTTATTCACAAGGCTTAAGGTACACTGCTTCCGGTGGCACCCAACCTGGGGCGGGATTCTCTCACCCCCCGCCGGGGGGGTCCGGGGGGGGGGGGGGGGCGCGGGGCGATCTGGCCCCGGGGGATGCCCCCACGGTGGCCTGGCCCACGATCGAGGCCCACCGATCTGCGGGCGGGCCTGTGCTGTGGCGGCACTCTTTTCCTTCCGCCTTCGCCATGGTCTCCACTATGGCGGAGGCGGAAGAGGCCCCCTCCACTGCGCATGCGCGGGGATGCCGTGAGCGGCCACTGACGCTCCCGCGCATGCGCCGCACGGCCAAGTCAGCGGGGCACCAAAGTTCTTTCCCGGCAGCTGGCGGGGCGGAAATCAGTCCGGCGGGGGCCTAGCACCTGAAGGTGAGGGCTCGGCCCCCTAAGATGCGGAGAATTCGGCACCTTTGGGGCGGCGCGATGCCGGACTGATTCGTGCGTTTTTAGCGCCGGTCGGCGGACATCGCGCAGATTGCGGAGAATCCCGCCCCTGGTCTGAGAAGGCCGGTCCCGGACTGACCGACCTTATATCTAAGGGTAACTAAGCTTCCTCCGCTTCCTTAATACAACCATCCCCACCCTGTAAATCCTGTGCGGATGCAGGTTATGACAGCTGCATTTTCTTCAAAGGTTTCTTTCACAAGTGAAAAAATCTTCACTTTTGATCATATAACATTGTTGTTAATTTGGCATTGTACACCGTGGTTTCAATTTTCTTTCCTTTACAACTGAAAACAATGATCCCTCCAGGTTCACATTTCACTTAATTGTGTTTAATTTAATATTATCAGGGATCAATTGGTTCCATCAGGCACAGCAAACTTTATTTCTTTGTCAACAGACAAATATAAACATCACCCATCTCTTGAATTAAGACTGACTTGAGGTGGAAAAAACAGGATAAATGCTACAATTTCAAAATGATACATAATCCGAGATCTAACTCACATATTAGTGGTAAATTGATTTCCATGCCATTAAAACAAGTAAGAAATTGCAACTTTAGTTGCACATATTAAATGTATAACTCTTTCTATTATAACACCACCATCAGAACATTGAAAGTGTCTAAAATCATTTCAATGAATTTCAGTTTAATACATGAAAAATGAAATGTCTGCACGATTTGTTGGATCACCAATGGTTTCATAAAACAACTGGAGCTGTTGAACAAGTAACTTTTATTGGAAAGCAAAATGCTGTGTTTCAATTATATTTTGTTATATTAATGTTCATATCTTAATTATATTACTACAACAGGCCCTCAAATCTGAGAATAAAACTTGCAGTCAAATTTACTCCAAATTCTATTTTATTTTCAATTGCATTGGCATCACAAGAATTGAAAGTTGCGTGGGAATCCCATTATATTTTGAGTAAAACACATTTTCCAAATCTATAATTTCACTTGCGTCATGTCCAGTTATGACATGTTATAACTTTGACAGTGCTGTCAAGCACCACTTAGTCAGCAGTAATGATGCTGTGTTTGGGTTCCACCTGGGCCAGCCAGCTTCATTACCGTGGGCAGTACGGTAGCACAGTGGTTAGCACAGTTACTTCACAGCGCCAGGGTTCCAGGTTCAATTCCTGGCTTGGGTCACTGTCTGGGCGGAGTCTGCACATTCTCCCCGTGTCTGCATGGGTTTCCTCCCACACTCCAAAGATGTGCAGGGTTGGACTGGGTTACGGGGATAGGGTGGAGGTGTGGGGCTTAAGTGGGGTGCTCTTTCCCAGGGCCGGTGCAGACTCGATGGGCCGAATGACCTCCTTCTGCACTGTAAATTCAACATGGTCTAAACATGGACAAAAGAGCTGAACTCAAGAGGTGACGTGAGAGCGAGTGCCTTTACATCAAAGCAGCTTTTGACTGAATATGACATCAAGAACTCTAGAAAAACTGGGGTCAATGGAAATGAATGGTAAACTCTCCATTGGTTGGAGTCATATCTAGCACAAAGGAAGTTGGTTGCAGTTTTTGGAGATAATTCACCTCAATCCCAGGACATCACTGCAGGAGTTCTTCAGGTTAGTGTCCTAAGTCCAACCATTTCACCAGTTTCATCAATGACCTCCCTTTCACCATAAGGTCAGAAGTGGGGATGATTGATTGCACAATATTCAGCATCATTCACAACTTTTTGGATACTGCGCAGTTGTGTCAAAATGCAGCAAGAGCTGGAAAAACATTCAGGCATGGACTGATAAGTGGCAAGTAACATTCGCACAATGTGCCAAGCAATGATCATCTCTAACAAGAGAGAATCCAACCATCTCCCCTTGACATTCAGTACGATTATGATCCCCCTGGGGTTATCATTGACCAGAAACTGAACTGATCAATAAATACTGTGGCTACATGAGCAGGTCAGAGCCCAGGAATTCTGCAGAAACGAACTCACCTACTGACTCCTCAAAGCCTATCCACCATCTACAAGACAAAAGTCAAGAGTGTGATGGAATACTCTATATTTGCCTGGACAAGTGCAGACCCAACAACAGTTCAACACCATCCAGGACAAATCAACTTGCATCATTTGCACCGCATCCATCACAATAAATCTTTGTGTCCTCCGCCATCGTAGCACAGTTGCAGAACCATGAACCATCTACAAGATGTACTGCAACCAAGGCTCCTTTGACAGAACCTCCCAATCCCACAACCTCTATCATCTGGAATGACAAGGGCAACAGACGCATGGGAACACCACCAACTGCAAGTTCCTCTCCAAAACACATACATTTCTGACTTGAAACTAAGCCGTTTTACTGTCACTGGGTCAAAATCCTAGAACTTACCTACAACACATGGACTGCAGCAGTTCAAGAACACAGCTCACCACCAGCTTCTCAAGGGCATTTATTCATGTGCAATAAATTCCAGCTTAGTCAGCCATGCCCACATCCTGTGAGAGAATTTAAAAAAGACTTTGACTACATTTAGTGTAGAACTTTCTAGAACAACTATTCTTTGAAAATTGACCTTAAAATGCTGCTGAGATGGCTTCCAAAGGTCAAATGATTTTTTCAATTTCTGCACTGACTCAGAAGTATGTCAAGTCTTTAGAATACTTTTGATTGAATGGCCCTGGGTGGACTGTTTCCCTTGAATGAACATACCATGATGGAACCATGGGCTGGATTCTCCCAAAATGGGCCCCACGCCGAGGTAAAAATGCTGGAGTTTTACTCTGGAGATTCCTGGAAAAAAGATCAGCTCATTCAATGCCCTGCAGGGGGCTAGCAGGGACCCGGAGTAATTCCTGCAGCTTTAGCTGCGGATACGGGCCCCCGCACTTCCGGTTTGGAGTCCGTGCATGTGCAAGGCGACGGCCTCCAGCGGCCGCACCGAGCTCCATGGCGGACTCGGACCACGGAGCCACACACAAAAATTAGAACCCCCCGATTGGCCAACCAGCCTATCATCTAACTGCACTGATCTAACCCCCAGCCGCCTATAAACCCCCCCACGCCCCACCCCCGGTGTCCAATCCCCCCACCAGGGTGGCCATGGACTGAGTCCGCAGCCGCCACGCGAGCATCCCGACCAGCAATAGGTGGTTAGTTCCACACCATCGGGAACTCGGCCGGTCGGGAGCGGAGGATCACTGGGCAGGCCTCTGTCAATGGGCCCCCAGCCACGCGGTGTACTCTGCGATCACGCCGATTCTCGAGTCCTGGAGTATCGCCGGACCGCGGATTTTGGCGTGAAAGTGGATTCTCTGCCCCTGCGCCAAGTGCGATTTTGGCACGGGGCTGCAGAGAATCCAGCCCCATATGTGGACTTTACACTTCCTTTGTTTATGGACTTTTCCAAATCTCAAAATCTATGGACCCCTGGCTTTCAGGTCAGTACTTTACAAAAGAGAGCTACAGAAACTAATTAACCACAGTAGGTGGGAATGCCAATATCCATCTACAATTGTGTAGCAATGACTTTGAACTTCAAATAATTCTGAGTGGACTGTAAAAGTATTGATTATGTGGCCACCTGATTAAAATGGTTTTCAGATAATTAATCGTATTACCTTTGAAAAACTAGGAAGAAACTATTCAGTTTGCAAACCACACAGCAACATAGGTAGAAGCATCTATGATTTAAAACTTAAGACTCCAACATCTTCATAAGGTCTCTCAGCCTGTTCCTTTTCAAGTACACCAGAACAGAAACTTGACCTCCTGGATGTAAATTCATAACATGCTGAAAAACCATCACTTCAAAGGAATCCTGCAATAATCCTGATACACAACTCTGTTGAATCCACCTAGATTACCATTCAGGGGTGAAAATATCTTCTTCACTTTGCATGCTTTTTCCTAAAATGAGGCAACCATGAGGATTATGAACTGATCTTGTGCATGTGACTTGTAAACAAATCTCTTTAACTGTGTTTTTATTTGAGTGTATCTGAGAGAGTCTGAGAGTGCTAAGTCAGTGACATGGCACTGAACCTTCGGGGTTAATTTGTGAATAAATAATCCACTTTATTTAAACCCACAAAAAGCTTGTTGCTGGCTATTCAAATGAATCAATCACTCCGGGATTAAGAAACACATTTTCAAAAACACATACTTAACGGCCAGCAAGAAAAAGAATCAGGATTTCAGTTTTCTCCCATCCTCGCCTGTAACAACTGGGATTGCAGATTTTTAAATATTAAAATTCCACGCAGATCCAGAAACTGTGTGTCATGATTAAATGCTATGTGGTTCAATGGTAGTTACAATGTTTTGCTTAAACTGATTGTGGATTTCTTTGAAAAGAATGTTACTTTTTCAATTTAACTGCCAGCATAGAAACTCAATCAGAAATGATTTCAGTTGTAAGCAATGTGTTAGGATTCCCGATGACAACCCAACAAGTTGCAATTTGTAAAACTGTGAGGAAAGGTAACTGCACCATCAGAATGATAACACTGGCCAAAGGGTATCTTTCATGTTAACACAAACTTTAATTTAAACACAAAATCAATCACATTGGCAACAAAGTAATAGATCTACAGTTAACAGTTGAAACAGTTCTTAAATAAAAGAAAAAACTTGAACTTACTCCCTACACCTGCTGCTATATATATTCACTTAAGCAAACCAATATCGCTCAAAGGCTACTTAGAAATAAAGCTAAAATTCAGGTTTAAATGCTTTTCTCGGTGCAGAAACCTTGGAGAGAACCTTTCTGGAGCGAACTCAAAATACTTATGTTCAACATTGAATCCTATGAAAACTACATACAGACTTGGCTCCTCTCCTTAATTGCACCATCTCTACCCTAATCATAAGGCATTCTTCTGTTTCCTCCCACACGATGTCCCATGAACATCAGTCATTAGTCAGGACCAAAACACAAACTCTCATAAATTATCTAGACCCCAGAGATCCTCCAAAAACCAAAACAATATTCTATGAGCCCATTAGGTGGGACTTATACTATCATGTTGAGCACCAATTTTCTTTACAAATCCGACTCCCTTTGGTTCCATTTTGGGACCACAAAATCCTGGCCTGATTTCCTGAATCTTCTCAGCTGCTTCCAGTACAATATGAAAACTCTAACCATAACTACAAGTCATTACAATTTTAAGAAATTAAGAATGCTAAAGCACAATAATGCAACAAATCCCAGTTAAAAGTCAATAGGGTGCAATTAAAAGCAGAGTCACTATGTGTGGCCACATTCAGTGGAGCAGTTGGCATTTTCCATGCTTGTTCAGTGGGGACCTGGAGCAAATTTAACTGTTTGGACTGAGATCTGTGAGAGGTATATTGGTGCATGTGTTATTAGATTTGCCAATTGTATTTATCTGTCTGTCTCTGAATAGGCTCACTCTAACAAGGGTGAGAAAACATACCTGCTAAAGATACATGGAAATGAAAATCAATTATTATCACAAGTAGGCTTCAATGAAGTTACTGTGAAAAGCCCCTAGTCGTCACATTCCAGTGCCTGTTCGGGGAGGTCGGTATGGGAATTGAACCGTGCTGCTGGCCCGCCTTGGTCTGCTTTAACCACGATTTAGCCTAGTGTGCTAAACTAGCTCCATAAAAAGGATGTTCTCCTTTTTGGTACTTGTTGCAATATGAAAATCCCCTCCCTGCGCCCACCGCAGTCTCCCTCCCATCCTCATCCTCCCTCAACAATTCCCCCGTCCTGCAGACACACAACACTTTTGCTCTCTCCCCACCACCCACACACACACACACCACACTCCCTTTCTAATCACACCCACACCCACACTCAAATACTACATTGAGGCTGCCTATTTGCCCCCACATGTCACCGTCCCACTCTCTCAATCTTTCCCTTCCATCCTCCCATGATCCATCACCATGTCCCTCACGGCCATTGCTTTCCTTTGTAGACTCTGAGTGTCCAGTTGCAGCTAAATAACTCAGGTTGCTGTTTTCTTGCATTTCAAGCAAAGGTTCAGGATGGCTAAACTCTGTTTTGACCAGAGTGGCTCAAACTGTCTGGGACTAGTCCATGGCTGCACTGTGGTTCACCACTATATTTGCTGTGGTATATCTAAATTCTAGATTAGAAGTCATTAATTGACGGTGAGACGGCCATGCTACATGATGAAATTCATACACTTTGTCACCGCTCTCAGCATTGCAGGAAAATCTTGACCAATGACTCTTAGCATCCGTGGGTTCAGATTGAGGAGGGCTGGCTGTTTTTCTTTTAAAAAGCATCTCTACATGCTGGTTCTTCATCAGTGTAATTGAAAGTGTCTTTGTCACATTGCGTGTGACTAGTATCCGGCCAGAAATTATGAGCTTAAGTGACATTGCTTGTTTTCATTGAGTAAATGAAAGGATTCAGAAAGTCTCATCCCTTGAACATCTGTCACAGTCTGGAATAAGTTATTACCACTTCTACAGTTACAAGACATAATCAATTAGCCTGAAGAAGGCAGCTTCAAAGCTAATAAGCAAAACTAGTCAGCTGAATCTCAACACTGATGACAGTTAATCTTCAGGTTTTGCAGCTGAAAATAAGAAACTCTTATTAGCTAGCTCATGAAATGTGATGAACTGCATGTCACAAAGATATAAGTAACACTTTTTTAATCAAGAAGATCCCTATGAGAATTCAAAATTACAGCAAACATCCCAATATGGCTCTCAAATATTTTGAGTAGGCTTCATGTTGTCAACTCACTGGAAACAAATACAGTGGGCATGATTCTCCACTCCCGCGCCGGTTGGGAGAATCGCCTGGGTTGCCAAAATTTCCCGCGACGCCGGTCCGACGCCCTCCCACGATTCTCCCAAGCGGCGAGAACGGGCCCGTCGAGTTCCGCGCTGCGCAGGCCGGAGAATCGCCCAAGACACCCAAAATGGCGATTCTCCGCCACCCCTGCTATTCTCAGGCCCGGATGGGCCGAGCGGCCAGGCCAAAACGGCGGGTTCCCCCCGGCGCCCTCCACACCTGGTCGATGCCGGCGGGAACAGCGCGGGAACGCTGGGGGGGGGGCGGCCTGCGAGGGGGGGGTGAGATCCTGCACCGGGGGGGGCCTCAAATGGGGTCTGGCCCGCGATCGGTACCCACCGATCGTCGGGCCGTCCTCTCTGAAGGAGGACCTCCTTTCTTCCGCAGCCCCGCAAGATCCGTCTGGCATCTTCTTGCGGGGCGGACTCGGAGAGGCCGGCAACCCGCGCATGCGTGGATGACGCCAGTTATGCGGCGCCAGCCGCGTCATGTATGCGGCGCCGCCTATACATGCCGACAAGGCCTGGCACGTGTAAATGACGCGGCCCCGCTCCTAGCCCATTATCAGGCCCTGAATCGGTCAGGATAGGGGCCGTTTCGCGCCGTCGTGAATCTCGACAGCGTTCATGACGGCGTGGGCACTTCGGCGCGGGAGTGGAGAATCCCGCCTAGTGTTTTTGTGGTCATGCTTTCAGCTGCCTGGGTTCTGAGCGTTGAAATTCTGACCTTCTTTTCCTCCATCAAAACCCTCCTTAAAACCTAATTCTTCAGTCAAGTTTTTTTTGATGAGCACTCCTGATATCTTCTTCTTTGGCTAGATGTCCATTTTTTCCTTATACCTTGGGATGATCTTTGTTCTCCATTAAAGGCATTGTATAAATGTAACAATAAATTAATGCATTGGGCCTATTTGTGAAAAGATGATTTGAATTAGTCACATCATCACAACAAAACAATTCTTGGTCCTTTGCAAAATATTCACGTTTCACATAAACACCAAGCTTTCATCAGTCAAGTATTATTCTCTTTACTGATCTGTAATTCAATTCAGTTTGGTTTTCCTTTGTTAGTATCATTATAAAATCAACATTTAAAAGAAAATAACAGTAACATAGCAAAATGTCCTAAGGTGCTTCACAAGAATGTTTTCAAATCAAATCTAATAGTACACTAAATCCAATTCTTTTACTTTTCCACTCTATTTTGAGATCAGTTTGTATGAAATTGTAAATGATGCTTCCACCCTTCACCCTCAACTTCGTTGATAAATGATAACTGTACTTCCAAATGGCCGGTTAAATGATAATGTTATCATTTGTGACTATTTAGCTCTTGAGAAATAAATCCCTCATCTTACCCAGCACCATGACTATGTATTTCTATTTTGTAGCAATGCCCATGCAACAGCAGCTGACTCATAAGTTTGAACTTTGAGTTGAGTTCAAACAGATTCCATTTAGACAGTTCCTGTAGTGTGGGAGTCAGGAATTTGTGGAGTAGATGTAAGGGTGGATAAAATCTGTTCAAGTGTCATGGTGCCCTTTAAACCTAAAATAAAACAGTATAAAGTTGTCATCCTCAAAAAACAACCCCTGACCTCCATCTTCCTTGCAAACTACCATGCCACCACAGTCGGGGAGGGCTTTTCACAGTAACTTCATTGAAGCCTATTTGTGACAATAAGCAATTATCATTATTATTATTATTATTATATTATTAACTGTTTTCACGCCGGCATGAGGACTTAGTCTCCCAAACAGGGAATCCAGCCCCTTGACTGTATTGTTACCTCCCAAATTTGTTCCCATCTTTCCAAAATTCAATGCGGGGGAAGGTACTCTCCCATGTTCAGGAGCTCTGGAGAGAAATGGCAAGAGTTTTTACGGGGTCCTTTCAGGTGTTGAGTGGGGACCTGACCAGGATCTCACAGACCTCGGTGCACACATGTATCTGCGCCGTTCTGGAGGCCTTAAATGCCCAGGCGGCTCAATACATCCATTTCAATATGGACCGAGCCCACCAGGGTGCCCTGGCATGCGGGGTTCGCCGCTATCGACGCGATGCCCTGGCTCCAGGGGGTGATCAACAGGATGGGTCTCTCCCTACGAGCATCTGCAGCTGACAGGCCGCTCTACACCAACCGAAAGGGGTCCATCGATGAACGTGCAGCTGTGGCCATCAGCTGTGCATCATACACGTCTGCACCCTGGCAGTGTGCAAGAGGGCTTCATCCTAGCACACTCGCTGATTCCTGACATGTTTGAGACGGCCACCCCTGGCTGGGGGGGTTGGCTTCTGGACGACATGGGTCATCCACCGCGGCTGTGGCTGATGGTGCCTACCTTGAGGCCGTAGTCCGACGGCGAAACCTGCGACAACGACACCCATGCAGCAACTAGGGGTGCGATCGAATGATACTTCGACCTCCTGTAGATGCGGTTCAGGTGCCTGGACCACTCTGGATGGACCCTTCAATATGAAGCTGAGAGGGTCGTCTGCATTGTGGCGACCTGCTGCGTTCTCCACAACATCGCGCAACAGAGAAGCGATGTTCTGTAGGAGGAGGATGAATGCCTGGCCTCATCAATGAGGAGGATGTGGGGCAGGGCTAAGGTGGGCAGAACAAATGCGACGTTTGAGTGCAATCGATTCAGCTGAAAGAAACGTTGGTGTGTTGTGGAATTGTTCATCTCATTGAAGTGGGCCTTGTTACTGAAAAGGTTGGGAAACACTGTTTCATCCCACAGATCTTTGAACTTGGCAAACTGACAAACAGTTTGAAGGGTTTAAAGTCTGCAGGTGTCTTGGGACCCAGCGATTTGCCAGTCATTTTCCGCGGGCATTTCACGCACGCCGGAGCTAGCCCCTCACTTTTACCAGAATCGGTGAGGGGTTGGTGCCGATTTTCCCATGGCGAAATGCCCGCGCATTCTCCGTTCGCGCAGGTACTTAGCCTCAGGAATGGGGAATTCCGCACAAGGTGTTGGATCATTCTGGAATGAAAGGAAAGGACTTATTAGGATAGTTCATCTCATTCGTTTATCTCAACCTTCTCCATGATTATAACTGGGAAATTTGATCTTCACCTTTAAGTCATGCCTCATTCCTTTTGCATAAGATAAAATGTTTGTTAAATTATTATTTTTTTAATTGTCATGTGAGAGTACCTTTAAGAAATGGGTGTTTAAGAAATTAGTGTTTATAAAAATATCTGTAGTGGATGTACCTTTAAGAAATGGGTGTTTATCAGTGATGTCAGAGTGTGGGTGGAGCTGGGCTGTCTGTCTGCCTTACTTTTGTTTTAGGCTGTTTGCTCCAGGGTGTGTTTTAGTTTCATTTTGCGAGCTGGATAGCTGCAGGCAGAACAAGGAGCTGTATAATGATCTCTCTGCAAACTAAAGACAGTCTCCAGATCAATTGGGTGATTTCAAAGTGCTGACTGCTCTCAGTAGTGAATTTAAACCTGATCTCTGTGTTAAAAAGGTATTTTGTCTTATGGATGTTAATGAGGAAAAATTAAGGTTTACTTATCAAACTTGTATCTGTGGGGAGGATTGGTGTTGATAGTTGTTAAGATGTTTACTGTGGGTTTATAAAGTGTTAACTGGCTTCATAAATAAACATTGTTTTAATTTAAAAGTACTTTGGATCTCTGGTGCATCACACCTGTAAGGTAAGCCCGTGTGCTCCCCATAACAACAATCTATTAAAAGTTGTGGGTCAGGTGAACTCCATGATACACTTTGGGGTTGTCTAAACCCTGGCCCAAAACATAATGTATTTTATTCCAAACGTATATGAAAAGTTACAATACATAAACAATTCTGGAAACAAACTTCCCAACACACAACGACACAGTTTATACAAGTTTTGTATAATTACCTCTTCTCACACAAAAATTACCTCAACGATCACTCTTCCCTTTGAGAGTACTTTTGTCCTCTTCATAACTGAAGTTTTTACTTGGAATTTCTGCAAACATCTCAGAAGCAATCTCTCTGCAAGCTCTTCAGTTCACAGAGACACTTTGGACAAAATGTTCTGTTCCTGTATCATGGGTTACCTCAGCATATCAAATAGCAGAATAGATTGCTTGCCTTTTAGACAGACTGTTCAATTTTCTGTCTATTTGTTCATAAATAATGTTCTAATTTTGTGTAGTTACAAGGATGTTAAAGGATCACTTATGGGATGGGCAGCAACTTTAGGACCACTCCAGCAAGAAAGCCGACAAAAGTTCATGATATTAAGGTGGAGGACAATGGCCGGAATTCTCGAGGTGGTGCAATTCTCTTTTCCCGCTGGCAGCGCACTCCTGCCCGCGGGTTTCCCAGCAACGTGGGGTGGCTTCATTTGGAAATCTCATTGACAAGCAGCGGGAAGATGGAATCCCCGCCGCCAGCGAACGGCGCACTGCCGAGCAGCACAGGGCTGGCGGACCAGAGAATCCAGCCCAATATCATTGATTGGACCCAACGCTCTGGGGGGAGGGGGGGCGGGGGGAAATCTTGTCTCAATTCTATGGGATAAGTCCTATACCTATTAACAAATGGGCCCAACAATGTTTGATAATTCACTTGATTAATTGTTGACAGACATTAATCTTAAAAGACTCTCATCAAGTGTACAAAGTAAAACATATTTTGTGTCCAAAATTGTAACATCTAAAGTCTGTTGAGTTGATTTGAAGAGAATAACAGGGGAGTAACATCATGCAGAAGCATCGGTGAAAACAAAACTCACAAACAGGCCTCTTTCAATTCAACTGTACCCTCATTTTACAAATGTACTACAGAAACTGAATCCTCCTCATCAAGTTCATGTTTTACCTTTTAAGCTGTAGGATACTGGCCAATCCATCCAGCTCCCTGCCTTACTTTAGACTATGAGTCCAAATGTTTATGTTCTTTGGATGGTATCCACAAAACTGAATATTTAGCACAGTCCTCAGCGTTACTCCTCAATTTCTCGATCTTTTTACTCATAAACACAGTAAAACTATGGGCCTGGATTCTCTGATTTGAAGGCAAAGTGCTGACGCCGGTGTGGGAACAGTGGTGTTTTCCGCCCGAAGAAACGGGCAAAAGCTGCACCGATCCTCTGTCTGGTGGGAGGCTAGCAGGCACGCAGCGTACAGCCCCCGGCCTTACCTGCGGATGCAGCCGGAGAATTGCCGGGTCCGTGGCCGCGCATGCTCACGGCGGTGGCCTACAGCGGCCGCGCCGTGCAACATGGCGCCGGCCGAGCGCGGACCTGGCCTGACAAAAACTGCCCCCCGTAATCAGCCTCACCATCCCCGGAACACCCACCACCAGTGCCCCCAGCCCCCACCAAAACCAGCAAAACGCCCCCCCCCCCCCCCCCCCCGACACTGGCGGTGCGGGACTCACTCCGCAGCCACGACGCCGGGTTCGCGAAACTAAAAAAGAAAAGTGTTTCACGCTGTCGGGAATTCGGCCCATCAGAGGCGGAGCATCGGGAGAGAGACTCAGGTGACATCCCGAGGCCCCCCGATGGTGTGCAGCATACGCTGTTTTCGAGGGGGCGAAGCATTGCAAATCGCTGCTCCCGATTTCAACGCAAACGAGGATTCTCCGGCCGATCGCCGAATTCAATTTTGGCGTCGGCGGCCAGAGAATCCCGCCAATGGTATTTTTCAGCTCCATCTTCTGTCTTTAACTTAGCCAGGAAACTAAACATTACACATTCCCTAAATGAAACTCACAATATCTTAGTTCCTGTTCACACTTGAAGCACTGATCAGACACCCAGGGGAAAAGGTGTAACTTCTGATATGATGGCCAATGCCTAGCTAGACAGTGAGGAACAAATAAAAGGTATACGTACCTTACAGCCTTATGTGCATGTGTTCAAAACCTGTTGCGATAAGGGACCGGTTATTCCCTGCATGGCCAGCTCTGTGGAGTCAAAGGTGAAATGAAATGAAAATCGCTTATTGTCACAAGTAGGCTTCAAATGAAGTTACTGTGAAAAGCCCCTAGTCGCCACATTCCAGCGCCTGTTTAGGGAGGCTGGTACGGGAATTGAACCATGCTGCTGGCTTGGTCTGCTTTCAAAGCCAGTGATTTAGGCCTGTGCTAAACCAGCCCCAGGTGGTGTCGTTACCCATGGACAGAGTCTCCAAGAACAGTTTCTAAATGCCCCTTCTTGACAATTACAAGACCCTCAAGCATTCCATATGTTTGAAAAGCATCACATGGATGCATCTTCACATTTTTTCAAGGCACCTTGCTCCCCTGACAGCATTGATGACCCAATGAAATCAGAAGAAGCCTCACAAAGTCCTTCCTGCAAGTGCCTTGATAATCCGAGTAAGAAGTCTTACAACACCAGATTAAAGTCCAACAGGTTTGTTTCAAATCACTAACTTTCGGAGCACTGCACCTTCCTCAGCCCTACCTCTTCATTCGGTAGGCAAAAATTATTTTCAACAGCTTCATAGCAATAATTTTGCTTCTTTTACTATTTCATTCATTTGGTGAGCATGTCTTTCCAAATCCCTCACCATGGGTAAAATTTTCAAGCCTCCCCATCCTGTCCCGCTGGTAGGACCTTCTAGCCCCACTGAAGTCGACCCCCTCCGAGGCGTGTTCAGGGCGGTGGAGCGTAAAAGTCCATAGACGTCAGTGGGACCAGAAGATCCTGCCAGCAACTGAAGGCTCACCGCATCCACCATGGGAAAACCCATCACCGGGAGGAGAGGTGGAAAATTACACCTTGTGTAATGAACAGTTATAGCCCAATCCTCCTCTGATTCTCCCTATTGTATATCGTTCCCTTCAATTCATATTTCCCTTAATCTAATAATAATCTTTATTAGTGTCACAAGTGGGCTTACATTAACACTGCAATGAGGTTATTGTGAAAATCCCTTAGTCGCCACACTCTGGCGACTGTTTGGGTACACTGAAGGAGAATTCAGAATGTCCAATTCACCTAACACTTATGTCTTTCGGGACTTGTGGGAGGAAGCCGGAGCACCCGGAAAAAACCCATGTGGACATGGAATGAACATGCAGACTCCACACAGACAGTGACCCAAGGGGGAATCAAATCCGTACCCTGGCGCTGTGAAGCAACAGTGCTAACCACTGTGTAACGGGCTGTCTAATAGGTTTCATTGATTGGTCTAAACTAGAAAACTAAAGCCATTCACAGGTGACATCCTGGTATTAAATACAGTTATATTGTCATTAGTCAAATCTTGTTGTACCCGCCTATGAAAGTGAGGTTTTGCTTGATCCCCTGGAACATCATAAAATAAATAGTTTTGTCTTCATCTATCATGGGATTTGTTTTCTTCTAGGATTCCCATAAATGGAATTTCCACCATCAGGATTTATTGTTCCTGTCAAAGTCAGTGGGCTTTTGAAATGGCTCGCCGCATTTGATGACCCACCGTATGTTATGGGTTGGAATACCTGACCAGAGGTGGAGGGATAAGGAACACAATTCCCGATTTCCTCTCATCATTCTTCTCTTGATCGGAAATCAAACTGCGCTTTCAGGAAACATCACGAATTGTACAAACTTCTCTCATAACACAATCAATTGTGTAATCATTTTTCTATCCTCCCAGCCTGGGAGGGGCTGTGGACATGCATGGGGTGCTATACTGCCCCCAGTGGGAAAATCCCAGTCAATTTCCTTAATCCTGCTGAGCAAGATTGTTAACAAGCCCAATTGCCAGCCTACTTGCCTTTTGGGGTTGGACACTCTCCTGGGCACTGACCTTGCATTGGTCAAAACACACAATGGAGGGAAAAGAGTCAGGTTGCCGGCACACCAGATGGCCTTGAGACTTTTGGGCCCTGCGCACCTCCATTTCCAACCTCAACAAGGCCCATAAATTTAGTCTAGAATGTTGTTATGACTTGGAAGTCGCTACCTGAACGAATGATGAAATCAGATTCCATGGGAACTTCCAGTAGGCAATTGGACATGTATTTCAAGAGAACTAATTTGCAAGATTATGGTGGAAAAAGAACTGAGGTGTGAAACTAAATTAGACAGCTTATTAAATAGCGACTCATTGGAATATTTGTACCTCATTTGATGATATTGGGATTCACTGGAATATTTGTGTTACGTTTTACCATGTTTAAGATAAAATTGCACCACATGTTCTCTAAATCTTACGTAGCAACTTCGGCAGAAATTTGACTGAAATGACCAGCTATGACTAAGCTGTAGTTGATCCTCTGCCAAAGTTATGGGGTGGGGATGGGGTGGCGTGGGGAGACCGGGACCCATGCCCTCAACCAGCTCCTCTCCTCAAATACATGGAAATCGTACCACTTTATTCTACATGCTGAGCAGGAGGTCAGCTCTTAATCGCATTGTTGAAATGTTTCTTCTTGTAGTTTGTGGTTGATTTCAAGAGAAATCATAGAAATATGGATCTTGGTCCTAAATGACATTGATCTGTTTTCTTATGACTGCGCATACCTGCTTTTGGCAAAATTCCATTGCACAAATATAAACAGTTCCACAGCGTTTGCTGGGAATGTCCATTACATTCTTTATAATTGAACGTTAAAATCTAATGTCTGAGTGGATGTGTTCTGTTTCTAATTTTGTTCTCCTTGGGATAACATGATGTAGTGTTCCATCTGGAGCATTTCGATGTTAATTTGTCACATTTTAACACCTTAACAAAATTGTCTAATTTTCAATGGCAATGCATTTAGGAGTCATAATTAGCTGTGTCACTGAAGGGACTTCTGTAAAAGCAAATAGCTTCAGGCAATGGAGACACTAGCTGCAACTACAATGAGAATGATTGGATTTGACTTCCAAAGAATGATTTCAAGGGGGACCTGACCTAGGTGAACATGAGCTGCTTCTCAGCTCTATTTAAATAATGCACAAGCAGTTCATTTTATACAACTGCATAAAGATCGGAAGCTTCGTACAAAATACTTTGCAACATTCTAAAGCCATTCACCATTCTAAAAATTGTGGATGCAGTAATGTATCAACTTTGACAAAATTAATATTTAGTTTGCACACTGTCAGTAATATGAGCAATGTGAGTACAAGTGTGGCATGGGGAAGGCTGATAAAACAAAAAGCACTGCAGAATGATAGATTTTCTCATTTCCATTAGTGAGTAGAGGAAACATTACCTTTGTTTTCTGATTGCTAAAGAAATGAAACAGACGTGTAAAGGGACATCATTTGCATGAAATTGTATTCAGCCATTTGATGTAAACTCCGGCCATGCTGCACTCGAAAAGCAGCTTACCATGGCGTAGCGTGGCCTATGAAAGCCGGGAGACCCCGCTTCCGGGAATCTCCCTGGCTCACAACACCTCGTGAGGTTCAACGCAATCTCGCGAAACATTGCGACGTAAATCTCTCCCATTCAATGCAATGTAAATCCCACCCATTGTGGGAAATCTGTATATTAGAGCGTGGCAGTTAGCCTTACTCTAATATGCAGATTCCCGAGATACCTGAGGCTTTGGGATTTACCCCTTCACCTCAGAGACCTCGGGCAAGCGCTTGTCAGCACTGGTCCCAACAATCGGGGACCAGATGGAACAGCACTCGTGGGAATTGGAGATCCCCAGCTGCAGGCTGGTGCCCTTGCACTGCAGTGCCAGCCTGGGTGCCAAGGTGGCACTGCCAGCTGGCATGGGTACTGCCAAGGTGGCACTGCCATGGTGCCAAGTTGGCATTTTTTGAGGGCACGTGATCGGGCCGGGGTTGCCCGGTGTGGATGTTTTGCGGGGGTACTGGGTACCCTCCCATTGTGTGTTCGGGCTGGGGGGAGGTTGAGGATCGTTTTGGGCTCTTGCTACAATGGGGAGTTCCGGCGAGTGGAACTCCCCACTGTACAAAACAGAGCTATGTGTGGGATCGGCTGCGCATTCCCTGCTCAGGCCCCTGATTCATTGTGAGTGGTGGGAAACACACGGCCAAATGCACTCAGTTGGGGCCTTGGTTCCCTCCTGGGAGAGTCGCGCCCAGAGTCCCATGCTGAGTGCGTTTAGTCGGGTGTTTTCCAGTGTCGGCAGCGCCGAGAACAACCCCACGATCAAACGGAACTAGGAACCCCCGACCGAGTCCGCATTCAGTCCCATTTCCTTCATGAATGAGCTCCACTCGCCAGTGCAGGAAGAGAACGAGGCAGTGCCCCACCAGGCTGGCAGCATCACCTGGGCACTCTGGCAGTTCCAGAGTGGCATCCAGGGGGCCCAGGTGGCATCAGGAGTGCCAGGGTACCACCCTGCCAATAGCCCAACCACCCAGGGGCCCCCAATCACCTGGGAGACCCCTCCTCCCCCCAAGTGCCAGTATGCCTGGCTCAGGTTGGTGGAGGCCAATGTTAACCATCGCACACTAGGGGTCTCTGAGGCGCATGAGTTAAATCTCACATCTTGGGTGACTTTGCGGAGTCCATATCCACGTGAGCTTTACTACACATTTAAATATGCAGATTTGGCTGCCACCCGTTCTGGGCGGGATCCAGATCATGACATCTCACGAGATATTGTTAAATCTCACGAGGAGGGGTAGCACAGTGGCACAGTGGTTAGCATTGCTACCTCACAGTGCCGAGGTCCCAGGTTCAATCCCGGCTCTGGGTCACTGTCCATGTGGAGTTTGCACATTCTCCCCGTGCTTGCGTGGGTTTCGTCCCCACAACCCAAAAGAAGATGTGCCACGCTAAATTGCTCCTTAATTGGAAAAAATGAATTGGAACTCTAAATTAAAAAAAAAAAATCTCACGAGGAGTAGCAAGCCGGGTACACTGCGAGACTTACCAGTCCCATCGCATCCCGAGTCAGGCATGGCCATTAGATTTCACCCTCCATCAAAACATATCAATGACAATGACAAAGGAATCAGTCGGTTTTTAAAATAACAGTGTTTACTATGCAGGTGCATAGTTTTGTCCCATCGTAATTCTTTTAACAGTATAAGTTTTGTATTATATGATTATAGACCTTTGTTTTGTGATATCATGAGGCTAATGGCACTCACCCTTATTAGAGAGTAAATTGGACAGCCAGTACCTGGTGAGATGGATTGTGACATTGGGTTTGGAAGTGGCCATTGTCTGTGCACTAATGAGAGCCATTCAGGGAGCAAAATAGTGTAGGCTGTGCACACAAACACACAGAACAAGGTCAGCAGCGTGGGTTCAATTCCCGTATCAGCTGAGAATTCTGAATTCTCCCTCTGTGTACCCAAACAGGTGCTGGAATGTGGCGACTCGGGGCTTTTCACAGTAACTTTATTGCAGTGTTAATGTAAACCTACTTGTGACAATAAAGGATCTTTATCTTATCTTATGATGTGAATCACATTGGACGCCATATTGGTGAAGGGTGTATCATGCATGTAGCTGACATTCACTGGATGCATTCAGATAGCAGATCATGACGTGAATCAATGTGCAATGCTGAATTCAGTCAATACTGACATTTTAGCGCTCCAGGCTCCAGCCAACAACAACTACTCTTAACCCAGTACCGCTGAACGCATGCTAAGGTCCTTGAAGGATTCAAACCATCAACATTTAAAGGAATGAGCAACTATTTGCAGGCAATTACAGTTAGTGGAGCCCTGTGCTCAGTTCCATTTTTCAGTTCTATTTTTGGGGCCTACACTCCCATCCCCGGGACTATAAGATATTCAATGAGATCATGACTGATCTTATGTAATAATCCTCAGCTCTACTTACCCACCTTATTCCCATAACTCTTGATTCCCTTACTGCTGCTTCTTCATATGCTCTTATTCAACGGTTCAACCTCTCGATCGAAAGGTGTAAAAGAGTAATCCTTTTAAATACTTTATCATGTCCGTCACAATAGCCTGTCTCCAAATATCCTTACTACAATGATGACATGGTGGCACAGCGGTTAGCTCTGCTGCCTCACAGTGCCAGGGACCTGGGTTCAATTCCAGCATTGGGTGACTGTGTGGAGTTTGCGCATTCTCCCCGTGTCTGCGTGGGTTTCCTCCGGGTGCTCTGATTTCCTCCCAAAGGATGTCCAAAGATGTGCAGTTAGGTGGATTGGCCATGATGAAATTTCCCCTTAGTGTCCAAAGATGTGCAGGTTAGGTGAATTAGCCATGCTAAATTGCCCCTTCTTGTCAAAAGGCTAGGTGGGGTTATGATATTACAGGGATAGGGTGGGGAGAAGGCCCAGGGAGGGTGCCCTTTCAGGGTAGACTTGATGGGGTGAATGGCCTCCTTCTGCATGGTAGGGATTCTATGATTCTATAATGCACCTTCGTGAAGGAATTATTTGATGCGACATTTGGAAGCAGTTCACACATCTATTAATTTGTTGGGTAAATGTCAACTTTATGAAGTGAAGCCCTCATGGAGACAATGAAAGCACTTTATGGTTGGATATTTAACTATAACAGAATGCCACTAATCCCTTCTCCATTCAACAAAGGCAATAAACTGATTTCCATCAGAATCTTCACACTTATCTGCACTGTTACATAGGTTTTTGATAAAGTTGCAAGGCAACTGTAATATCAGGTAAAATAAATAGATGCCACCCTGGCAACAAAATTAACCAAGTTATTGTGTGGCGGGTAATTAACTTACTTGGAATTTACAGCAGAGAACAAAGCCATTCAGTCCACACATCTTTGCTGGTGTTAATGCTCCACGTGGACCTCCTCACACTTTACTTCATCTCGCCCCATCAACATATCACTCCATTTCTTGCTCCTTCATGTACTGAGCAAATTTATTCTGTAATTAGCCGACCTAGAACAGTATTTTCATTTGTGCAAAGTATGGGTCGTGATTTTCTGCCACCATTTTCTTTGGCTGCGCCGTGCTTCATGGAGGATACAGCCCACAGACCCTTACCACAAAAATAGTACCCCCCTTCAGCCGCTTGCATGACACGGACCGCCCTCCCACAGTGCCCCCAACCCCGAATGAATAACCCCCTGCCCGCTGATTGGCCCTCCCCCGACTGTGGCGGTGCTGGACTGAGTCCGCAGCCACCATGCTAAGTTCACGACAGGTGAGACCATGAGAGACCCACGCCATTGAGAACTAGGCCGGTCGGGGACGGAGCATCATGGGGCGGGCCTCAGGTAATGGCCTGAGGCCGTGGATAAGGCCTGGAGTCCGCCACATTTCAGGGGGCGGAACATCGCGAAAGCCGCACCCCCCCGATTTGGGCATCATCGGGATTCACTACCCCGTCGCTGAATGCGATTCCGGTGTCGGGAACGGAGAATCCAGCCCATGGTCTTTTAACTGAAGTGGATAAAAATCAGGGGCAGAAATTTCCCCCCAAATGGCAAAGTGTCATTTCCAGTCTGAAAATTGGTGCAATTCCTGCCAGATCCAATGGTGCGATCAGGAGCATAATCTTTAGGCACTTTGAAAAGGTTTTTTTTCCCATGATAAAAATGTGATGCCTGAGGACCAAAGTGCCTGTTTCGCCTGCCATGGGTGTCATTTAAACACTTCAAACAAGGGGGCGCTGCATTTAAACAGCTCCACAGTATCACTCTCATTCAAGCCAGGAGGATGGCAGCTGTAAGACCAGCTCCCAGGACATGGCAGAGGTGTCACCGCTATCACCCGCACCATCCACCATTCCAGAGACAAGCACCTCAATGGGCCAACTTAGCAGGCAGGTTTCTGGGTCACTATCTGGTGAGCACCACACAACGTCTGATAAGGTGGGCACAGGGATGTCCCAGGGATCGAACAGTCGGAGGGAGGTCTGCTGGATCCTAGAACATAGCTGTGCCTCATCCATATGCCATGCCACTGGATACATTTGTCCCTCAGCTGCTTGGGATGCAAAGGCAGAACCAGGAATACCAGGAGGGGTTGTCAGCAACATTCCTGTGACTGCAAGGCTGAATGGAGGAGTCCCAAAGCCTTCAGTCGCAGGAGACGTTGCCAGTGTTGCGTGGCCAGGATGGTGTCTGCAATGGAAAGCCTGGGGCATGACGCCAGAGCCATGACTGGCAAACTCAAAGCATGGCTCAGTCCTTGAGGACCGCGGCTGAGTCCTTCGAGACAATGGTGCAGGCATAGAGGAGCATTCCTGGGGGTTCGACCCCATGGTGCAGACACTGGATCGCCTCCAGAACTGTCTGATCCCTGATGACTCTGAGGCTTCTGGAGTTCATTCCAGCTGCCCCTCCGTTCCATGGAGTAAACCAGGGGCACACGAGCACCCAGAGGGAGGAGTAAGCATTGGAGCTTTCACCCAGGATACCCTGGGAGTGACCTGGCCTTCTGAATCCACTCTTCTTGATGACAATGCTTCACAGGGGCAGCGGGCCATACAGAGTTATGTGACAACATCAGTGCCACCCAAAACCTGTCAAGGGCCCTCCTGTTCCAGATGCTGCAGAGGACGCCTGCCAAGTGCATTTCAGTCAACAGAGCGTGGAAGGCAGCAGGCCACTTCCACTTCTGATGTTAATCCTGGGAATACACCGAGATGTAGTGGGAGGGCTCAGAGGATGAAACAGTTTAAGGGGCACAGAGTGGGCACGGGTGAAGTTAGGCACTGATAGTTGTGAGCCAAAATCATTTGTCACAATTGCACTTACCACCTTCTTCAAATCTCTTGATGTTCACAACCTTAAGGTTCCAGTCTCTTTGACCCTCCTCCCACTGGGATAGGTCCTCACGTCATCTGCGCACAGTTTTTCCACAGACCCGTAATGTAAGGCAAAGAGTAAGGTCCAATCAAACGGAAAGTGACATACATGCTGGAAGGATTTTACCATTATTCTGTGAATTCTAAAACCTGCCCCCGCTCTGGAGCAAAGGATATGGCCCCAACTCTCATTCGTACATGAGCCAGGGAATCAACGTGCTGGTAGCAGACAGGCAGGACATACAAAAAAGTTGAGGAGTATCAGAGCTTTCCTCATTACGAGTCATCATCACCCTCCTGCATTGACTTGCTAAGCGTACAAAAGGACTTCCCAGGCCCAGCACCCTGATGAGATGTCTTGTTGCAGACCTTAGTCGCAGAGGGGGTCACAAAGGTCTTGGGGGGCATGGGGAGGGGGGGGGGGGGGTTGTAGAGCTGTCGGACAACATTATGGCCCTGGTGTGCGAACTGGGAAGCAATGAGGACATTCCTGACCCTACTGCCCATGTTGATCATCGCCTCCGCCTGGCTTCCATCTTTCAGCTCATAGAATTCCTACAGTGTAGAACGAGGCCATTCAGCCCATCCAGTCTGCACCGACTCTCGGAAAATGCACCCTACCCAGGCACACTCCCCCGCCCTATTCCCATAACCCGACCTAACCCACTAAGGGCCAATTTAAATTGGGCAATCCACCTAACCCGCACATCATTGGACTACAGGAGAAAACCAGAGCACCTGGAGGAAACCCACGCAGACACAGGGAGAAAGTGAAAACTTCACACAGACAGTCACCCCGAATTGACCAGGGTTCCTGGTGTATGAGGCAGAGATGCTAACCATTGTATCGTGCATGCTCCTCTATGGCATATCCCTCCACTCCCTCCAGGACTTTATCCTCACCTGGGGTGACGTTTGCTCCTCCTGGTCTTCTTCATCAAGGACGTTGCCCTACTGCTGTGCTAGGACACAGCAGACAACGATGATGCGGTAGACCCTATGGTGATTGTACTGCAGAGTCCCATCTGACATATCGAGGAAGCGGAAGCGCATCTTGATCAGCCAGTGGGACCGTTCTGTGGCAGACTGGGTGGCACTGTGAGCTCATTGTAATGGGCTGGCACTGTGAGCCCCATTGTAACGTGGTGGCAGTATGAGCCCCATTGTAATGGAGTGGCACTGTGAGCCTCATTGTAAAGGGGTGGCACTGTGAGCCTCATTGTAACGGGGTGGCCCTGTGAGCCTCATTGTAACGGGGTGGCCCTGTGAGCCGCATTGTAAAGGGGTGACCCTATGAGCTTCATTGCAACAGGGTGGCCCTGTGAGTCTCATTGTAACGGGGTGGCCCTGTGAGCCTCATTGTAAAGGGGTGACCCTGTGAGCTTCATTGCAACAGGGTGGCCCTGTGAGCCTCATTGCAACGGGGTGACCCTGTGAGTCTCATTGTAACGGGGTGGCCCTGTGAGCCTCATTGTAAAGGGGTGACCCTGTGAGCTTCATTGCAACAGGGTGGCCCTGTGAGCCTCATTGTAACGGGGTGACCCTGTGAGTCTCATTGTAACGGGGTGGCCCTGTGAGCCGCATTGTAAAGGGGTGGCCCTGTGAGCCGCATTATAAAAAGATGGCACTGTGAGCCTCATTGTAACGGGGTGACCCTGTGAGTTTCATTGTAATGGGGTGACACTGTGAGCCTCATTGCAACGGGGTGACCCTGTGAGTCTCATTGTAACGGGGTGGCCCTGTGAGCCTCATTGTAAAGGGGTGACCCTGTGAGCTTCATTGCAACAGGGTGGCCCTGTGAGCCTCATTGTAACGGGGTGACCCTGTGAGTCTCATTGTAACGGGGTGGCCCTGTGAGCCTCATTGTAACAGGGTGGCCCTGTGAGCCTCATTGTAACAGGGTGGCCCTGTGAGCCTCATTGTAACAGGGTGGCCCTGTGAGTCTCATTGTAACGGGGTGGCCCTGTGAGCCTCATTGTAACAGGGTGGCCCTGTGAGCCTCATTGTAAAGGGGTGGTGCTATGAGTCTCATTGTAACAGGGTGGCCCTGTGAGTCTCATTGTAATAGTGTGGCCCTGTGAGTCCTCATTGTAAAGGGGAGGCCCTATGAGCCTCATTGTAACAAGGCAGCCCCGTGAGCTTCATTGTAACAGGGTGGCCCTCTGAGCCTCATTGTAACGGGGTGGCACTGTGAGTCTCATTGTAATGGGGTGGCCCTGTGAGTCTCATTGTAACTGGGTGGCCCTGTGAGCCTCATTGTAACGGGGTGGCACTGTGAGTCTCATTGTAACAGGGTGGCCCTGTGAGCCTCATTGTAACGGTGTGGTCCTGTGAGCCTCATTGTAAATGGGTGGCCCTATGAGCCTCATTATAACAAGGTGGCCCTGTGAGCTTCATTGTAACAAGGTGGCCCTGTGTGCCTCATTGTAATGGGGTGGCACTGTGAGTCTCATTGTAATGGGGTTGCCCTGTGAGCCTCATTGTAACGCGATGGCCCTATGAGCCTCATTATAACGGGGTGGCACTGTGAGCCTCATTGTAACGGGGTGGCACTGTGAGCCTCATTGTAACGGGGTGACCCTGTGAACCTCATTGTAACAGGGTGGCACTGTGAGCCTCATTGTAACGGGGTGGCACTGTGAGTCTCATTGTAACAGGGTGGCCCTGTGAGCCTCATTGTAACGGGGTGGCCCTGTGAGTCTCATTGTAACAGGGTGGCCCTGTGAGCCTTATTGTAACGGGGTGGCCCTGTGAGCCTCATTGTAACGGGGTGGCCCTGTGAGCCTCATTGTAACGGGGTGGCCCTGTGAGCCTCATTGCAACGGGGTGGCCGTGTGAGCCTCATTGTAACGGGGTGGCCCTGTGAGCCTCATTGTAACGGGGTGGCCCTGTGAGCCTCATTGTAACAGGGTGGCCCTGTGAGCCTCATTGTAACGGGGTGACCCTGTGAGCCTCATTGTAACGGGGTGGCACTGTGAGCCTCATTGTAACGGGGTGGCCCTGTGAGCCTCATTGTAACGGGGTGCCACTGCAGAACCAGATCCAGAACCAGGGGTCACAATCAGAGGTTGAGGGATAGACAATTTAGGACAGAGATGAGGAGAAATCTTTTCACCCAGATAGTGGTGAGCCTGTGGAATTTGTTACCACAGAAGTAGTTGAGGCCAAAACAGTATGTTTTCAAGAAGCACTTAGGGTGAAGGGAATCAAGGATATGGGGGGAAAGCGGGATTAGACTATTGAGTTGGATGATCAACCATGATCATTATGAATGGCAGAGCTGGCTCGAAGGGTCGAAAGTCCGCCTCTTGTTCCTATTTTCAATGTTTCTATGTTTCTAACAATCTTAGGCCTCCACACATGTGTCATCAGCCAAGACCTCAATGCGTATCCCTTGTCTCCTGCAAGCCAGAATTGCATAACAATTCTGTGATTCCGGGCTCAAAATTACTAGAAAATGTAAAATCACCACTTCTCCTAACCCCCAAGTCTTGAATATCAAAACCTTGGGCTATTATTTGGAATTTTTTCACACCCCTGGATCGTATCTATTACACTGCACCATTTTACTTCACACTGTGATTGGCTTATTATGATTCTTTGAGTCACTTCTGAACACTCTTCAGACAAGCTGTACAAATCCGTGCCAGAAGCTCCTTATGAATAGTCAATGATGGTCAGAAAATCTTTATAATTTAGTACATTTTTAGGAATGTGGCTGACAAATTTAAATTGTTAGTTCTCTGGGTCATAGAAGTTTATTGCAACTATTATATCATTAAAAGCACACACACAATTCTTTACCAGCCCTGACATTCTACTGTAAATTTAATTGGCAGTTCCGGTAGCACAGTGGTTAGCACTTCTGCTTCACAGCTGCAGGGTCCCAGGTTCGATTCCCGACTTGGGTCACTGAATGTGCGGCGTTTGCATGTTCTCCCCGTGTCTGCGTGGGTTTCCTCCGGGCGCTCCGGTTTCCACCCACAAGTCCCGAAAGACGTGCTTGTTAAGTGAATTGGACATTCTGAATTCTCCCTCTGTGTACCCGAACAGGCGCCTGAGTGTGGCGACTAGGGGCTTTTCACAGTAACTTCATTGCAGTGTTAATGGAAGCCTGCTTGTGACAATAATAAAGGTTATTATTATTAAATTCAATGTGGAGGATCAAGGTCAAATGCCTTTCGTTCAGAGAAAAGATAAAGAAATAAGAAATAGAAGCAGGAGCAGATAATATGATCTCTAAAGCCTTCTCCATCATTCCGTGCAATCAGGGTTTTAACCATAACTTCCTCCAGATTCCCATATCCTGGTTTCCCTAAGATAGCAATCTCAGCCTTGAATATACTCAACAACTGAGCAACCGCAATAGAGAATCCCAAGGATTCAGAACCTTCTGCGGGAAAAAACCTTCTTCTCAGCTGAGTCCTGAATGGCTGACCTCTCATTCTGAGACTGCCTCCCCATCTTTGTATCAAAACCATCAAGTCCTTTCAGAATCTGATGCGCAGGATTCTCGGTTTCAGACACTAAATGCTGATGCTGGGACTGAATCGCTGGCCCAGGAGCCATTCAGGACAAGCTAATGGATCAGTACCGCCGCTACGTGGAACTAGTGCAATTCCAATGCCAATGTGTGATTCACCGGGGTCCGATTGACACTCGAGAGCCTGACAAGCAGCAGATGCATTTAAGCACTCCTCTCTCCACACACTCGCCTTCCAGCCGTGAAGATGCCACCCTGAAGAGCGACACCGAGGTTCGCCGATACAGAGTTAGAGACACTGCTGGATGCCATGGAGGAGAGGCGGAACATCGTATTCCCTGGGGTGTGAAGGAGGCCACTACCTTCCGATGTCAACCGGGCCTGGGAGCAGGTGGCAGTCGCCGTCAGCGCTTTGGGCCCACCACCAGGACTGGGCAGCAATGCAGGAAGAAGCTGCACGACCCCCTCAGGGCAACCAGAGTGAGTCACCACCACCATCATGTCCCTGGCACCACCCTCGTCCCATACTCTCCACAACCATCTCCTTCCCTGTCGCCCTCCAACACCACCCCCCCTCCCCCCATCCATGAGACCCCACCAGGCGGACTAGTAGGTAGTGAGGACAGACAACCCCCCCAGGCCAGCCAGGGTGAGACCCCACCAACACCATGCCCCGGCACCAAACCCCATCCCACTTACCCAGAACCCCCCACCCTTTCTCCAACTAGAGGGCGATCGAAGCCCACCACCAGCAGGTCTCTCGCACCCATTCCGCACCACATGCCAATACCCATACTGCCCACTATACCCGAGTGTCCTGCACACACAGGCCACTGGCCATGGACCACCTGCACTGCCCGTGAATGGGTGTCTCACACTGTGCAGTATCTGTCCCCCCAGGAAAAGGTAGCTCACAACTGCATGGAGCGGGAGGAGACCAGAAGGGCCCCGCTGGACCTGCAGCTCCTCACTGTCACACAGCAGAGGGAGATGGACCTGGTCGGTGGGGTGGAAGAGAGGGCAGTCATCGAGGAGGAGGTCGGCATCGGAGATCCAAGTGAGTCCCCAATGAGTTGTGATGTCCCTATGGGACATGTGGCACCCCTCTCCCCCCCAACCACGCCGACCTGTGATCTAACTATATGTCTTGTCTTTTGTCTTGCAAGATCCCCTGGCGAGGTGGCAGGTCCATCTGGGGTGCCCCGACCCCCCGTTTCAACCCCTCAACTCACCTGGTGATGAGGCGGGAACTTCTGGTGACCCACACCCCCAGCCGCAACCCCGCAACACACATGTCCGGAGATGACACTGACTTCTCATCACTGCTGTCACTGGCACCCTCTACCATCCGAGAGACACTCATGTGGTTCAGCAGAGGCTCCTGGGGCACTACCTGGTATGCACCACACCACATGCAGTGGTACATCAGGTGGAGGTAAGAACCACCAAGGGGGCCGATGATCAGAGGGGAGCCTGATGCCAGGGACTAGCTGCCGTCCAGACAGGTCTCGGGCATCTGGAAAGGGTGGTGGCATCAATGTTGCAGATGCAGGTGCAGATCCGGGGACTTCATGAGTGAATGTCAGCAACCATGCTGCAACTGCAGGGTCAGTTGGAGGATTCCATCCATCTGCAGGAGCAGGAGGCAGAGCCGACCATGCGTGCCACCCAGGCCAACACCGCACGGTTGGCATCCACGGTGGAGACCTTGGGTGCGAAGGTATCGGTCATAGGTCAAGATATTCAAGGTCTGAGACACTCTGTGCGGGCGGTTGCTGAGGCCCAGGACAGGGTAGCCAGGTTGCAGGCAGCATGTATCAGGGCCACATGGACATTTCAGCAGTGCTCTAGAGCTTGGCCCAGTCACAATGGGTCATGGCAGCGGGTGTCGATGGTATTGGTCTGGTGCTGGCTGGCATCCTGTCACTGAGTGATGTGGCACAGTCCCAGGGTACGTGACACAGTCCCTGTGCTCCATGGCCATGAACATTATGGCCCTGGTCAAGAAGAGAGTGGGCCTCCAGGACTGGCAGTGCCAGGTGGCGGGGCTGCCGCTGGAGCTCGTTCCAGCTGCACCCCCATCCCAAGGAGAAACTCGGAGGCCTCCGTCACCTGAGAGAGAAGGAAGTGGTGGCCCATGCCGCTGACTCCCAGAGAGAAGGCCTCTGAATCTCCCCTACATTTCCCTGGTGCATCCGATGGACAGTGGACAAAAGGTGGCACAACGCCACCTGTGTAGTTCGGGAGATTGACGAGGCCGGAGACTACAGGGTTGGGCTATGAGATGTTAATGCATGCTACTGTCCATTTTGCATGGCCAAGCCGGCGCGCGGCGTGGATTGCATTCACACTGCTGTTGAGGCGCTGGATCAGGGCATTCTCTTGGGCGCCCGGCGCATAAATCAATTTTTGACTGACATGCGATTCTCCACCCAATCATGATTCACAATTCCGTTGTCAGCCGATGGAGAATCCTGCCCAATATCTTTTCAATGAGATAACACTCATTCTGAAACACTCCAAAGAGCATAGGCCCATTTGTAAATCTCTCTTCATATGACGCTCCACTCAACCCAGGATTCCGTCTATGAAATATCATTGCGCCTGTTAAAAGTCACATGTATTCTTCCTTGTGTAACAAGGTGAGACTGACTAACCTTGACAACAAGGCAACAATTGATCGAGTGTGGAACCCAAGCTAAACTGAGGTCACTGAGAATCAGGGGGGAAACTCTCCACTGGTTGAAGTCATAAAGGAAAGTGATTGTTGGAAGTCAATCATCTCAATTCTAGGACATGACTGCAGGAATTTCTCAGGGTAGTGCCCTAGGCTCAACCGTCTTCAGCTAATTCACCAATTACCTTCCTTTCATCATAAGATCAGAAGTGGGAATGTTTGCTGATGAATGCACAATGTTCAGCACCATTTGTTACTCCTCAGATACTGAAGCAGTCCGTGTCCAAATGCAGCAAGACCCAGACAACATTCAGGCTGGACTGACAAATGACAAGGGTGGCACAGTGTCACAGTGGTTAGCACTACTGCCTCACAGCTCCAAGGACCCGGGTTTAATTCTGGGTGTTCTTGTGTGACTGTCTGTGTGCAGTTTGCACGCTCTCCATGTGTCTGCATAGCTTTCCTCCCAAAGTCCAAAAATGTGCATATTAGGTGGATTGGCCATGCTAAAATTATCCCTGGTGTCCAAAAGTGCTGGTTAAGTGGGGATGGGGGTGTGGGCCTAGGTAAGGTGCTCTTTCAGAGGCTTGGTGCAAACTCAGTGGGCTGCATAGCCTCCTTCTGAACTGTGGGGATTCTATAGATTAAACATTCACTCCATCCACCATCAATGCAGAGTGCTATCAGTATGTATCATCGACAAGATACACTGCAACAATAACTCACCAAGGTTCCTTGACAGCATCTTCCACACCCATGACTTCTGCCAGCTCGAAGGAAAGAGTAACTAATGCATAGGAACTCTACCCCCTGTAAATTCCCCTCCAAGCCACACATATCATGACTTGGAATATATGACAGGCCCTTCACTGTTGCAGGGTCAAAATCCTGGAATCCCTGCCAGAACAGCACTGTGGGTGTACCTACACCACATAGACAGCAGCAGTTAAAGAAAGGGGCTCATCACCGCTTTCTTAAGAGCAACTCGGGATTGACACTAAATGCTGGTCAAGCCAGCGACACCCACATCAAACAATAAGACAAATTCAATGTTAACTATATCATTGTATTCTATTGACTTTGCTGAAAGCTGCAGATGGGGTTTCCTTGTTCACCTGTCTATTCAAGCTGCAGGTCAAGCCCAGAAGTGGGTTGGTACATCCTGAATTCTTGAAACCACTTTTCAGGGATTTACCCCAGTTCCTGGTCCTGAGGTCCACCTCCGATTGCCAGTTAATATCCAACCTTATGTTTCTTTCTGGATCTGATTTGACTACAGGAATTGCAGGCTGCAGATTGCAGATATCCTTCCATTCTATTAGAAACATCAAATAAACTCTCGGGCATAGATCTTGGGGACAGATCTGCTAGAATCACAATTGGATTACATTGCAAACAGAGTGGAAGCTGAGAATTTGGTCATAGCAAAAACTTTGTTGTGGCGAGGAAGGCAGTTACTCATACCCAGCTCAAACAAAATGAAGCCACTGATCCTGAGAATTCTAAGGTGAATGTCTAAATACCTCAATATCTACTTAATAGGTTCGCCAGAAAAGTGGAACCTCGCATGGAATAAGGGCAGTGGCAGTGCAGATACAAAGCTGACTGAGTGTCAGGAAACAGACAGCGATAGTGAATGTTATTGTGGGTCTATCTCAGGATTCACTGGCTTCTTACTCGAGAAGAGATCATGCTGGAGGCAGTGGTCTTTTGTTCAAAAACTTTTTATTTACATGCTTACCATTTACAAAGGCTAAATAAGACCAAGATATGGCTGGAGCTTCTCTCTGAGGCGCTTCACACTCACCTCTTCTCAGTGAGCGACATTACAGTCACATAGCTCCTTATGCACATGCTCAGTGTCGATCATTAGAGTTAACCCTTTACTCTACAGTGAACAGTTGTTTCTTTGGCCTCGAATAGGATTTGGAGTTCCTCAGCGATGGGTATTAAGATGATTGCTTTTTGTGGTCTATCATAATGACCTTGATTTGGGAATAATATCAACATTTTCAGATTACACAAAACTTGGAAGTATTTTGAATAGTGAGGAGGTTAACCTTCAAAAGGACAAAGATTGTCTGGTGGAATGGGCAGACAGGTAGTGAATGACGTTTAATGCAGAGAAGGGTGGAATGATACATTTTGGTAGGAAGGATGAAGAAAGGCAATATAAAAAAAGGGTGTAATTCTAAAGTGGGTGCAGGAATAGAGAGGCCTTGGGTTATATGTGCAGAAAACGCTGAAGGTGGCAGGACAGATTGAGAAAGTTAGTTAAAAAGGCATACAGGAGGGCAGCACGGTGGCGCAGTGGTAGCACTGCAGTCTCATGGCGCCGAGGTCCCAGGTTCGATCCCGGCTCTGGGTCACTGTCCATGTGGAGTTTGCACGTTCTCCCCGTGTTTGTGTGGGTTTTGCCCCCACAACCCAAAGATGTGCAGGGTAGGTGGATTGAACACGCTAACTTGCCCCTTAATTGGAAAAAATGAATTTGGTACTCTAAGTTTTTTTTTTAAAAGACGTACAGGATCCAAGGCTTTATGGAGGAATAGACTGCAAAAGCAAGTAAGTTCTGGCGATTTTTTTTGAAACACTGACTTGGCCTCAATTGGAGTATGGTGTCGAGTTCTGGACACAACACATTAGGAAGTATATGAAGGTGTTGGAGAGAATCCAGTGAAGATTCACAAAGATGATTCCATGGAGAGGGAAGTTCAGCTATATGAATTGATTGAAGAAGCTGGGGTTGCTCTTCTCAGAGAAGAGAAGATTGAGAGGAGATTTAATAGTAGTGTTCAAAATAACGAGGAGTACAGACAAAGTGAATGGAGAGAAGCTGTTTCTGTTGGTGGAGTAGTTGACAACCGGCATACGTAAAGATAAGGTGAATCGCAAAAGAACCAAGGCTAGCCTGATGAAAAGCTTTTTAACACAACACGTGGTTAGGATTTGGAATGCACTACCAGAGAGTGTGGTGGAGGTTAAAAGAAAATGCAGGGTTATGGGGAAAGGGTGGGGAAGTGGAACTACCTGAATTGCAATTGCAGAGAGTTGGCATGGACTCGATGGGCCAAATGGTCTCCCTCTCTTCTGTAGCCATTCTATTGTTGTATTCTACCATTTGATATCTCATCATTTTTGTTTATTTTTATGACTGTTTCTTCATAGAATTTACAGTGCAGAAGGAGGCCATTCAGCCCATCGAGTCTGCACCGGCCCTTGGAAAGAGAACCCCACTTAAGCTCCACACCTCCACCCTATCCCCTTTTATCCCCGTAACCTCACCTAACAGAGAACGAGTGCAGCTGAACTCGTGCTACAGGGCTGGTGCAGGAGGGAAGGTTGCAGATATGTGGATCATTGGGATATCTGCTGGGGAAGGTGGGACCTGTACATGAAGAACGGATTGCACCTAAACTGGAGGGGCACCAATATCCTGGGTGGGAGGTTTGCTAGAGCTCTTCGGGAGGATTTAAACTAGTTTGACAGGAGGATGGGAACCAAAGCTATGGATCAGATGATAGGGTAGCTGTTGAACAGGCAGAAATAGTATGTAGCAAGTCTGTGAGGAAGGATAGACAGTTGATAGGGCAAAGTTGCACTCAGTGGAATGGGTTAAAGTGTGTCTGTTTTAATGCAAGGAGTATCAGGAATAAGAGAGATGAACTTAGGGCATGGATCAGTACTTGGAACTACGATGTTATGGCCATTACGGAGACATGGATTTCACAGGGGCAGGAATGGTTGTTAGATGTTCCGGGGTTTCGATGGTTTCAGAAGAATAGGGAGGGAGGTAAAAGAGGAGGGGGAGTGGCACTGTTAATTAGGGAGTGCACCACAGCTGCAGAAAAGGAAGTAGTTGAGGAGGGTTTGTCTACTGAGTCAGTATGGGTGGAAATCAGAAACAAGAAAGGAGCAGTCACTTTATTGGGAGTTTTCTATAGACCCCCCAATAGCAGCAGAGAGATAGAGGAACAGATTGGGTGGCAGATCTTGGAAAAGTGCAGAAGTAACAGAGTTGTTGTCATGGGTGACTTCAACTTCCCTACTATTGACTGGAACCTCCTTAGTGCAAATGGTTTGGATGGAGCAGATTTTGTCAGGTGTGTACAGGAAGGATTCCTGACTCAATATGTAGATAGGCCGACTAGGGGGGAGGCCATATTGGACTTGATGCTCAGCAACGAACCAGGCCAGGTGTCAGATGTCTCGGTGGGAGAACATTTCGGTGACAGTGACGACAACTCCCTAACCTTTACCATAGTCATGGAGAGGGATAAAATAGGAAGGTATTTAATTGGTATTTAATTGATAAAATAGGAAGGTATTTCATTTCATTTTCAATTGGGGGAGGGGAAATTATACTGCTGTTAGACAGGAGTTGAAATGAAATGAAATGAAAACTGTTTATTGTCACAAGTCGGCTTCACGTGAAGTTACTGTGAAAAGCCTCGAGTTGCCACATTCCGGCGCCTGTTCGGGAAGGCTGGTACGGGAATTGAACCCTGCTGCTGGCCTGACTTGGTCTGCTTTCAAAGCCAGCGATTTAGCCCTGTGCTAAACCAGCCCCTGGAAGGAGCATAAAGTGGGAACAATTGTTCTTGGGGAAATGCACAACAGTAATGTGGGGATTGTTTAAGGAGCACTTGCTGCGAGTGCTGGATAGTTTTGACCCACTGAGACGAGGAAGGAATGGTAAGGTGAAGGAGCCTTGGATGACAAGAGAAGTGGATCTTCTAGTCAAGAGGAAGAAGGAAGCTTACGTAAGGTTGAGGAAGCAAGGATCTGACTCGGCTCTAGAGGGTTACAAGGTAGCCAGGAAGGAACTCAAAAATGGACTGAGGAGAGCCAGAAGGGGGCATGAAAAAGCCCTGGCGGGAAGGATTAGGGAATACCACAAGGCGTTCTACACTTATGTGAGAAATAAGAGGATGATCAGAGTGAGAGTAGGGCCGATCAGGGATAGCGGAGGGAACTTGTGCCTAGAGTCTGAAGAGATGGCGGAGGCCCAAAATGAGTACTTTGCTTCAGTATTCACTAGAGAGAGGGACTTTGTTGCCCATGAGAACAGTGTGAACCAGGTTAATAGACTCGAACAGGTTCATATTAAGAAGGAGGATGCGCTGGAAATTTTGAAAAGCATCAGGATAGATAAGTCTCCTGGGCCTGACGGGATATACCCAAGGTTACTATAGGAAGCGAGGGATTGGATTGGATTTGTTTATTGTCACGTGTACCGAGGTACAGTGAAAAGTATTTTTCTGCGAGCAGCTCAACAGATCATTAAGTACATGAGAAGAAAAGGGAATAAAAGAAAATACATAATAGGGCAACACAACATATACAATGTAACTACATAAGCACTGGCATCGGATGAAGCATACAGGGTGTAGTGTTAATGAAGTCAGTCCATAAGAGGGTCATTTAGGAGTCTGGTGACAGTGGGGAAGAAGCTGTTTTTGAGTCTGTTCGTGCGTGTTCTCAGACTTCTGTATCTCCTGCCCGATGGAAGAAGTTGGAAGAGTGAGTAAGCCGGGTGGGAGGGATCTTTGATTATACTTCTCGCTTTCCCCAGGCAGTGGGAGGTGTAGATGGAGTCAATGGATGGGAGGCAGGTTCGTGTGATGGACTGGGCGGTGTTCACGACGCTCTGAAGTTTCTTGCGGTCCTGGGCCGAGCAGTTGCCATACCAGGCTGTGATGCAGCCTGATAGGATGCTTTCTATGGTGCATCTGTAAAAGTTGGTAAGAGTTAATGTGGACATGCCAAATTTCCTTAGTTTCCTGAGGAAGTATAGGCGCTGCTGTGCTTTCTTGGTGGTAGCATCGACGTGGGTGGACCAGGACAGATTTTTGGAGATGTGCACCCCTAGGAATTTGAAGCTGCTAACCATCTCCACCTCGGCCCCGTTGATGCCGACAGGGGTGTGTACAGTACTTTGCTTCCTGAAGTCGATTACCAGCTCTTTAGTTTTGCTGGCATTGAGGGAGAGATTGTTGTCGCTACACCACTCCACTAGGTTCTCTATCTCCCTTCTGTATTCGGACTCATCGTTATTCGAGATCCGGCCCACTATGGTCGTATAGTGAGGAGGTTGCTGTGCCGTTGGCAATGATCTTTGCATCCTTAGTCTCCACTGGAGTAGTACCTGATGATTGGAGGGATGCGAATATTGTTCCCCTGTTCAAGAAAGGGAATAGGGAAATCCCTGGGAATTACAGACTCATCAGTCTTACATCTGTGGTGAGCAAAATATTGGAAAGGATTCGGAGAGATAGGATTTATGATTATTTCGAAAAACATAGTTTGATTAAAGATAGTCAGCATGGCATTTAGAAGGGCAGGACATGCCTCACAGGCCTCATTGAATTATTTGAGGATGTGACGAGATACATTGATGAAGGTCGGGCAGTGGATGTGGTGTATATGGATTTCAGTAAGGTATTTGATAAGGATTCCCATGGTAGGCTCATTCAGAAAGTTAGGGGGCATGGGATGCAGGAAAATTTGGCTGTCTGGATACAGAATTGGCTGGCTGAAAAAAGACAGCGAGTGGTAGTGGATGGAAAGTATTCCGCCTGGAGGTCGGTGACCAGTGGTGTCCCGCAAGGATCTGTTCTGGGACCTCTGCTCTTTGTAGATTTTATAAATGACTTGGATGAGGAAGTGGAAAGGTGAGTTAGTAAGTTTGCCGATGACACGAAGGTTGGGGGAGTTGTAGATAGTGTTGAGGGTTGTTGCAGGTTACAACAAGACAAGGTGCAGAGCTGGGCTGAGAAGTAGCAGATGGAGTTCAACCTTGATAAATGTGAAGTGATTCATTTTGGAAGATTGAATTTGAATGCAGAATACAGGGTTAAAGGTTGGATTCTTGGGTGTGTGGAGGAACAGAGGGATCTTGGGGTCCACGTACATAGATCCCTCAAAGTTGCCACCCAGGTTGATAGGGTTGTTAAGAAGGTGTGTGCTGTGTTGGCTTTCATTAACAGGGGGATTGAGTTTAAGAGGCGCGAGGTTTTGCTGCAGCTTTATAAAACTCTAATTGCACCACACGTGGAATATTATGTCCAGTGCTGGTCGCCTCATTATGGGAAGGATGTGGATGCTTTGGAGAGGGTGCAGAGGAGATTTACCAGGATGCTGCCTGGACTGGAGGGCATGTCTTATGAAGAAAGGTTGAGGGAGCTGGGGGTTTTCTCACTGGAGCGAAGAAGGCAGAGAGGTGACTTGATAGAGGTGGACAAGGTGCTGAGAGGGATGGATAGAGTGGATAGCAAGAGACTTTTCCCCAGGGTGGAAATGGCTGTCACGAGGGGACATAATTTTAAGGTGATTGGAGGGAGGTACAGGGGAGATGTCAGAGGTAGGTGTCATGATATGCAGGACATATAATGATATACAGATAGGCACAGACAGGCAGCTAATGAACACAGAGAACAGGACATGACCAATGAGCAGGCAGGACACTCAGGGGTGGTATCTCACTATAAAAGGCACAAGGCACTCACACTCCGCCTCTTTCCACTGATGAACATCTGCAGAGTGAGTCAGGGTGTATGTATAGGATCACACCTCCAATACGTGGCTAAGAGCTAGTCTGGTTCAGTCAGACAGAGTAACCACACAGGTTAGCAGAGAGTCAAACTCATAGAGAACTGTGCTAACTGTGCTACTGGTTCAGTAAATCAGATTGAACTAACTTCAAGGTCTGGAGTATCTTTTGCTTAAAGCTGCATCCAGTTGCAGCCTGTGTTATCCCAGAGTACACAACACAACATGCTACCAGGAGACTGATTAATCAAAGTGTTTTACCTCAGTCTGTTCCGTGACGACCAGCGAATGTATCCCGGCACCAGGGAGAATATTCAGGCTCCTCACCAGCTCAAGACCTCCGGCAATCTCAGTGTCAACTGGCGGACATTCAAGCAAAAGTTTCTGCTGTACATCGAAGCTTCAGACCACGTGGGTGCTTCTGATGAAAGGAAGATCGCGCTTCTCCTCTCAACAATGGATGATCAAGCCATCGAACTCTTCAACTCTTTTCACTTCACCGAAGGCCAGGACAAGACAAAGGTTCAGACCATCCTGGACAAGTTTGACAGTCACTGTGAAGTGGACACCAATGAAACCTTCGAGCGCTACATATTCAAACAGCATCTACAAGGTAAAGATGAATCTTTCAACTCCTTCTTAACTAACCTCCACCTGCTAGCGCTGTCCTGCAACTTTGGTGATATTGCTGACTCCATGATCAGAGACCAAATCGTATTTGGAGTTCACTCTGATCCTCTGAGAGAGCAGCTGACCCTGCCAGTCGTGATTGAAACATGCACAGTGCATGAGCACGCCAAAAAGGGCAGCACGGTAGCATTGTGGATAGCACAATTGCTTCACAGCTCCAGGGTCCCAGGTTCGATTCCAGCTTGGGCCACTGTCTGTGCGGAGTCTGCACATCCTCCCTGTGTGTGTGTGGATTTCCTCCGGGTGCTCCGGTTTCCTCTCACAGTCCAAAGATATGCAGGTTAAGTGGATTGGCCATGATAAATTGCCCTTAGTGTCCAAAATTGCCCTTAGTGTTGGGTGGGGTTACTGGGTTATGGGGACAGGGTGGAGGTGTTGACCTTGGGTAGGGTGCTCTTTCCAAGAGCCGGTGCAGACTCGATGGGCCGAATGGCCTCCTTCTGCACTGTAAATTCTATGCTATGATAATCTATGAAATCGCTATGCCCAGTACAAATCGGCTGAAAATGAGAAACTTGCCTCCCACGAGGCAGAGAGTGTGCAGGCCATCTCCCGGATGCAGCCCCTCAGCATTGATGAGAGCAGCCATTTTGTGTGCTTTTCCCGGGGCCGCACGCATGTGAACGGGATAACGAAGCGGCTGACACCTACACTGCGCATGTGCTGACAACGGGCGGAGCGTCAGGACGTCAAAGTCATGACGTGCTCGAACTGCGGCAACGCCCACTTAAAGGGACACTGCCCTGCAAGAGGCAGGCGATGTTTAAACTGTGGGAAGCCTGGACACTATGCAGCCTTGTGCAGTTCTGTACCACCAGTCAGGGGCCAGCGCTCCCAATTCCAACGACGGCGCGTTCAGATTGTGCAACAACAATTACAGGATTCTGATCCTGGCAGCACAACGGATCCAGAGGAAGAATGCCTGGACTCCGCCTACTGTGTGGGCATTATTACCAAATGTGAATATGCCACATCCAACTCATCACAAATTCAATCCATCCTCGCTGTGGATTCGGAGGACGAATGGCGTGCGGTGATGCAGGTCAACCACTGCTCCATCCAGTTTAAGCTGGATACAGGTGCTTCTGCCAACCTCCTCTCACAGGCAGATTTCAAACGCATCAAGAAGCCCCCCAAGGTCCTTCCAGCAGCCTGCAGGCTCCTGGACTACAACGGAAATGCCATCACGGCACTGGGATCCTGCCATCTACTAGTCTCCAACCAGAGCACCATACACGGTTACGTTTTGAAATTGCCAAGCCAGACAGGGCATCCCGACTTGGCGCGCAGGCCTGCAAGCAGCTGAACCTCGTGCCGCGGGTTTACACGACATCCTCCAATGTGGATCTTCAGGCCGACATTGAGACATCCTCGCTCAGTATCCGGATGTGTTCGACGGGATGGGCACGCTGCCATATCGATACAAGATTCTGCTACAACCTGCTGCCAAGCCAGTGGTCCACGCACCACGCTGGGTCCTGGCTCCGCTGAGGGAGCGCCTGAAGGCACAGCTCAAGGATCTTCCGCAACAGGTCATCATTTCCAAGGTAACCAAACAGACTGACTGGGTCAGCTCGATGGTATGTGTTCGAAAGCCTTCGGGAGACCTGCACATCTGCATTGATCCCAAGGATCTCAATAAGAATATAATGCGTGAACACTACCCCATCCCGAAGCGGGAGGAACTCACCAGTGAGATGGACCACGCACGCTTTTTTACAAAGTTAGATGCATCACATGGATTTTGGCAAATCCAGCTGGATGAGTCCAGCAGAAGGCTCTGTACCTTCAACACACCGTTTGGCAAATACTGCTATAATTGCATGCCGTTTGGCATTGTCTCGGCATCGGAGATCTTCCATCGCATCATGGAGCAGATGATGAAGGGCATTGAAGGGATTTGTGTGTATGTGGACAACATTACCATATGGTCCTCGACCCCTGAAGAGCATGTTTCTCGCCTCCAGCAGGTATTCCGCCATGTCCATGCCAATGGCCTGAAGCTGAACAGGTCCAAATGTTGCTTTGGCATGTCGACACTCAAGTTCCGAGGTCTCCAGATCTCTAAGCAGGGCATGCGCCCGGACACAGACAAGGTCAAGGCCATCAAGGCCATGAAGATCCCTGAAGACAAGAAGGTGGTGCTGCGTTTCCTGGGCATGGTCAATTTTCTGGGCAAGTTCATCCCAAACCTGGCCTCACATACCACGGCCCTGCGAAACCTAGTGAAAAAGTCCACTGCCTTTGAGTGGAAGGCAGCACATCAGGCAGAGTGGTTGGAGCTGAAAGCCAAGCTCACCACTGCACCCGTCTTGGCATTTTTCGACCCAGACAGGAAGACGAAGATCTCGACAGATGCGAGCCAGGATGGCATCGGTGCGGTGCTGCTTCAACGCGATGACACTTCATCCTTGTTTTGCCACCTCCCGATACCTCGAACTTCGAGGCCACCAGTCAGGCTTCTATCCCGCCTGTCAAGGCGCCGTCGTCCCCTCCACCACCTCTCCGGCGGTCGACAAGGATCAGACTCAAGCCTCAGAGGCTGGACTTATGAACATTTGTTTTGTTTGCTATGTTCTGTTTTCTCACATTAGACAGCTGTCTTCACATGTATAGGCGTTCACCTATGCCACCGCTTATAAATATGTTAATATATGCCACCACATGTAAGTACGTTTCCATGTGCCAACAAAACATTTTTTTAAAAGGGGAGATGTCATGATATGCAGACATGCAGATAATGATATACAGACAGGCACAGACAGGCAGCTAATGAACACAGAGAACAGGACATGACCAAAGAGCAGGCAGGACACTCAGGGGTGGTATCTCACTATAAAAGGCCTCTTTCCACTGATGAACATCTACAGAGTGAGTCAGGGTGTATGTACAGTATCACACCTCCAGCACGTGGCTAAGAGCTAGTCTGGTTCAGTCAGACAGAGTAACCACACTTAGGTTAGCAGAGAGTCAAACTCAGGGAGAACTGTGCTAACTGTGCTACTGGTTCAATAAATCAGATTGAACTAACTTCAAGGTCTGGAGTATCTTTTGGTTAAAGCTGCATCCATTTGCAGCCTGTGTTTTCTGGAGTACATAACACATCAGTAGGTTCTTTACACAGAGAGTGGTGGGTGTGTGGAATGCACTGCCAGCAGAGGTGGTGGAGTCAGAGTCATTAGGGACATTTAAGTGACTCTTAGACAGGCACATAGACAGCAGTAAATTGAAGCGGTGTAGGTTAGGTTGATCTTGGATTAGGATAAATGGTCAGCACAACATCGTGGGCTGAAGGGCCTGTACTGTGCTGTACTGTTCTATGTTCTAACCTTTTTGAACACTAAGGGCAATTTAGAATGGCCAATCCACCTAACCTGCACATCTTTGGACTGTGGGAGGAAACCGGAGCACCCAGAGGAAACCCACGCAGACACGGGGAGAACGTGCAGACTCCGCACAGAGAGTGACCCATGCCGGGATTCGAACCTGGGACCCTGGAGCTGTGAAGCAACTATGCTAACTACTGTGCTACCGTGCTGCCCTTATGAAGCATAAGTAAATTATTTAGTCTTGGTTCACCTTAAGGAACAAATTGAAAAATAGCAGTGTAATTTTGACCGAGTTAACAATGTTTATATAAATAATCACTTTGTTTTAAGTTTGCAATTAGAATGGAGGGGCAACTGCACCCCATAGCCTGCAATTCCTGCGCCATGTGGGTAATACAGAATGCTTCATGTCTCCCAGAGGCCCATGATCGCAGGAAGTTGCTGCAAGAAGCAGGCAGCTGCTCAAACTCATGCTGAGGTTTCTGAGCTTGTGTGGCAGACTGGATTCACTGCAGGGCATCCTGGTGGCTGAACACATGATCACAGGTTCTAGAAGGTAGTTATCGTGCAGCCTCATAAAGTTCAGAATAGCAAACAGGTATTGAACATTGAATACCAGTAAGGGTGACAATATATCGAAGACCTGAGCAAGACACTGTGAGGAAAGAGTAATGTGACAGGAAGTATTCAATGAATGGAATGCAAGGGATGTTTCATAGATTATCATAGAATTTACAGTGCAGAAGGAGGCCATTCGGCCCATCGAGTCTGCACCGGCTCTTGGAAAGAGCACCCCACCCAAGGTCAACACCGCCACCCTATCCCCATAACCCAGTAACCCCACCCAACACTAAGGGCAATTTTGGACACTAAGGGCAATTTATCATGGCCAATCCACCTAACCTGCACATCTTTGGACTGTGGGAGGAAACCGGAGCACCCAGAGGAAACCCACGCACACACAGGAAGAATGTGCAGACTCCGCACAGACAGTGACCCAAGCCGGAATCGAACCTGGGACCCTGGAGCTGTGAAGCAATTGTGCTATCCACAAGGCTACCGTTCTGCCCGTGCTTTGTTCCGAGGAACAAAGGGACCTTGGCGTGTTTGCTCATAGATTTCAGAAGGTAGAAGGGCAGGTTAATAGGGTGTTGAAAAAGGCATATGGGACACTTGCCTTTATCAATCGAGGCATAGATTACAAAAGCAGGGAAGTCATGTTGGAGTTGTGTAGAACTTTGGTGAGGCCACAGCTGGAATATTGTGTGCAATTCTGGTCACCACATTATAGGAATGATGCGATTGCACTGGAGGGTGTGCAGAGGAGGTACACCAGGATATTGCCTGGGATGGAACATTTTAGTTATGTAGAGAGGTTAGATAGGCTTGGGTTGTTTTCACCGGAGCAGAGAAGATTGAGGGGCGACCTGATCATGTGTACAGGATTATGAGGGGCATGGACTGGGTGGATAGGGGCAGCTGTTCCCCTTAGTTGAAGGGTCAGTTACGAGAGGACACAAGTTCAAAGTCTGGGGAAGGAGATTAAGGGTGGATTTGAGGAAAATCATTTGTACCCAGAGAGTGGTGAAGATCTGGAATGCACTGCTTGGGAGGGTGGGCCGAGGCAGATTGCCTCACATCCTTTAAAAAGTATCTGGATGAGCTATTGGCATGTTATAACATTCAAGGCTATGGGGCAAGCGCTGGCAAATGGGATCAGGTCGGCAGGTCAGGTGTTTTTCATGCGTCGGTGGAGACTCAATGGGCCGAAGGGCCTCTTCTGTGCTGTATTATTCTGTGATTCTGCTGCACAGAGGTGTACAGCAACGTGTAGGAATCCAGTAGTTGGGGATTTGATAGCTAGGGGGATAGACAGGCAGCTCTGCTGCTGTTAGCATGAGTCATATATGATATTTGGTCTCCACGGTGCCATGGAGAGGGTGTATAATATTCTGCAGGCACAAGGGCAATAGCCAGAATTTGTGGTCCATGTCAAAATGAACACCATGATGAGACAGTGGGTTGAGTTCATACTGTCAGAGTTCAGAAGTGACAGAGGCGCTGGAGTGTGGTGACTACGGGATTTTCACAGTAACTTCATTACAGTGTTAATGTGCGCCTACTTGTGACAATAATAAAGATTATTATTATTAATTATTATTATTATGGAAGTTAAAAAGCCGGATCTCAACACGTAGTAATCTGGATTACTTCCCGTACTAATTCCTTGTGAGAGTAGAAATGGGAGGATATCAGATTAAATTAGGGCTGAAGCAATGGTGGAGGAGGGACAGCTTCAGATTCTGGCGACATTGAGACCAGTTCTGTTGGAAGGTGGTTCGGGATGGAGGGGCAGCACCTGTGAGGATCTGGGATCATTATCCTCAAGGGCAGGTTATCGAGAGCTGTGGTGGAGGGTATAAATTAATTCAACAGATGGTTGAACACTTAATGTAGTCGTAAAATGTAGAAACAAGGTGCACAGAGGCCGGGGAGAGACAGTTAAGGAGATTTGAACTCATTCAATGCAGAGTTACATTTGTGCCTTAGAGTTAGAAGTAATAAAGAGTTAGGTGGGATCATAGAAAACACAAAGAGATCAAAGTTAGGTTTGAAGTGCACATTGTAATACGGCCAGTAAAGTTGATGGACGACACGCACAAATAGACACATGGGAATATGATGTAGTAACAATAACTGAGGACTGGCTGATTATTCCTGGATAAAAGATATCAAGGCGTATATATCTTCCAAATGTTGGAGCCAGAGCCTCACGATGTTGGAGTCAAAAGCTGCGTGTGGAGCCTTGCGCAGCCAGTGAAGCCTCAACTAGGTGGACCATCCAGCAGCAGATACATGGCTACAGCAGCTAATGGTGCTTATTGAGGACCTGTGGGGGTGGGCAGTAATAGATGGATGAGAGACACAAAGAGGATGGGGTCTGTTTGCCAAAACTGCGGAAATATGAAAGTCTTGCGGGGTCTTGGGTAGGTGCGGTAGGGAAATGAAGTGGGAACAAACGCAGGGCAGTGGGGAAGAATTGGACTGTGAGTTTGGGGGTGGTGGGAGATGGTGCTAGGGGGAGAATGGGCCCAAGAGTGGAGGAGGTGCAAGGAGGAAGAATGGGAATGTGAGTTGGGAGATGAGGGGCGGAGGATGGACCGGGAGTGGAGGTTGCATAAGAAGAATGGGACCGTGAGTGGGTGGATTGGGGAAGGGGGGAAGGTGGTGATGCAGGGGTGACAATGGAACCTTGAATGCAGGAACAGGGGGTGGAGGGAGTGCAGAGAGACAGGGAGCCATGGGTGGAGGCGAGAGAGGTCTGTGGTATCAATTGTAGAATCCTGGGAGTAAAAGCAAGGGAATTGGCAGTATGATGGAATGGTTACAGTTAAAGGGGACAAAGGTATGTGTTAGATAGTGTGGGTGAGTATCCTGCAATGGTGGATTAATAATAATCTTTATTAGTGTCACAAGTTGGCTTACATTAACACTGCAATGAAGTTACTGTGAAAAGCCCCTAGTCGCCACATTCCGGCGCCTGTTCGGTACACAGAGGGAGAATTCAGAATGTCTAAATTACCTAACAGCACGTCTTTCGGGACTTGTGGGAGAAAACTGGAGCACCCGGGGGAAACTCACGCAGACACGGGGAGAACGTCCAGAGTCCACACAGACAGTGACCCAAGCCAGGAATCGAACCCGGGTCTCTAACACTGTGAAGCAACAGTGCTAACCACTGTGCTACCGTGCCACCCATAGCAGGTTAGGAGTTGGTTACGGCTGTTGGGAGCAGAAATTAAACACAGATCTTGGAGGTAGGAAGGAGATGCATGGACATTGGAACAGTGACTGGGGTGGGATTGTCTGGAGGGAGAGGATGTGGACATTCATCGTAATGAGCTGAAGGTTAATGCGAGTGGGTTTCAAAGGTGACTGTGTGGTGGGTGACAGTGACACTGGGGTAGATGGGGGGGGGGGAAATGTGGGTAACGGGGGAGATATCTGACGGGCCTTGAAGGACACCAGCAACATGGCTACCCCAGGCCAACCCACAGCCTTGAAGTCCAGGTGTGGAAATACTGATGGGAGCAGAGTCACTGGATGGGCGGAGCGGCAGGTCAGCGGAACTGGACAACTAAAGGGGAACCCCAGCATGTTGTTCTGACTCGGCAAAGATGACTGTTTCAAAAAGGCAGTGAAGGGCAAAGGAACCATTGTGTGTGGGAGACCTCTTGAAAATAATTTGCAAGGCCCACAACAAAGATTGATGCCTCTCTGCGCACGCATAACTCCAGAGAGACATAGACCCAGGCAGGGCTGTCCCGTTGAATATAGGGGGTACGCACAGGTATTACAGTGAGTAGACACAATGAAAAGATAACAGCTGGCAGATGTCCTTACAGTGAAACTAGTGTGTATCGACAATCAGAAACGGTAGTGCCCCCGGGCCTCCATAGTGAGATCGGTACTTCTTCATTGTACATTTCGTACCACTGAAACAAGGTACTCCTCTGACATCTACGCAGGGGTGGAGGAAGTTTGCTCACCACTATGTTCAGCTGCCTTTCATGCCTTTGGTGAGCATCCTCTGGAGCCTCAAGATCTGGAGAGAACTCAGCCTAGTTTGTGTTTCCTGCTCTGGGCAGGTGCACTCTCTGCAGTCCAGAGGCCAGAACTGATGGAGTCCCAAACAAAGGGGAATTGGCACGGTCAGGCACCCTCAAAAAATCTGGAGGTCCCAGATGTGTCAGCGTGACGCTTCTCTTCTCTTTGGGTGCCGAGGATCCCTCCCTGACTCCTTGAGGGCAAGGGGCAGCGCAGCCCCCTCTCGCATAGCCACTGCAAAAGCTTGCTCATGCCGACAGCGATGAAGTGCAGGTCTGCATGCATCTCTGGCAGAAACTGGTTATTCCATTGGTCAAGGTTCTCCGTGATGTCAGCCACTCTTCCCATGGAGACTTCAGTATGCGCACATGATGGTGCCACTACATCAGCTAGCAGTCAGACAGACTCCTCTGCCTCATGTATCACTCTGTTGATGCCCTCTGACACCACTACCTGATGTTCCACACCTCTTGCTGCATCTCCAGCATCTTTCTAGGACTGCTCCCAGGGCTGGTGGAGGATGTAGGTGACTGCGATGATGGCTTTACATGTGCAACATCTTTGTTGTCCTCATCATCAACCCTCTTCTGTGGGGTGGAGCTGGTGCTGGAGTTGAGTTCGGGGTCAGGCCTCACCCTCTTCTTTCCGGCACCTGTAATTGAAAGAAATGTCTGCCTCCAATGATAAAATAAAGCAATATTTTTTAATGTCCCAATAATTTTTCTCCTGGGTTGCAAACAGGAGTGTCCTGGAGATTGATCTTCAATTCTGGAGACTCCAGGCCAATCCTGGAGGATTGGCAACTCTAACGAAGGCCAATCGATGCTCAGCAGGTTCTGCTGCAAATTGCCAGAGACTATTCAGTTGTAAATGAATTGCTGGCTAATGATTTCCTCTTCTTGTGTTTTCTCCCCGCCTATGTGCTTGTTTGTGAAAGAGGCTGCACAGGTTTTTATTGGATTGTATCAGGTGCCTGGGTGACCTTCTCACATCAGAGTCAGACTCTGCCATGCTCTTTGACAGTGATAGCAGGTTGTGTGGCTGGCCTTTCAGGTTTGCAAAGCAGATTTAATGCTGGGCTTTGTAAATAAAGGCAGCATGTGCATAAATTATGTTAACCCTGTAAGAAGTTTTAGCTTAACCCCAGAGCGACATGGGACGGGATTCTCCAATAATGGGGCTATGTCCCCATTCCTGCGTCAAAACGTAGGCGTTTCACTTTGGACTTTCTAAAGTCCAGAGTGATTGTCCTAGCTGAAGGGGGCTCGCAGGGCCCCGGAGTGCTTCTCGCAGCTCTGGGGGAGCTGCACCTCTGGTCGGGAGTCCACGCATGCGCACAGCGGTGGCCTGTGGCGACTGCGCCGTGTGCGATGGTGGACTCACACCGCGGACCGGCCCCAAAAATATAGGCCCCCCGAGATCGCGCACACCCGCGGATCGGTGGCCCCCGATCACTAGCCTGGCCGTCCGTGAGGCCCCCCTGGTGAAGGAACAACCCGCCCCCCACCAGGGCGGCCATGGACTGAGTCCGCAGTTGTAGCCTCCGCCGGCCGTTCCCGACAGGCAAAACGTGGTTAGAACCACGCCTTCGGGAACTCGGCCAGTTTTCCTGGCAGAATCGCTTGTCAATGGCCCCCTATCCACGCCGCGTAGACTGCACTCGCGTGATTCACGGCAATTCTCTGGGGACCGGAGAATCGCGGGAACGGCGTCGCGCTGGATTTCGCCGTCAATGCCCAATCTCCGCCCCCACACCAATTGCAATTTCGGCTCGGAGAATCCTGCCCATGTGTCCAATTTTAAGTACCACACTTTGGAAGGATGTGAAGACTTTGCAGATAGCACAGAGGAGTTAACTAGAATGGCTCAATTATAAGAATTTAACAGATATGTGGATAAACAGGAGAAGCTGGGACTGATTTCCTGAGCACAGTGAAGGCTGAGAACAGATTTGATAGCGATGATGATTAGATAGTGGGTGCGATTCTCCAGAAAGGTTTCTCAGAGTTGTAGTGAGCGGGAATTGCCACGAGCTTCCCGGCGCTCTGCCCAACGAGGCCGGCAATGCTATTCAACGTTAATTGATCCAATTAACGAGGCCTCACAGCCTTCTCACCACCAATGAAGGCTCACCAGCTGATTCGCCGGGGCCGCGCTCGCCAGCCCCCCCCGCTAACAAGGTCGAGCAGCACTTAAGCTGCACTTGCTCAGCCAACTCTATCCAGCTCGCAACAATGGCGCCGAGAAGACCTGCCCCAAGATTCAGGGACACTGACCTGTGGAGGTTGCTAGACACAAGGGAGACCGGGAGGGATGTCATGTTCCCCCGAGGGTCTAGGAGAATTAGCCATAGGGCAGCTAGTGCTGCCTGGGGCAAGATGGCGGCAGCTGTGAGTGCCGGGAGTGTGACCAGGAGGACTGGCCTCTAGTGCAGCAAGAAGGTCAATGACCTACACCGGGCAGCACGAATGGTAGACACAATGCCCCCCCCCCCCTCCCCTGAGACACCTCTGTAAGTTTTTCGGGCAACACCAACACCTACAAGGGCTGTAAAACACACATTGGCCATTTTAAATGGTAGAAGTGGCCACGTTTGGCTGCAGAAACTGGCTGTTTCTCCCAGCAGGCTCAGCCCCCAGTCGAATTCACAAACGGTCAGAGCCCAGACGGGCTGCTGATTAGATTAACTGAAACACAAAGGGAGCAGATGACATCACCAGACCAGACCCGCATTGAGATTGGAAGTTCGATACCAACCACAATGGACCTGGATAAGATACAATAGACACGATAATGGGGCTATCCAGCAGTAAGGAGAAACCCATCTCCATGATGGGAAAGCAATCTGTAAGCCCCGGTAAAGTGATTAGGAACATCGATGGGGCCCATTCATACTGGGCAGGGCAGTCTATAGACTGTGCTATCACTGAGGCTGATAACAATCCAGGACCATTGTTCTTGCAATTGCCGATGGGGGCGGAGCTCACGGGACTTTTTGAAATCTGAACTTTAAAAAGTGTGGCTTGGCAGCCTTTTCGTTCTTTTCTCTTAGGACCCGCATGGCAGCTCTCTTTCTCTTCAGACTCTCCTGGACCGAGTTACAGACAGCAGTTTTTTTCACAGCACGCAGCCAGCCCAGAAGGTCAAGCTCGACTCAACTGAGTAATTTATAATCCAGGATTGTGAGTATTTCCTAGTAATTCGCGAAGTTCCCGAGGGTAACATAGCAGTTGAGGCTTTGTGGGAATGGTGGGTGCATGAACCTTTCATAGTGGAATACATTGCTAATACTGTTTACAGTTAGAATTTCCGTTGTGTCCGTTTAGTTCTTATTCCCATAGTCATAGTTTATAGAGTATAAGGTACCTACATGTTGTTTTCTGGTGTTGATGAGGTTTAATCTTGGTGGCTAATAATAAAGAAATTCTCCAGAAACGGCACGATGTCCGCCGACTGGCGCCCAAAACGGCGCAAATCAGACGGGCATTGCGCCGCCCCAAAGGTGAGGAATGCTCCGCATCTTTGGGGGCCGAGCCCCAACCTTGAGGGGCTAGGTCGGCGCCGGACGTATTTCCACCCCGCCAGCTGGCGGAATAGGCCTTTGGTGCCCCGCCAGCTGGCGGAGAAATGACATCTCCGGGCGGCGCATGCGCGGGAGCGTCAGCGGCCGCCGACGGCATTCCCGCGCATGCGCAGTGGAGGGAGTCTCTTCCGCCTCCGCCATGGTGGAGACTGTGGCGGAGGCAGAAGGGAAAGAGTGCCCCCATGGCACAGGCCCGCCCGCGGATCGGTGGGCCCCGATCGCGGGCCAGGCCACTGTGGGGGCACCCCCCGGGGCCAGATCGCCCCGCGCCCCCCCCCAGGACCTCGGAGCCCGCCCGCGCCGCCTTGTCCCGCCGGTAAGGTAGGTGGTTTAATTTACGCCGGCGGGACAGGCATTCCAGCAGCGGGACTTCGGCCCATCCAAGCCGGAGAATCGAGCGGGGGGGCCCGCCAACCGGCGCGGCGCGATTCCCGCCCCCGCCGAATATCCGGTGCCGGAGACTTCGGCAACCGGTGGGGGCGGGATTCACGCCAGCCCCCGGCGATTCTCCGACCCGGCGGGGGGTCGGAGAATCTCGCCCGTTATTTGAACTCGATTGGAGTCCATCTTGCTCTTTCATTTTCTCATCAGTTATCTCTGGTCGGGACACAATTTAAATATCCCTTACCATAATTCCGGAGTCGATAACCGAGGGCACTCTGGGCGATTCGAACCCGTCCACTCAGGAAAGGCTGCCAGGTAGTGGTTAGGCAGCAGTTTTCCTTTTCTCTCTCTTGGGGGGGGCGCTACTCTAGTGAAGTAGGCGCAAAGTGGCCGTTGTTCCACCGGGGAGAGAGAGAGAGCGAGAATCACTCGGGCATTGGTGGGGTTTGGGCAGCGGAGAAATCCCAGAATAAGCCAGCGAGTGGAGTTAAAAAGAGGGAGCCCGCTACACCTCCCCCTCCCCCCCCCTCACCCCATGGGAGCATCTACCCCCTCCCTCTACGCTCAGACCCCCAACCCTTCCTCCACCCCCTCCCCCTACAACTCCCCCCAAATGATGTGTGGCTAATGGTGCCCTCTCTGTGTCTCCTCAGGAAAAGTTCTCCCACAACCGTTGGAAGAGGGCCCAGACTGGCGGGGACATGCCAGACTTAAGAGTCCTCACCTCCTTCGAGGAAAGGGCCCTGGAGGTGACTGGTGTGGCCGAGGACAGGGTGGTCACCAACTTGGAAGCTGGCGGAGGTCTCCGAGGCGAGGAACCACCGGACTCCACCCGGAGGACCTGTCACATGTGAGTTGTCATTGCCTTACTGACTGGCCCATCCCTCCCACTGACCACATGCCCATTCTCCCACAGGTCCTCCAGCCGGTGGTGCCGGCCCATCCTGGGCGGCACACTCTTCGGCTCCCAGGAGACCACCTCACTGGAGAGTTCTGAGGATGTCACTGTAATAGTCATGGCACAGGAATCATCCCCACCCTCCACCAGCGCAGATACACACAACATGGTGGGAAATGTTAGTGATCAGGCTTCTGGGGCACAATATGGTGAGAACCACACTGCTGCAGATGAAGGCAGGAGCCCCCAGGCGAGACAGCAATTGGAAGGCTGCCGGACATCAGAACCCAGCTGGGTCCCTGCCTGATGCTGGGCCTGTGGAACATGGTTACCCGGAGCTGATGGAGACGTTAGGGAGCGCTTGGAACATTCAGAGGGAGATGTCAGCGACACTCCAGCATGTCCATAGCCACTTGGAGGAGCCCCAGAGGCTACAAGCACAGGCGATGTCGTCTGTAATGCGTGGCACTGAGGCCAACACTGTTAGGGTGCCAACCGCACTGGAAAGCCTGGTGCACAACGTCGGCACCATTAGTGAAGGTGTCCAAGCTTCGCACCGTCGGTGACTGTCATGGTTGAGGGTCTCGGCAGAATGTCCGACTCGCTGGGGGATGTCACCCAGCACCAGGCTCACCTTGATGAGATTCTGCAGGACATGTCCCGCTCTCAGATGGCCGAGGCGCCGCGGAGCTTTTCCCAGTCACAGGTGGGCATTGCTGAGGCACTGCAGAGCACGGCCCAGTCACTGAGGAGCATCACTGAGAACGTCGACACAATGGTGCAGACAATGGGGAGCCACCAGGGCTGGCAGAGCTAGATGATGCAGGGGCAGCTGTGACTCGACCCAGCTGCCCCTCCGTCCCAAGGTGAACCCCAGGGCCCTATGGGCACCAAGCGGGAGGAGGAGTGCAACCTGGATTTGTCCCATGTCGTGGCGACGGTGGCCACCAGCTCCCCCGAGTTCCACCCCTCTAATCTGGTCATGTCTCGCAGCCAGCACACTGGACAGGGTGGCACAGCTGTGCCTAGTGAGCCGCGACCCTCCGGCCTCTGAGCCCCCAGAGGACACCCGCCTGGGCATTGAAGGTCATGGCATGAAGTAAGCAACCACTGCCTCCTGGGGACACACCTAGATGTAATGGTAGTGCTAGGAGGACAAAGCACATCAAGGATCACTGAGGGCACCGGGGGAGAGGGTAGGGTGGAGGTGGGGGAATGGGCTGCACCATCGGGTGGTTGGGGAATTGTCAACCACAATAAACACTTTGTGCACAACCACTATTATGCCCCTGACACTTCTGCAATGTGGGCAGTCCTCCGAATCTTGGCCCATCTCTCCAGGCATCTCCCCCTCCCCGGGGCACCCACCACCCACCCACCATCCGGCCATGGACATGTCCCTGGAGCTGTGTCCCATCACCTGGTTGTTCCGATGTTGGCTGCTGCAAGTATGGTGCTGCCTCCTGTACAGTGTCCATGCATCAAGGTGTGATTGGGATGCTAGACCATGACTCCCACATGCTACATGTCACGTCATCCACAGGAATCCACTTGGGTTGTGTGAAGTGCTCACTCAACCATGATTGCAATTCCGTATTAACAATAGCTTTCAGCTGTGCGGCCAGAGACCTTGGCAGTCGACGGGGGCTATGGGTCATCGGTGGGGCAGAGGGGCAGGGACAAGAGTTGCCCCTGGAACGGTTAACATTATCCCGGAATCTGCATGGTGGTGCCGCGAGCGGTTGCCACCCCCCCCCCACAAAGCGCACCCCCTCCCGCCCTCCCATGGTGGCTCACCACTGCAGAGCGGTTGCCACCCCACCCCCCACCGAGCACTGGGGTGGCAAGCCCAGCACCCTGGGCTCTTTGCCTGTGAGCAAAGATGGCTACTCACCTCCTCGGCTCCCCGTAGAGCCCCTTCCGCCAGGAGGGGTACTAATTCAAAAGGAGTACTAATTGGCGCCAGCATGACCACTTGCCGGGGAGGCCGCAGAATAATGGGAGGCCGGTGGATATGGGCTCGCTCTCATTGATTGTATGGAAATGAGGCATAAGTGGCGATAATTGGTTTCTCGCCTTGTTATGGAGAGATCCCCATTTCATCTACGGGAGCGGGCCGGTTGCATCGTAAACTGTTTGGTGCCTGGCACGGATATCGTTTTTGGCCTCTCCTGCTATTCACCGGCCTCATTTCGCTTGAACAAGAGCGTAACAAGGCTGGAGAATCGCACCCAAAGTAAATAAAAAGAGGGGACGGGATTTTCTCACCCCGGAGCTGGGCCGGAGAATCGCCGGGACCGGCTCGAATCGCGCCACGCCGCCCCGACGCCCGACGCCGGTCCACCGATTCTCCAGAGAGCGGAGAATCGGCGCCATTGGCGCCGGTGTGGTCGGTGCTGCGCCAGTCGGGGGGCTGCTCTACGGGGCCCCCCCCGGCGATTCCAAGCCCAGGATGGGCCGTGCGGCCACGCCAAAAAAGCCAAGTCCCGCCGGTGCCGTTCACACCTGCTCTTACCTGGCGGGACCTCAGCGTGGATGCATCCAGGGGCGGCTGGTGGGAGGTGAGGGGGGTCCGCTGTGGCCTAGCCCGCGATCTGAGCCTACTAATCGACGGGCTGGCCTCTCGGGTTGGGGGCCCCTTTTGGTCCGTGCCGGCCTCTGTAGCCCTACGACGTGTTCCTCGATGGCGTTTATGAATACTTAGCCTCAGGATCAGAGAATCCAGCCCAGGATGCTTCCAGTGGTTGAAAGTCGATAATCAGCGGGCACAAATTTCAGGTGAGTGGTTAAAAAAACATGTTCTGAAGAAGAGTCATATTCAATTGGAAACGGTGGGTAAGATTCTCTGGCCTCCTCACAGCATCTTTCTCGGTGCCGGGATCGTCTGGTCCCGCTGCTGATAATGCGATTTCCCATTGAATTCACCCCACACCATCGGGATCTGTAGCGGGGATGCACCGTTAGCAGGCCTGGAGAATCTCACCAGCGTGCACAGCCGGAGGATTTTGCTCTATTTCTCTTTCCACAGCTGCTGCTGAATATTTCCAACACTTTCTGTTTTATTTCAGATTTCCAGCATCCTCAGTAATTAGCTTTTATTTTATTATGATATTGGCAATGAACGTGCTCCTGCCGTGGCCATTGATCATGGATGGCCTCAACTGTGTGGAAATCCTGGTGCAATTTGATATTGTGATATTTTCATCAGAGGGATTCATTCAGGAAGACAAAAGCAAAACCCTGAAGCCAGCAACTTATAGAAATCAGTTTAATTTTGCAAACTTTAATGAAAATAAAATGTGTGTTATAAAGGCTTTAGATTTTTTTTTCCCCAATTACTATCATGGAAGTGTTGGGATATCAGGCAGAGATGCCAGTCACCACTCTGTATCCCTAATTCACTATGTTTGCACACACAGGAAAAGGGACCAAACTAGAGGAAGGAAGCTGTTCCGGAAAACACGTGGCAGTTTCATTATAAGGGTAAAGTAAATGAGATGATATGCTAATGCGTACATGTATAGCTATTCTCAGGAGTTATACATGGTTTATTATCACGTTGGTAAGCCAAACATTGTAGGCAGCTTCATTCTAAATTTGAATGAATCATCATTTATAGGAAGTCCTCTGATTTTTAATGGACATAGATTTATGATCCAGTTTCTTTTTCAAATGTTTTATCATGCAGTGTGAAAACCTCAGTGCAATAGGGTGAAAGCAGGATTAGTGTTGAGTATGCTGGCTACCGAGTGCAAGGCCGATTAACCCCTAGTTGTAGAACTTGTACCAATCTCAATTTGAGATTGGTACAGTTCTATAATTTGTGACATAGAGCTCAGGCTTGGAGTTTGAGCCCATGTCCCTTAGAATTCAGTGGGCAGGATTCTCTGATCCTGTGGCTAGGTGTTGAGGCCGTCGTAAACACCGTCGCATTTCACAACAGCGTCAACAAACCCTCAGGAGCAGCAATTCCGAGCCCCTTATTAGGCCAGCACAGCACTGGAGCGACCCACGCCGCTCCACCTTCTGATGCCGGCGTCAAATGGGCGCCGCGGGTCTGCACATGCGCAGTGCGACCGGTGCGAATGCACACATGTGCAGTGCGACCGACGCGATTGCCCGCATGCGCGGTGGCTCCCTTCTCCGCGCTGGTCTGACGCAACATGGCGTAGGGCTACAGGGGCTGGCGCGGAGCAAAAGATGCTCCCAGCCCAAGAGGCCGGCCTTCTGATTGGTAGGCCCCAATTGCGGGCCAGGCCACAGCGGAGGCCCCCCCCGGAGACCGTCTCCCCCTCCCCCCACCACCAGGCCGCCCCCGGATGGATGCACGCCGAGGTCCCGCTGGGTAAGACCACACGTGGACGGCGCCGACCGGACTTGGATTTTTTTTACGGCCCTCGGCCCATACCAGGTGGAGAATCGCTGGGGGGGGCCGTGTAGAGTGGCCCCCGACTGGCGCTGCACCGGCAGCGCCGTGCCAATGGCGGCGATTCTCCGGAGAATCGGCGGACCAGCGTCGCACGATTTACGCCCGGCCCGGCGATTGTCCAGCCCGGCATGGGCTGATGAATCCCACCCAATGACTTTAAGCAGAGGGGGGTGGGTGTATCAATGGATTAGCATGGGAGGCAGCAGGGACAAGATGGTGTGGAAATAGTTTATATATTTTTGGATGGATACTTCAAGGCTTTTATTTTTTGAGACCAGTCAGGGGAATTACAATAAATTTTATTTTCCTATGTTCCTGTATTCCTCATCTGCTCGCAGGTTTGCTGGTTTTCTTAGTCAATGTGCACACTGTCAATCATTTACTGCCAATCTGGGTGGGTATTTCTTCGCACAGGAAAGTGGTTTGAAAGAGAACCTTTGTTGCTCAACTTCTAGAAGAACCTCCAAATCTCCAAACAAGCAGGTTTCTGTAACCCGGCCTCTGTAGATGTAGCCACGATAGACCAGTGGTGGTGGGAGTGGATGTTAAACTGGTGTATGAGGTGCTAATTGAATGGACTGTTTTGTCCTGGATGGTGTTGAACTCCTTGGTTGTTGTTTCAACTGCACCTATCCATAGAACATAGAACAGTACATAGAACAATACAGCACAGAACAGGCCCTTCGGCCCTCGATGTTGTGCCGAGCATTGTCCGAAACCAAGATCAAGCTATCCCACTCCCTGTCATTCTGGTGTGTTCCATGTGCCGATCCAATAACCGCTTAAAAGTTCGTAAAGTGTCTGACTGCACTATCACAGCAGGCAGTCCATTCTACACCCTAACGACTCTCTGAGTAAAGAACTTACCTCGGACATCCCTCCTATATCTCCCAACCTGAACCTTATAGCGGTCGGAACTCCAGTGGTCGGTATTGCATTGTATTCCTGACTTGATCTCTGTAGATGGTGGGGAATCTTTGGGAACTATTTTTGCAGTGAAAACCTAAATATATTCCTTGAAATAAATTATTGCACAGCTTCAAGAGCTGCAGCTGTGCACAATTCCTGCTCCCCTCTGTCAGCCTCCAATTCATGCCAGAAGCTCCTTATGAATAGGTAATGAAGCTAATCTCAGAAAATCCTCATTAGCCGCTCTTCATTTTGGCGAGTAAACTTCATCCTTTAATGTTCAAATCATTTGATTAAAAGCAGAACAGATATAATTATGACACATGATTTAGTGCATCGAAGTACCTCTGCCAAAAGCTCAATTTACATAGAATTACATATAAAGCACGCCTCAGAAATAGGCCATGTGGTGAAACTGGTCCATGCTTGTGCTCACTCACGTTTCCTGACTTCATCTTGCCCCAGTAATATATCCTTCTGTTCCTTTCTTATTTACCTACTTATCCACTTCCCCTTTAAGTGTATCAATATTATTCACCTCATCCTCTTCTGCCCAAATATCTTTCTGAATTCGAAAAATAAATCAAATAGCTTTCAATATTAGCATCACCGTTGGAGACTTTGTTGGGAAAACACAGTTATATATGTACATTAGGAAGTACTGGCTAGCACTGAAACTAAAAGAATATCCGTTTTCCATTCATATGGATCATTCAGTAATAGTCTCCTTAATGCACTCATGCAAGAGTGCTGATGACCAATTTAAAAAGGAACTCTTATCGCAAATAAACTTCATTTGTTTGTGTGAATATACTGTTTAAAATGACATTGCAACTCAAAGTTGATGATTACTCCCAAGTCTCGAGGGAGCACTTTAATTTAAATTTTTATTGGAATTTTTAAATGATCATCCACGTTCTCCAATCCCTGTATTGTCTTGTCCATCTCTAATATCCTCCAGCCTTGCCAGATATCTGCACTCGTCTAATTCTGTCCTCTTGCGTGTTCCTGACTTTCACTGCTCCATCTCTGACAGCCATACCTTCATCTCCCTAGGCCAAGAACTCTGAAATTCCCTGATTAAACCACTTCAGTACACTGATACTTTCTTCCCATTTAACATGCTTCTTAAAATCCACCTCATTGATCTTCTTTGGTCTTCTGCCCCAATATCCCCTTCTGTGATTTGGTGTCAAATAAAATTTACTAAGTGTAGTTATCCTTGTGCATTTTGACATTTTCACTGGATTTTACACACCTGACCATGTGTGTTTGCAGAGGGGGTGGGGATATAAAATATATTGGGTGCCCAGCCCACCTTCTTTCCCCCCACACTTGACCTGTTCCCCAAAATACGTGAGGGTGGGTAAGATACCGACTAGGCCGCTTGCTCTTAAGGCTATTGAGACCCTTAACTGTCCAATGAAGTTCAATTAAGGGTGTCAATATGCACCCACTGCTATGAAACACTGGGCACAGGCAGGTAGGCCAGAGTGCAAAGGCCATTTTTGAAACTGCTTCTTTGAAATGGCTGGAAGGAGGGGTTCATCAATCAAGGAGGGGCCTGTATGCATCAGGGACACCACTTCACCAGATTTAACCTACCCTTAGTTCTTCCCCAACTGCCGTCCAAAACCTGCGCCCACCCCCCTCTCCCTGCCCCCCCACCTCACCACCCCTCCAACCCCTCCTTCTCCCATTGGCCCTCCAGTCCTTCTCTGCCTTCTAAGCCTGGGACTTACATGCCATGATCTTCTTCTGGCACCTCCTTGTAGTTCCAATCAGATTGGTCGCATGCTCTTGCAGGTCAATCTTCCTGCCCACTGAGGGGCAAAACCCTGACCGTCAATCTGTTGAGCCCTCACCCAGCATATGACCACTGTGAGGCAGGGTTATAAGTTAAAAATTCATCCTTATGGGGTGGGGTGTGGGGAATGAACAGTCCATGCCCCCTACCTGTGAAATCAAGCCCAATAAGTATTTACTTGAAATCAGCAGCCTTAGCCAAAATCCAGGACTTGGTTTCAATCTTTCAGCACAGAATTGTGAGGATGTGAACTGAATTTGGGTTGTGTGGTCTGACGTGTGCAGTTTACGTAAATTCATAACATGCACCAGTATCGATCGTTCGGCTGAAATAAAAACACAAAATGATGGAAATCGTCAGCAGGTCTGGCCGCATCTGTGGAGAGAAACAGGATGATGGGTAGTGCCTGATCATAGTAGTTTCCCAAGCAGATACACTGGATCCAGCAGATGGGTACAAAGACACTCATCTTCTATACCCAGCAAACCATCATCTGGATGTAGTTGCTGGCTTACCTGAGGCCCAGGAAGCACAGGCCTCCACACTTAAAGTTTGAAAAGTAGAAGAACAATGGGGCTCAGAGTCTATATCAAATTTAAAGCACCAAGTCACCTCCTTCTCACTCACCTTCTCACCTCAGTTGAAGGCATGAATGGGCACTTTGGAGGGAGATTTGATTTTGGATTTTTAAGATTTTAAACTCTTATTCGGCTCAAACCCATTCACATAACTTCTTTTTTTTATTTTGACTTCTAACTTTGCATCAACGTCAAACTTACACTTGTCCTGTCATCTATATCATCAATATAACTGGTAAATAATTGGGATCCCAACACTGATTCTTGTGGCACTCCACTAGTGACAGTCTACCAACTCAAAGTAACCTGTTCATTTGTACACCATGTTATCTGTCCTTCAACCAATTCTTTATCCAGGCTAATATATTACCCCAACTTTCCTTGAGCCCTTATCTTGTGCACCAACATTTTGTGTGACACCTGGGGCAAAATTCTCCCCCAACGGCGCGATGTCCGCTGACAGGCGCCAAAAACAGCGCCAATCAGACGGGCATCGCGCCGGCCCAAAGGTGCGGAATGCTCCGCATCTTTGGGGGCCGAGCCCCAACATTGAGGGGCTAGGCCGACGCCGGAGGGATTTCCGTCCCGCCAGCTGGCGGAAATGGCGTTTGTTGCCCCGCCAGCTGGCGCGGAAATGCGGCGCATGCGCGGGAGCGTCAGCGGGCGCCGACAGTTTCCCGCGCATGCGCAGTGGGGAGAGTCACTTCCGCCTCCGCCATGGTGGAGGCCGTGGCGGAGGCGGAAGGGAAAGAGTGCCCCCACGGCACAGGCCCGCCCGCGGATCGGTGGGCCCCGGTCGCGGGCCAGGCCACCGTGGGGGCACCCCCCGGGGTCAGATCACCCCGAGCCCCCCCCAGGACCCCGGAGCCCGCCCACGCCGCCTGGTCCCGCTGGTAAATACCAGGTTTAATTTACGCCGGCAGGACAGGCAATTTCTGGGCGGGACTTCGGCCCATCCGGGCCGGAGAATTGAGCGGGGGGTACCGCCAACCGGCGCTGCCCGAGTCCCGCCCCCGCCCAATCTCCGGTACCGGAGACTTCGGCGGGGGCGGGGGCGGGATTCACGGCGGCCAACGGCCATTCTCCGACCCGCTAGGGGGTCGGAGAATGACGCCCCCTATCACATGCCATTTAAAAATCCAAATATACCACTGGTTCTTTTTTATTTGCCCTTTAGTTATTTCTCAAAACATGCCAATAGATTTGTCAAATGCTATTTCCCATCCATAAAAACATCTGTTGAATAATATCATAATTGTTGAACTGTCCTATTACCACAATATTAATAATAGACTTAAATTGAAACTGAAAGCAAATTATTTATTCAACATCACCTATAAAGCAATGTATGCAAGAAGGAGCTTTATTAAAAGGAGCTTCATTGAAACAAATGCCAGTTTTGCCTTTAATGCAGCACTTGCCTGCTATGCAACTTTTTTGAATCTTGCTGGGCTTCAGTAGTGACCAAAATTATATCTTGTCACTATATCAGCTTTGTAATACTCCAACAGTAGCATTTAAGATAAACAAAGCCATTTCTGACTCCTCTAAAGTGTTTGGTTTCACCAGTTGTACTCTCAAACTTAGTCACACCTCTGCAGAAAAATGTGTTGGAAAAGCTTATTGATTATGTTCAATGCCAGGACTTCTGTCAAGGATGTCTTGCCATTTTATTTTCTGACAATGTCTCATTTGTCGTTTCTAATTTTGGACCAGTTAGAATATTGCTGAAAGGTCAATTACTTAGTTATTAAGTCCATGTTCTTTTACCAATTACTTCAAAATGAATGAAATTAAAAAATATATATTTTGTTGCTCACCACACCTTACAAAACAAGACAAATGTTTTCACAGCTAATTTGTTAAAGGGGATCAATGATTGACAGAAGAAGTAGTCGAGGAAGGTAATGTGACTTATAAAATCATGGGAAGAAGTGCAATACTACTGCCTATAATTGTGATTGTGAATACCTCACAAGTAGTAATGACTAATGGTAAATGTTTGAACAGTTTTAGTCACTCCTTTCACTTATTTGTGAGAGGATAAGTGCAACTGAGATATCTGGAGACAAACTAGTTTTCCTGTTTTGAGAGCTGAGACTTCTCATTGCAGGGTGCATATTTTGATGCTTAACATGCGAATTGTAATAAAATGGTGATAGTTTTGAAAAGAACTACCCTGATGGTTTGCCACATGCTCTATGTTTAAAATTCACAAAGGGAAAAACAAAATCCTCTTTGTTTAACTCATAAAGTGACATATTTTAGGGATTCTAATTCAACATTACTTTATTGAGAGTGAGTTGGGGTCTGGATTTTTATCCTCGAGGCTGTTATGATTCCAGTTGATGTTATAACTGGATGGGAATATCCCAGAATGGAATCCTGGCTTACTTTTTTTTATAAAACGGGGAGGAATCTATATATGGTAACATTATCATACTCAAGTATTGTGTTTCTCTTTCTTCTCATTTCCCATTTTCAACTCAGAAAACAATGTTTCATTTAAGTCTACAGAGCAATTGTCCTTTTCGTCACTTGTAGGCAGAGTTCCATTCTCAAGCCCACTTTGCAATTTCACATGTTGGAAATTTGCCATTTTGATTTAACAGAGTCAAAATGTAATTTTTGTACATTAACATCTTTCTTTTGTCAAAATCTCTTTTAGCTGTTTCAAGAATGTTGTTTAGATGCTTCTTATGTTCACTCAAACTGTATTGTACTCTTGCTTTATTTATTCTTTGAACTTTGTGTGATCTTGTTCTTTCTCCCAGTCCCATTTCAAATGAGTTATTTTCAATTCTGTTTGAGCCATGCCAATTACTTCCTCGCTTCGTAGCACGTTCTAAACCTTCAACTATTTTGTACAATTTCTGAACTATCTCAGTCCAGTTTTTAGTAGAGTTTGAATGGTCTTTGGCAAACTGTTCACTTGCCTTTCTTCCAACCACTACATCTTGTGTAGTATCATATGCAAGCATTTTCAAATTAGTGTCTCTGGTTATTGACTCAGAAAGATAATTTTCCTGAACTCTCAGAGCCCACCTTCAGACAGAAAGGGTGTCCTCGTGTCTGCTGACAGGAAGAGGACACACCCCAGCCTGATCAAAGCAACCTGCATAGAGGTTGTAGGGGAGGGCAGAAGCTTTGGGCTCGTCCAGTGAAACTGGATTTAGAGCTACAAATGCCTGAATGACGTTGTGAGATCTGTAAGGGTGGGTGTGACATGGACATACATAGAAGATTATGTGAAAGGTCCAGAAGGGGATTGTCTTGCATGTTCTCCAAATGTGTGGGGCACACATGGCATTCTACAGGGCCCCGGGGCCTTGAATAGGGTTTTGTTTGGTGGAGGTGTGGCGGGAAGCCGAAGGTGCAAAAGGCACGCTGTTTAGTTGACGCAAATAATGTTGAGAAATGTGAAGCCTATAGGGTACTTATAGCCCATGCATGGGAAGGAGTGATTGTACAATGAATAAAATCATTCCATTGTACCATTTTAATTGGAGGAGGAGGGGTGTGCAACTCCAGGCAGAGACGCAAGACTGGAGGTGGAGTGCCAAACTAAGTGACCATACTAACTCCCACATTAATCTCCTTCTCATCTTTGCACTACATGTTCCCACAGTACTGTAGAAATAATAATCTTTATTAGTGTCACAAGTAGGCATACATTAACACTGCAATGAAGTTACTGTGAAAATCCCCTAGTCACCACACTCATGCGCCTGTTCGGGTACACTGAGGGAGATTTCAGATTGTCCAATTCATCTAGCAAGCACGTCATTCGGGACTTGTGGAAGAAAACCGGAGCACCCGGAGGAGAACATGCAGAATCTGCACAGACAGTGACCCAAGCCGGGAATTGAACCCGGCCCCTGACGCTGTGAAGCAACAGTGCTAACCACTGTGCTACCATGCTGCAATACATCAAGGAAGATACCCAGATGCCTGAACAACCTCCAAATCAAACAGAAGCTTGCAATTACAGAGTCTATCACTCCTCTGAGAGCAGTGCAAATCAAAGTGGCTCTGAACACAAGACTTTCTGTCCAAGGGTGGCCTGTAATAGGAATGAGGGTGGGTGACCCCAGAGGTAATGTGGGGTCAGCGACAGATCCGGTGTGGTTGGGCGACATGGGCAGATATAAAAAACAGTCCCAAAGAAAAGCCAAATTGTGAGTTAGGTTAGTCCATGCTGCCTATCATAGAATTTACAGTACAGAAGGAGGCCATTCGGTCTATCGAGTCTGCACCGGCCCTTGGAAAGAGCACCCCACTTAAGCCCTCACTTCCAACCTACTGAAGTGAGTTAACTTTTTTTGTCAAATCATTAAAGGTGGAGTCAGACAAAAAGTCACGTTCGAATAATTATTTATTGACTCGAATATCACAAATAAAACATTGGGCATACACGCATTTAACAGATAAAGTCAATGTTTTCTAGCAGTTTGAATAGAAAATCATTCACAAAGTTTAAGTAATTTTGTAGCAGAGGTTCACAGGCAGTTCTATGTATCAATGTAAACCACCAGCATTGCTGAGTTAGTATTAGATCAGAGTTTGAAATTGATACAATTGGTAAGGTTATTTTCAGGGTGAATCCATAGATGGCTGTCAAGATAACAGTGAGTCTATTGAATAGCTCGGATTCTCCGTGCATAATTAACAATGTTGCAGATGAGTGGCAGGGCTGTGACAATCACATTCCTTCCCTGGGATACAGGTATTAGCTTCATCCAGTCAATGTAGCAGGGTTCCATTTTGACTATTGGTTCTGACTGAACTTGTCTTACACACAAGAATTGGTATTTCAGCTGGTTTCACATTTGCACTTGCAGAGTTATGCTGCACACTTCCCTTGCCCTGTAGATAGATGTTGAATATGGTTTTAGAACATAGAACATACAGTGCCGAAGGAGGCCATTCGGCCCATCGAGACTGCACCGACCCACTTAAGCCCTCACTTCCACCCTATGCCCGTAACCCAATAACCCGTCCTAACCTTTTTGGACACTAAGGGCAATTTAGCATGGCCAATCCACCTAACCTGCACGTCTTTGGACTGTGGGAGGAAACATTATCTTTCCTGAATATACACACATTGTAAAAGTATCTTCTGTCCTTGAAAGTAGTTTAGTTCCGTGTTAGCTTTGTCTAATGATGCTTCTTTGAAGCAACTTGAAATATTTTTACTCTGTTAAAGGTATTATACAAAAGGAAGTTGATGTTGTGCAGAAGACAAAGGAAAACCTAACTACAAACAGAAACCACATCGAACAAAGCAATTCAAAGAGAATCTAAAAATGAATACCTGGTGCAGCTACTGACTGCAGATGACAGACTTACTTTTAGTGTTACAACTCCTGTCATCTTGATGAATGGCACCTTGTCTTCACAGGAACAGAAACAGTTAAATGAAATTTCAACAGCAATTCACAGTTCTAGTACACTGGTTCTTGCTCTTAGCACATTGAGCTTGGGTTGATATGGACTGGGCTAAGCAGAATAACTAAATCACATTCAATTTGATAGGTCATCAAAAATTAATGAATGCAAGTAATTTATTCTAAATGCTACATTACAATTGTTACTTCCCGAATCGATCACAAAATGGGAAGCACAAAATAAAATGAATAAGCTGGTGTATTGATGTACAACATTTAAAAAATCTATATATATCTAATTCTGAATCAAATTTATGACAATATTTTGCTAATTTATATCCAAAATTCTCAAAAGATAAAAAAGATTTTTTATAAGCTGCAAGTTGAAATATATCAAATATTTTTTCTTTCGCATGCCTAACATATTCTTTTAATATTTTCAGTATGGGAAGGATACATAATTTCCATGAGTTATATATGCTTCTAATAGATTATTGGAAGAACTATTACCTCAACCATTAATCATTGTAGAAGAGAATATTAATGTTAAATTGACAACAAGCTTTAAATTCTGTTTTCTTTATAATCCTGCACCCGAATACTGCATGATCCTGGGTTGCTGATGGAACTGTGGTTTAAGCACACGCAGTGATTTATAACATATTTGCTTCAGATATCTTGGGTATCAATATTTCATAATCTTTTAGTCAGTTTCCCACAATTCAATCAACATTAGATTGTAAACATTCTAAAATATTACCTTCATTTAACTTTTTAGTCTTAAAATCCACTTCCTGCCATGGCAAAGATTTTGTTTTAGAAAGCAAAGTCCTTGGGACTATGACACTGTTAATCTCCATTACAATGCATACTTTCATTTAAATTCCATTTCACAGTCAATTGCCTGTCGTCAATTGCAATTATTTTAGCAATGACTAAAAACAGATAACACTGTAGTGCTTAAAGTCATTGTGATTATGTGCACCGCCTTTCTAGACAATGTTGCTTTTTACCCCAGCTCGTGTCAAAGAGGTATCAGCGAATGATTAATCTTTCTAAGTAAGTAGTTTCCTTAGAGTAAACAAACATATGTATGGCAGTGATGTATGGGATCAGATATCTACTATAATTGCAATGGGCTTTATCAAGAAAACTAGATAGGGTGACTGGAGAGTGGTCACAACCTAAAGTTAATGTACCCCATTCCTGGAAAGGTAATCAAAGGCACTCCAAAGGGTGGGGATTATATTAAATGTCAGCTACAAAGCTTTGCATCACATTTGAACTTGTAAATTCCTTTAAAATCCAGATTGATTCCTGAATTCTAATTGCTCTTTGCCATTTACTCATACTACAAAGAACATGAGCCAGACATATCCATAGTTGACATGAACCGGTAAAATTGAAATACTTTACAAGTCAGTACATTCAAAGGACATAGAAGAGCAATCAGCAATCATATCCAAGTAGTAATTAATACTGAGGCATATGTTTAAGGTGGCATGGAAGTGTAGTGATCTGTACACCTGTACATACACCTGCACATACACCAGGGACTGCAGCACAGATGTGACAGCCACAGCATCACTAGAGGGAGCATCAGAGATGGGTATAAAGGGTCGAGCCCAAGGCAGGATCCGCCTCTTTTAGAAGCACAGAGCTAGTGAGCAGCAGCACACAGGGATAGCTTAGCATCGGCAGTTTACCTTAGTTTCACTGGTGATACCTCGTGACTGTTTTACATCTAGTTGAGCTCTGGAAGCAGAATGAACCCTTTGAATAAAGTGTTAGTGTTAACTGTAAGTCTACAGTCGTTATTCAGAATTAGAGAATAACATATAGTACTAGGAGTGGTTTCCGCAAGCCAGCTAGACACCAGCAAGAGAAGAGAACTTAAACTAGACATTCGACCAAGGAAGGCCTCGCAGCATTCGGACCCTTCAGATACCAATCGGCACGATGGACCCAATCCAACCTCCACGCCTGCTCCAGACCACTGGTAATATGCATTCCAATTGGAAACGTTTTATACAACAGTTCAAAATATATCTAGAAGCTAAGGATCTAACCTCAGCATCTGATGCCAGGAAGATAGCCTTGCTCTTATCCCTGGCAGGTCCACAGGCATTAGAAATATATAATTCCTTTAACTACCTGGAAGTGGAGGACAAGGGCAAGCTGGAAATAATCACCAAAAAATTTGAAACCCACTGTCAATCTGAAGTCAATGAGATATTTGAAAGATTCAAGTTCCCCAGGCGTTTACAAAAACCGGGAGAATCTTTCAGCAGTTTTGTAACTGATTTAAAATTACTAGCTCAATCCTGCAACTTTGAAAACCTCCGTGACTCCCTCATCAGAGACCAGATAGTCAATGGTATATCTGATGAGGGACTTAGAAAATCCTTATTAAAATGAAAAGACCTAATCCTAGAAACAGCCATGCAAAGATGCTCTACTTATGAAAAAAGTAAAGAAGAATATGAGGAGTTTACTTACCGGGACCAAGGCCTTCACCAGGAGGTCGAGCCCGTCAAAATGGTGGCCCAGGCTTCCAGAAGGCGCTTCTTGAACGGCAATCCCGCGCGCGCGAACCTGGATGCAGGCCACACACATGCGCAGTTCTTCCGAAGATTTGACAAAGAGTGTGGAGAACAGCGTCATGATGTGTCCCTGCTGTGGACACACCCACTTAAAAGGGCAATGTCCAGCTTCTGGAAAACAATGTTTAAAGTGTGGCAAATACAACCACTTTGCCTCACAGTGCAGAGCTGCACTGCAAATGAAGATAACAAGACAGAAGCTCATGAACTTCAACGTAAAAAGCATAGACTCAACGGAGCACAAAAAAACCAATGATGAGTATTCCTCGGATAAGGACAACCTCGCTTGCGACAACTCGTTTGGCGTGGACACGATCGAGACAATTGAGGAACATGACGCAACAATCGCCACGCCTCACCCGCTCAACAGCATTGATTCCAGCAGTGAGTGGACTGCGACTGTGCAAGTCAATGACTTTCCATTAGTGTTCAAGCTTGACACTGGGGCCTCAGCTAACCTCCTCACTAATAAGGATCTCCATTCGATTCCAGGAGACCATGAAATAATACCCTCTGCATGTTGGCTGAAAGACTACAACGGCAATCAGATCACCTCAAAGAAATCGTGCCATCTCCGGGTGAACAACAAGACGATACGCAAGCAGCTACGATTCAAGATTTTGAAACGACAATAAATCATCACTGTTAGGCGCTCAGGCCTGCAAAGACTTGCGGCTGATGCAACGCATTTACATGCACACCAAGGTTCCATCAAGCCTGGAAGCTAAAATGCAGAGCATGCTACAAGAATTGCCCCGACGTATTCAAAGGCATGGGCACCCTACCCTGCCAATACAAAATCATGCTGAAGACAGACGCCAAACCCTTCATTCAGCCGCCCAGGAGGGTTCCAACTGCACTGCGGGAGAAGTTGAAAGCGGAACTCAACAGACTGGAGTCACAAGGCGTAATATCGCGAGTCACACAGCCGACTGACTGGGTTAGCTCCATTGTCTGTGTTAAGAAACCTTCTGGGATCTTCGTATATGCATAGACCCGAAGGACCTGAACCAGAACATTCGCCGGGAACACTACCCCATCCCCAAGCTTGAAGAGATCACATCTGAGATGGCGAATGCTCGTATCTTCACCAAACTCAACGCCTCGCAGGGATTTTGGCAGATACAGCTCGATGACTCGAGCAGATTACTGTGTACGTTCAACACGCCATTCCGACGTTTCTGCTTCAGTCGCATGCCCTTTGGCATTATCTCTGTGTCAGAGATCTTCCACAGGATAATGGAGTAAATGACCGAGGGCATCGAGGGTGTCAGAGTCCATGTGGATGACATCATCGTATGGTCCACCACTGAAGAAGAACCTCTGTCGTCTGCAGAAGGTGTTTCAGATGATTCATAAATACGGTTTGAAACTGAACCAGGCAAAATACACATTTGCGAAGGAGTCTGTTACCTTTTTGGGTGACACCATATCAACTCAGGGTGTCAGCCATGATGAGGTGAAAATCGCTGCAATATGGATCATGAAGACGCCACACGACAAGAAGGCGATGCTACGATTTCTGGGCTTCGTCAACTTCCTCGGCAGGTTCATCCCAAACCTGTCCGCACGGACGGTAGCTTTACGCAATCTCCTACGAAAGACCACTGCGTTTGAGTGGACACAATGTCACCAAAATGAATGGGTGGATCTCAAACAGCAACTAACGAGGGCACCGACGCTTGCTTTCTTTGATGCAACCCAGACCCACCAAGATCTCCACTGACGCCAGCCAGGACGGGATTGGCACCGTTGTCCTCCAACAGGCTAACCAGTCTGACTGGGTCCCGGTGGCATACGTGTCCAGGGCCATGACCGCAACTGAGTGCAGATATGCACAAATCGAAAAAGAATGTCTCGGACGCCTCACTGGGATTCTGAAGTTCCATGACTATGTGTACGGCCTGCCCACGTTCATAGTGGAAACCGACCACAGACCGTTGGTCCATATCATAGACAAGGATCTAAATTACATAACACCTCGTCTGCAGCGCATCATGATGAATCTGCGAAGGTATGATTTCACCCTAGTATACACTCCGTGAAGAGATCTTGCCATTGCCGACGCACTGTCCCGACCAATTGGCACTGACAACGTACCATCAGCCCCTATCAGAGAAATCGAGGCCCGAACACAGTTATGCATGGAGAATTTGCCTGCTTCGGATGGGAAGCTTTGCCTAATCTGACAGGAGCCGCAGAAAGACGCAGCCTTACGGAGGGTGCTGCACCTACTCCAGTACTGTTGGACGAGGGGACAAGGTCCACAATTTCAGAATGTCAAGTCAGAACTGATTGAAGTTGACGGCCTGCTGCTACGCAATGTGCAGATTGTGATTCCGGCCACACTCCGCGCCGAGATGCAACGTAAGATTCATGAAGGCCACCTAGGAATTGAGAAATGCAAAAGGCGAGCACAGCAGGCTGTGTACTGGCCCGGCATGAATCAAGACATAACGGACATGGTCATGACATGTGACACCTGTCAAAGACATCAACCCGCACAGTGTATAGAACCACTGCAGCAACACAAACTCACAATGGCGCCGTGGACAAAAGTGGGCAGTGACCTATTTCATGCCACAGGGCGTGATTACGTCTTGATCATGGACTATTACTCAAACTATCCGGAGGTACTGAAACTCCATGATCTCACGTCTTCATCTGTCATAAAGACGTGCCAGGAGGCATTTGCACGACATGGAATCCCGTGTGTGGTGATGTCAGATAATGGTCCCTGCTTCGCGAGCTGGGAATGGAAAGAGTTCTCAGACCGCTACAGCTTTCGGCATGTAACATCCAGTCCGCGCTACCCACAGTCAAATGGGAAAGTGGAAAAGGGTGTCCACATTGTTAAACAACTTATTAGTTAGGCAACAGATTAACGCTCGGTCATCAACCTAGCGTTGTTGTCCTACCGAGCAACCCCATTGAGCTCAGGACTGTCGCCAGCACAAATGCTCTTCGGCAGAGACATCCGGACAACACTCCCGGCGATTCAATTCCGAGACCCCGATAATGCTCTGGTACTGGACAAAATGTGGGTACGACGGTCCAAACAAAAACAATACTACGATCAACATGTGATCCCACTCAAGTCACTGAACATGGGCGACATCGCCAGGATCAGGGACTCAGAAGGCGGATGGTCTAAGCCAGCCACGGTGATCAGGCAGGAGGCACCACGGTCCTACATTGTCAAGTCATCGGCGGGAGTTCTCTTTCGCCGTAACCGCCGGGATCTGTTAATGCTTCGGCCTACAACGCTGGTGTTTCCCATACTGGACTTGACCAAGTACATTAGTCCACAGGACGTTCCTCGCCACACAACGCCAGACAGTACTCTTGATGACATCAAACCGTCATCCCCACCACCACCGTTAAGACGCTCCAGCAGAAGCCGTAAGGCACCCGACCGCTAGATTTGTAACAACACTTCAACACACGCACAAGACAAATATGAACATTTCTCACGATGGACTCATAACACTGTTAATTGTTTCTGTATTACTTTATCATTTTCGCAGTGTGCAGCTTTGCTTATTCTCACCACTTGATATGCACAGTTTTCTTGAGGCCAGTCTAGAAAACATATCAAGTCAAAAGGGGGGGATGTGGTGATCTGTACATCTGTACATACATCTGCATATACACCAGGGACTGCAGCACAGGTGTGACAGCCACAGCATCACTAGAGGGAGCATCAGAGACGGGTATAAAGGGTCGAGCCCAAGGCAGGATGCGCCTCTTTTAGAAGCACAGAGCTAGTGAGCAGCAGCACACAGGGATAGCTTAGCATAGGCAGTTTACTTTAGTTTCACTGGTGATACCTCTTGACTGTTTTACATCTAGTTGAGCTCTGGAAGCAGAATGAACCCTTTGATTTAAGTGTTTGTGTTAACTGTAAGTCTACAGTCGTTATTCAGAATTAGAGAATAACATAGGTAGCACAGTGGTTAGCACTGTTGCTTCACCGTGCCAGGGACCAAGGTTCATTCCCGGCTTGGTCACTGTCCATACAGAGTCTGCACATTACTCCCCATGTCTGCGTGGGTTTCCTCCGGGTGCTGCGGTTTCCTCCCACAAGTCCTGAAAGATGTGCTTGTTAGGTGAATTGGACATTCTGAATTCTCCCTCCCTGTACCCGAACAGGCGCCAGAATGATTTTCACAGTAATTTCATTGCAGTGTTCATGTAAGACTAATTGTCACAATAAAGATTATTATTATTATACATGGGTTCCAAATACACGGATCAGGAAACAATAGTGCTGACAGCATTTTTTATTTCATCACACCCCTCAAATTGTTGAGGCCTTGATTTCATGAAATAGTAGATTCACAAAAAGGGCAAAACAAGAAAAATGCTCCTCCCATCCCCAAACTGGTTCAACAAGTTAATCCAGGGGTGATGACTTTGAAAAGTCAGTTCGTCCAAATCCCAATCATTCCTGGTTTAGTTGAGTTCATATGGGGCGATGAGCTACAATTAGCTTCAGAAACATTACGGAGTGAAACAGTGGACAGGTTCCCATTCCTGATTGCGATCTGGTGCCTTGCTGGAAGTGTGTGTTGGATTTTAAAAATAAATAATTTAGAATACTTTTGTGAGGGCCACGAAGAATCCAGCACGAGTTTTAAGGATACAAGTAATAACATTTATTTGCAATAACATACATATATAACAGCAGCAGCAATTTCCCTTGCTGCACACTCCTTCCTGCTGTTTCCAAACTGGCCAGCTTTATTTATACTTGGAGTTTACTAATGGTTTCTCCGCCCCCCCCCCCCCCTCATTGGGGAAGCTCATACTCCCACAGGATTGTGGGATTGTCATTAGTCCCCAGCCAATGGTAGGCTGGCAGGTTATAACATCCCTCCCCTCCCCAAAGTCCAAGGAATCCACCGAAGACCCTGGCGAAGGAGGGCGTCGGACTCGTTTTGCCACAGGCCGGACACCATTTGCATGCGGCGCTGGAGCAGGCGGCGTGTAGCGAGACGGAGACCGGCACTTCCACGATGAACGGCGCAACGGTTGTACATCCACAGCCCGTGGACCCGAGGATTCCCCCTCTGATGCATCCTGTGTCTCCATCTCAGAGTCAGAGTCTGCTGCCTCCGTCATGTCAGCGTCTCTATCTCCATTCGGTTCAGTAACGACCTGCGCAGGCTTCGAGTGAGGCACCAGTGGAAGATTGTGAGGACTACCTTCCCTTGTCTCTGGTCTCTGCGGCTGTAGAAATGAGCTCCGGGGCCGGGGAATCTTTTGAGGGGATAGTCTTCTGGACCGAACGTGGTCTACATGTTTGCGCTGAGACGACCCTGGGCTTACACCTGGTAAGATATAGGGCCCGTTTGGCGAAAGATTACACCAGGAACCCACTGGGCACCACCAGCAAAATTCCGAACGAACACTGGGTCACCGGGCGCAAACTGCCGAATCGGCCGATGCCGAGAAAATCCCTGTCCCTGCCGTTCTTGTGTGCGGCGTACTTTTGCGCCAATGTCCGGGAAAACCAGACTAAGGCGGGTGCGAAGTCTCCGGCCCATTAGGGGTTCTGCGGGAGCTACCCCAGTCACCGCATGGGGGGGGTGGTCCTATACGTAAACAAAAAGCGAGCCAGACTCGTGTCCATTGATCCGGAAGACTGCTTCTTTAGGCCACTTTTGAATGTCTGCCAACCCATTTGAAGCCAGGTGGTAAGGGGCAGTGCGGATATGGCATATGCCGTTCATCTTCGTGAACCTCGCAAACTCCTCACTCGTGAATGGAGTGCCGTTATCCGTGACCAGCACCTCGGGGAGGCCATGCGTACTAAACGACAATCGCATCTTTTCAATTGTTGCGCAGGACGTTGTCCCCTGCATCCTATGCACCTCTAGCCATTTAGATTGGGCGTCAATTCATAGAAGGAACATGGATCCTTGAAAAGGGCCTGCAAAACCTACATGCAAGCATGCCCAAGGCCGCCCTGGCCATTCCCAGTGATGTAGAGGCGCGGCCGGCGGAAGCTTCTGATGCTCCTGGCAAATGGAGCAGTTTTGGGCCACCTTCTCAATGTCGGCGTTGAGGCCTGGCCACCAGACATAACTCCGGGCCAACATTTTCATTTTGGTCACACCTGGATGCCCATTGTGCAAGTCTGTTAGTATCAGCTCCTGGCCTTTTTCCGGGACAATCACACGCGTCCCCCACAAGAGGATGCCGTCTTCCACGCTGAATTCTGACAGCTTGGAGGAAAATGCCTGCAACACGCCTGGGAGCTGTCTATGCCGCCCACCATGCAGGACTATGTGCCGAACCTTTGACAGGACTGGCTCCGTCTGGGTCCACTCGCGGATCTGTGATGCTGTGACAGGCAAGGTGTCCATAAAATTTAGGGTTGCAACCACCTCACCGGTCGTGGGGGTCGACATGGGGCCGGTCGATAAAGGCAATCGGCTCAGTGCGTCGGCATTTGCTATCTGCGTACCTGGTTTGTGCTCCAGAGAATACTCGTATGCAGCAAGCAACAAAGCCCAGCGCTGGATCCGTGCGGAAGCAATGGGCGGTATTGGCTTATCCTCTCTGAAAAGTCCCAGCAGGGGCTTATGATCAGTCACGATAGTGAAATGGCGGCCATACTCGTACTTGTGGAAGCGTTTCACCGCAAAAACCACTGCCAGGCCCTCCTTCTCGATCTGCGTGTACTTTTTCTCTGCTGCAGTCAATGTGCGGGAGGCGAAAGCTATCGGTCGCTCGGCCCCGTTCTCCATCTTGTTGGACAGGACGGCCCCAATACCATACGGGGATGCATCACATGTGACGAGCAAAGGCTTTCCAGGATCATAGTGGGTTAGTAACCCAGACGACGACAATTGTTGCTTTACCCGCCGGAAAGCGGTTTCTTGCGACTGACCCCAAACCCAGGTGTGATTTTTCTTTAGCACAAGGTGCAAAGGGGCCAGCGTAGTTGCCAGATTGGGGAGGAACTTCCCGTAATAGTTTACGAGACCGAGAAAAGAACGAAGATGTGAAGTGTCAGTCGGGGCGGGGGCCTGTTGAATTGCACGCACCTTCTCTGCGACGGGGTGCAAACCTTCGCGCACCACCCGATAACCTAGGTAGACTACTTCCTTTGCCTGAAATACGCACTTTGTGCGACGTAAATGGACTCCAGCCTCTGAAAAGCATCTAAGGACAGCCTCCAGATTTTCCAAATGTTCCTGCTCCGACGTCCCTGTAATCAAAACGTCATCTAAGTAGACAGCAACACGTGGTAAACCTCTCAAAATGCCCTCCATAACACGTTGAAAAATTGCGCAGGCAGAGGATACTCCAAAGGGCAACCGTGTATATTCATACAGGCCACGGTGTGTATTAATCGTTATATATGGTCGGGAGGCAGGGTCCAGCTCCAACTGCAGGTAGGCGTGACTCATATCTAATTTTGTAAATGAGAGTCCACCTGCAAGCTTCGCGTAGAGATCCTCTATGCGAGGCATTGGATATCGGTCGAGTCGGGAAGCCGTATTCCCTGCAAGTTTATAGTCGCCACACAAGCGAACTGTGGCATCTGGCTTCATTACAGGTACAATTGGTGCTGCCCAATCAGCAAAACGGATGGGCCTGATAATACCCAAACTCTCCAAACGAGTGAGCTGCCTTCTACCTTCTCGAGCAAGGCGTAAGGCACCGGGCGCGCCCAGAAAGAGCACGGTGTGGCTCCTGGTTCGACTTGGATACGGGCTATGGCCCCTTTTATTTACCCCAAACCAGGCTGGAATACGTCTGGGTATTGTCCTAGCACCTCAGTCAACCCTTCAGAAACTGTTTGGAGGATGTGCTGCCATTGCCACCGCAAATGGCGCAACCAGTCCCGACCCAACAGGCTGGGCCCATGGCCGCGCACCACGATAAATGGGAAACGCCCCTCCTGGCGTCCATAAACAACAGGAGTCATTGTAGTTCCTGCAATGTCCAGTGGTTCCCCCGTGTAGGTGACCAACCTGGCCTGTGAGTCGGTTAATGTAAGGGTCTGTATACCCTGCTTGATGCGGCCAAATGTCCTCTGGGCGATCACGGAGACCGCTGCGCCAGTGTCCAACTCCATCTCAAGCGGGTGGCCATTGACCCGTACTGTCACATTAATGGGGGCCACACGGGGAGCTGCCACACAATGCAGCTGCAGGCAGTCGTCCTCCATCTCCACATCCTCAGGAGTAGTCGCCGCAGGTTCATCCACATGGAAGGTACGGCCCGTGGGCTGGTCCCAGTTACGGCCCCTGGGCTGGTCCCAGTTTTGGTCGGAACGACGGCCGCCCCCAGGACCGCCGTCCGCGACGGGGTCGGCGCCTACAAGTCTGACACGGACATGGCTCCTCATCCATTGGTTCTGGAGAAGGCTCCTTTCGGGGAGGAATGTCCGACGGTCACTGGCGTCGGTCCAGACGTTGCCTCGCCCAAGGTACCGCAGGAGTGTGGGGGGACGTTTTCGGACGGAAGGGGTTGCGCCCCAAGGCATGCACTTCCATTCCCTGTAGCTCCTGCACTCCTCGTTCTGTGCTCTCTCGGGACAATACTATTTGAATGGCCTGTTGAAAAGTCAATGTTGGCTCAGCTAATAACTTTCTCTGGGTGGCCGCATTGGTAATACCGCAAACCAAACGGTCGCGTAACATTTCTGACAAGTTCTCACCATAGTCACAGTACTCCGCAATCCTGCGTAGCCTGGATAAAAAATCAGCAAGGGATTCTCCAGGGGTCCTCTCAGCGGTATTAAACCGGTAACGCTGGACTATCGTGGATGGGGTTGGGTTAAAATGTTGCCCCACTATATTCACAAGTTCATCAAACGTTTTGGTGTTCGGCGCAGCTGGGTACGTAAGGCTCCTCATCACCCCAAACGTATGCGGGCCGTATATGACCACCTGGCGCTCGTTTTCAGTGATATTGTTTGCCCAGAAATAGTAACGTATCCGTTGTGTGTACTGGTTCCAGCTTTCCAGCGCAGCATCAAAAACATCCAAACGTCCGTACAGAGGCATTGTATAATAGAAAACAACTTCCAACCTGTATCCAATAGAAATCCAGGGAGGCGGCTTCAGCAGTGTAGACAGCTATTCACTTTAACCCTCGTCGCCAGTTTTGTGAGGGCCACGAAGAATCCAGCACGAGTTTTAAGGATACAAGTAATAACATTTATTTACAATAACATATATATATAACAGCAGCAACAACTTCCCTTGCTGCACACTCCTTCCTGCTGTTTCCAAACTGGCCAGCTTTATTTATACTTGGAGTTTACTAATGGTTTCTCCGCCACCCTCATTGAGGAAGCTCATACTCCCACAGGATTGTGGGATTGTCATTAGTCCCCAGCCAATGGTAAGCAGGCAGGTTATAACAAATACCCAATTAATTTTAAGGGGCAATTTAGCGTGGTCAATCCATCTATCCTGCACATCTTTGGGTTGTGGGAGCGAAACCCACACAAACATGGGGAGAATGTACAAACTCCACATGGACAGTGACCCAGAGCCAGGAAAGAACCTGGGAACTCGGCGCTATCAGGCAGCAGTGCTAACCACTGCACCACCCTGCTGCCCAAGTGCATGTTGGATGAAAACAAGATTTCTGGGATGGTTTATTCTGCTGACACTCACAATGAAGGCTTACACAGGATTTTTTTAATATTATACATTTAGAGTACCCAATTCTTTTTCTCCAATTAAGGAGCAATTTATTATGGCCAATCTACCTACCCTGCACAGCTTTTTGGGTTGTGGGGGTGAGACCCAGGCTTACACAGAATTATGGCCATCTGGTCTATGTACCAGAGCATAGCCAAGGAATGCTGATGGAACTGTACTCTAATAAGAAGTCAAACATATTTTTTTTAAATGGAAGGGAAAGAAGCATAGCGGCAAACAAACCACTAACGCACCAGGAAGAAAAACCAATCAAAACCTCACTATTATGTGATGGGTTGGACTTTGACCTCCCACTATCTGAACAGATAGATGGTTAATGGGCAGAGTGTTGCATCAGCAGGTGTCCTGGTCCATGCCTTGCTTTTCACCCTTCCACCTAACACTAATGTCTTGCTGGGTACCAGACCATTCGTTTGCCTCCCAGTTCTGCTCCTGCCTGAGCTCACACCCACCGGTTTCAGGTGGGAGGGACTGTTGGTGCAATGGGAACAGAAAGGCAAGGATGCCTCAAGTGGATTTCTGCTGGATGCATTGATGTTGTGGACCATCAATCCAATTATTTCAGAGCTCTGTAGCCAACAGTGGCCAGTGAAGTAAGTGAATCACTTCTGCTTCTGGACATAGAAATGCCAATTTATTGCATGATATAACTTTGATCTATCTGCACTGTTTATTTTAATTTGTTTTGATCCATCAGAGTGTGCAGCACACTTCATTAACACGTTTGTTTTCATGCACAAAGAGGTTTCTACTACTGTTGTATATTTCTATAACCACTTTCGTCTAGAGCAGGCCTGGACCTGATGGAGTACATACATATTTTATTTTAGTGTAATTACCTAATGCTCAAAACATTGATTTAGTGAATTAAATGAAGGAACATTAATTAGTGCACTGCCAATGGGGTAGTGAGTAATAAAGTGTGAGCCAGAAAGAAAAGGCTTCTGGAGAGAGTGAAATGGAAAACTGAACACTCCAGTCAACACAGTACACAGATATGATGGTGACATTTCTTCAAATCTCCTCCAGGCAGTAGAAATTAGGGGCACAATTCTCCAGAAAGATTTCTAAGTGTGGTAGCTAGCAGGAACTGCCGCGAGCTTCCTGATGCTCGGCCGGCAATGCAATGCAACATTAATTAGTCTACTTAACGAGGCCCCGTGGGCTTCACGCCACAAATGAAGGTTCGACAGCTGATTCGCTGGGACCACGTTCGCCAGCATCCCCCCCCTCCCCCCCGCTCACCCCCTCCCCCTCCGCTAACAGGGCAATTAGCACTTAAGCAGCACTTGCACAGCCAACCCCACTCAGCTTGCAGCCGTAGCGCCAAGATGCCTGGTCCCAAGGTTTGGAGATGCAGACCTGAGGAGGGTCCTAGATGCGGCCGAGGCAAGGACGGATGTCCTGTTCCCCAAGGGTCCCGGAGGGTGAGCCATAGGCAGCCAGTGTCACCTGGGGTGAAATGGTAGTGGTTGTCAGCTCAGGCAGCATGACCAGGAGGACTGGCTTCCAGTGCCGAAAGAAGATCAATGAGCTACACCGGGCCACACGGTGAGTTGACCCTCCCCCCACACGAATCCCCCGCGCCCCCCCCCAATGCGACCAGTGTCCCCAAACCTCTATGTGCTCTCCCAACCTTCCCTTCATCCCCCTCCCTTCAACCCCTCCAAACCTTTCCTTCACCACCACAGTCCCCCACCCACAACCACTGTGAACCGCACATGTGACTAATGATGCACTCTGTCTCTGCAGGAGAAACTCTCCAGCAATCATTGGGAGAGGGCCCAGACTGGAGGAGGGGTGTGGGACATAAGAATCCTAATGACCTTCGAGAAGCATGCTCTGGAGGTTACGGGGGTGGCTGAGGGCAGAGCGGTCACCAATGCGGAGGTTGGCGAGCACCGCAGAGGTGAGGGCCGATTGTGCCCCGCCGGTGGACCTGTCAAATGTGAGTTATTAATGCCACACAGACTGACCCATCTCTTCCACTGACCATGTGGTCATTCTCCCGCAGGTCCTCCAGCCGGAGGTGCAGCCTATCCAGCATGGCCCCCTCCCCTGTGTCCCATGAGACCACCTCGGAGGAGAGCTCCGAGAATGCCACAGTCGATGCGTCACAGCTGTCATTCCCACCCTCCACCAACGCAAAGACACACACCTCGGTGGGGAATGTCATTGGTCAGGCTTCTGGATCACATTCTGGTCAGCACCACACAATCGCTGGCGCACATTAGGTGGAGGCAGGAAGCTCCAGGTGAGACAGCAGTTGGAGGTCTGTTGGATCCCAGGACCCAGTTGGTCCCAGCCAGATGCCGAGCCTATGGAACATGCTTTCCCGGAGCTGATGGAGACCTTAGGGTGTGGCCCGGACATTTAGAGGGAGATGTCAATGACACTCCAGCAGGTCTGTAGCCGATTGGAGGAGTCCCAGAGGCTATGGGCGCAGGAGATGTCGGCGGCAATGCGTGGCGTCAAGGCCGACACTGCTAGGGTGACGGCCACAATGAAGAGTCTGGTGAATGACATCTGCACCATTAGTGGAGGTGTCCAAGGCATTGCGTAGTCGGTCACCGCCATGGTTGAGGGTCTCGGCAGAATGTCCGATTGGTTGGGGACGTGACCCAGTACCGCTCTCAGATGGGAATGGCTGAGGTGTTGCGGAGCTTGTCCCAGTCTCAGGTGGGCATTGCCGAGTCACTGCAGAGCATGGCCCAATCACTGAAGAGCATTGTTGAAGGCGTCAACACCATAGCGCAGACCATGGGGAGCACCCAGGGCTGGCAGAGCCAGATGATGCAGGGGTAGCCGGGGCTCGAACCAGCTGCCCTTCCGTCCCAAGGTGAACCTAGGGCCCTATGGGCACCGTCGGGAGGAAGTGGAGCTGGGTGCCAATCCGAACCTGTCCCATGGAGTGGGTAAGGTGGCCACCAACTCCCCTGAGTTCCACCCCTCTGACGACGCCCTGTCTCGCAGCCGGCACACAGAAACAGGGACGTCACGGCTGTGTGTGAGCCGCCGACAAGTGCCCTCCGGCCCCAGAGCCCCCACAGGACACCCGCCAGGGGCATCACAGGCCACGGGACGTGGTAAGCAGCCGCTGTCTCCACCTCTAATGCACATTCTGTGGACATACCTAGACATAGTGGTAGAGCTATGGGGCAGCACGGTAGCACAAGTGGATAGCACTGTGGCTTCACAGCTCCAGGGTCCCAGGTTCGATTCCCCGCTGGGTCACTGGCTGTGCGGAGTCTGCACGTTCTCCCCGTGTCTGCTTGCGTTTCCTCCGGGTGCTCCGGTTTCCTCCCACAGGCCAAATTCATGCTGGTTAGGTGGATTGGCCATGATAAATTGCCCTTAGTGGCCAAAAGGTTAGGAGGGGTTATTGGGTTACGGGGATAGGGTTGAAGTGAGGGCTTAAGTGGGTCGGTGCAGACTCGCTGGGCCGAATGGCCTCTTTCTGCACTGTATGTTCTCTGTTCTAAAGAAAGAATAAAGCATAAAGAAAGCTAGGAAGGCGAAGCACGTCAAGGATCACTGAGAGGGCACTGGAAGAGGTGGCAGAGGGAGGGGTAAGTAGTGGGTGAGGGCGGGGTGTGGGGGTGCTGGGGAGAATGGGGCAGCACAATCAGGGGAGTGGGGAATTGTTGGGCACTTGTGAAACATTAAAAACCCTTCACCACAACCAGTATGATACCTCTGTCACTTTCTTCCGCAATGCGGCCCAACCTCCAAAACTTTGGCCCATATCTCCAGGCAACCGCCCCATCACAATCACACCGCGTGCAGGTGATGGGTGTGAGCGAGCACTCAGAAGACAGGCAGGGGTCAGACTATGGCATATATTGAGGACACCAGTGCCCAGCTCTCTGGGTGCTATCATCACCCCCTTGACCTTGACAGTGAGCCACTGACAGTGCCAACACAGTCCCAGCACCAGGGAGTGATGGAACACTTACTTGGGAGGGAGGAAAATGGAGGGAGAGGGGTGTGGTGGGAAGCGATGATGGACCAGGCCATGTCCTATATGAAGTGGGTGAGAATGAAGGCCTCCCTGGCCCTCCGGCCTTGACGGACCCTCGTAGCTGCCACCTTTCTTGCAGCCTCTGGCTGGTCCCCCGGCTCCTCCCCGGGATAGTCCTCCAGCCCCTATTGGTCCGGCGCCTCCTCATTATCCTCATCCACGTCTGCCTCTCCTCGGAAGTGACCACATGTTCCTCATCCCCCATCTCCAGCAAGTCGCTCTGCTGTTGTGCCGAGTTGTGGAAGATCCTGCAGACCACCACAAAGCATACGACCCTCTGGGGAGTGTACTGCAGGGCACCACTGGAGTGGTCGAGGCATCAGAAGCGGATTTTGAGCAGTCTGATGCACCACTCACTGATAGCTGGGTGGCCACAAGGGCCGCGTTGTACCGGGTTTCCGTATTGGTCTCCGGCCTCCGTCCTGGCATCATTAGCCAGGTCCTCAGCGGGTAACCCTTATCCCCCAAGAGCCAACTGGCCATCCTCAAAGAGGCCGGGGATGTCTGACTACCCCAGGATGTAGCTGTTGTGCACACTCCCTGGGCGCTGCCAGTAGCCAGGTTGGCACTACCATGGTGCCAGGGTGGCAGTGACAGGGTGCAAGGTTGGCACTGCCAAGGTTCTGGACCTGAGAGGGCCAATCCCATGAAAAGGAGGGGGGCGAAGGAGGGTTATGAAGGGTGGGGGATTTTGAGGGGGCCTCATAAAGATTGGGGCATTGAAGGAAGGTGTCCCGAAAGGGGGGGAGCCTGTAAGGGCAGGGGCTCATCAATCACATATCAGGGCCTACTCATTTGGGGAGCGGTAATGCCCATGACTGCTTAGGGTGACATTTTCCATGGGTTGGGGGTGTGGGGAACCTCAAGCTCACTTAGAGATTGTGGCACCCTTTCAAAATGGCGCCCCAATCTCTGAGGTGTCCGAGTCGCCAACGAGTTCAGCTCCCTACTGATGAAAAAGTTTCTAAGTGCGTTCTGGACCGGTGAGAAACTCCCCAAGGCCCCAAAAAACAACTAGGTTTGCACGAATCCAGGTCTGGTTCTCACCCAAAAAGCTGACAGGAAACATCCCGCCAATCTCACCCAAAATAACACCTGGGTGCAATTTAACTCCTCAGAATAGCGAGAGATCTGGAGCCCCTGACACGATCCCCAACACCCACGCACGGCACCCCCAGCCCAATAGTCACCACGTGAAAAATACCCACCTACCACCTTGGCAGTGCCAACCTGGTACCCTGACAGTTCCCTTGCCAGAATGCAGTGCCACCTGGGCACCTTGGCAGTGTCACAGTGGCATCAGGGTACGGCCCTGCCCAGAGGGCATGCACCTGGAGGCGTCCAATCGTCTGGGAGATCCCCATGAGTGCCTTTCCATCTGGTCCATGTTTGTGGAGACCAATTCTGAACGACGCTCACCTGAGGTCTCCGAGGCAAACGGGATAGATCCCAATGCCTTGGGTGCCTTGGGAAACTGCATGAGACCGGATGAGAGTGAGACTAGCTGTCTTGCCCTGATATGCAGATTTTCCACAAAGTGATCCCACCCATAATAGGTGGGATTCACATCACAGCGCGAGATCATAGTTGATCTAGTTTACATGGATTTCAGCAAGCCTTTGACAAGGTCCACATGGGCTATCGGGTAACTTGATAAGGTGGATTCAAAATTGGCTTAGCTGTAGGAGTCAGAGGGTGATGGCAGACAGCTGCTTTAGTAACTGGAAACCAGTGTCCAGTGGAGTACCACAGCATTTGTGTTGGGCCCCCTATTATCCTCATTTATATAAACAACATATGTGGGGGTAGGATCAGTATCTTTGTGGATGACACAAAGATTGACCAGGTGGTTGACTGTGAGGTTGAGTGTCTTGGTTACAGGAAGATATAGAAAGGATGGTCAAATAGGCAGAAAAGTGGCAGATGGAATTTAACTTGAAAAGTGTGAGGTGATACACTTTGGAAGGAGTAATGTGACAAGGAAGTATTCAATGAATGTCCTGGCACCGGGACGTTCCGAGGAACAAAGGGACCTTGGCGTGTTTGTCCATAGATCTCTGAAAGCAGAAGCGCAGGTTAGTAGAGTAGTGAAAAAGTAGTGAAAAAGGACACTTGTCTGTATCAATCGAGGCATAGATTACTAAAGCAGGGAGTCATGTTGGAGTTGTATAGAACTTTGGTGAGGCCACAGCTGGAGTACTGTATCTGGTCCCCACATTATAGGAAGAATGTGATTGCACTGGAGGGGGTGCAGAGGCGATTCACCAGGATGTTGCCTGGGATGGAACATTTAAATTATGAAGAGAGGTTGGATATACTTGGGTTGTTTTCGCTGGAGCAGAGAAGACTGAGGGGCGGACCTGATCGAGGTGTACAGGACTATGAGGGACATGACAGGATGGATATGGAGCAGCGGTTCCCCTTATTGAAGGGTCAGTTACGAGGGAACACAAGTTCAAGGTCAGGCGCAGGAGGTTTAGGAGGAATTTGAGGAAAAGCTTTTTTACCCGGAGGATGGTGACGGTCTGGATTTCACCTCCAGGGAGGGTTGTTCGAGGCGGTTGCCTCACATCCTTTAAAAAGTACCTGGATGTGCAATTGGCAAGTCTTAACATTCAAAGCTACATGCCAAGTGCTGGCACATGGGATTAGGTAGGCACATTTGGATTTGGATTTGTTTATTGTCACGTGTACTGAGGTACAGTGAAAAGTATTTTTCTGCGAGCAGCTCAACAGATCATTAAGCACATGAAATGAAAAGGGAATAAAAGAAAATACATAATAGGGCAACAGAAGGTACAGAATGTAACTACATAAACATCAGCATCGGGTGAAGCATACAGGGTGTAGTGTTAATGAAGTCAGTCCATAAGAGGGTCATTTAGGAGTCTGGTGACAGTGGGGAAGAAGCTGTTTTTGAGTCTGTTCGTGCGTGTTCTCAGACTTCTGTATCTCCTGCCCGATGGAAGAAGTTGGAAGAGTGAGTAAGCCGGGTGGGAGGGGTCTTTGATTATGCTGCCTGCTTTCCCCAGGCAGCATGAGGCGTGGATGGAGTCAATGGATGGGAGGCAGGTTCGTGTGATGGACTGGGCTGTTTTCACGGCTCTCTGAAGTTTCTTGCGGTCCTGGGCCGAGCAGTTGCCATACCAGGCTGTGATGCAGCCAGATAGGATGCTTTCTATGGTGCATCTGTAAAAGTTGGTAAGGGTGAATGTGGACATGCCGAATTTCCTTAATTTCCTGTGGAAGTATAGGCGCTGTTGTACTTTCTTGGTGGTAGTGTCGACGTGCGTGGACCAGGACTGATTTTTGGAGACGTGCACCCCTAGGAATTTGAACCTGTTAACCATCTCCACCTCTGCTGACAGGGGTGTGTACAGTACTTTGCTTTCTGAAGTCAATGACCAGCTCTTTAGTTTTGCTGGCATTGAGGGGGAGATTGTTGTTGCTACACCACTCCACTAGGTTCTCTATCTCCCGCCTGTATTCTGACTCGTCGTTATTCGAGATCCGGCCCACTATGGTCGTATCGTCAGCAAACTTGTAGATGGAGTTGGAACCAAATTTTGCCACGCAGTTGTGTGTATAGGGCGTAGAGTAGGGGGCTAAGTTCACAGCCATGCGGGACCTGGTATTGAGGACGATTGTGGAGGAGGTGTTGTTGTTTAGGTGTCTTTCATGTGTTGGTGCAGACTCGATGGGCCGAAGGGCCTCTTCTGCACTGTATTTTTTGTGATTCTGTGATTGCATCTGCTTTTGCGAGGTGTTGTGAGCCGGGTAGATCCCGGGAATGGGGTCTCCCAGCTTCTATCAGCCATGTTACACCATGGCAGGCTGATATTCAGGCCAGGTACAACATGGCCATTCGATCGCGCCCTTAATCGTTAATCGTGCTCTCTGTCTCTTTTATCATCCAGCGAGCTCTAGATTTGTTTGTCCTACCTTTCCCTTTGGAGGGAATATACCTTGACTCCACACAAACTCTTTTCTGAAGTTAGTCCATTGTTCAGCTAATGGGCTCGATTTAACAGAAACATTTCTAAGTGTCAGTTTGGCCACAATTGGCGGGGTGTTTTTTGACAGCCTCATTGCCGAGATTGCGACCGGTATTTAAAGCCACTAAGTGCTGAAAATGAGCCCCACAAGCTTCTCGCCATTACAGGTTGCTCGGCGTCTCACCACTAACAAGGGGGAGCTGGAGCTGCTTTTAAATGCTCCCTCACCACTCCCTCCCATTCAACGCACAAGCAAGGTAGCCCACAGACCTACTCCTAGCTTTGGCGATGCTGACCTGGCCAGCTTTCTCAACACCGTGAATGAGAGACGGGGCATCCTGTTCCTGCGAGGGAGTCAGAGGGCCAGCAGCAGGCCCACCAATACCGCCTGGGAGATAGTGGCAGCAATTGTCAGTGCGGGCATCATGATCTCGAGGACCAGCATCCAATGTCGGAAGAAGACCAACAACCTCCACTGAGCTGCAAGGGTTAGTTTCCGCCTCTCTCCTGGCATCAGTTCCGCCTGCCACCCCTCAAATCCCCAACCACCGACCTCCCCCGCTCACACATCACTGGCTGACACCTTGCACCCTCCCCACACACAATCTTGGCGCTTGTTCCTCAGCACCCCTGGCACCCACCAGCACAACCCCTTCATGTCCAGTTGAGGTACCCTCAGATGCCATCTGTTATAGGTCCCCTTGATCCATCAAGTGGGCAGGTCACAAAGCCCTCTCTTTGTCCCCGCAGAAGAAGATAACCCATAATAAGCGGGAAAGAGCTAAGCTGGGAGATAGAGTATCAGAGACCTGAGCCCTCACCCCCTATGAGGAAATCTGGGGTGGTCTGAGGAGAGAGCACTCACCGACAGCAAGGTTGGACTGCGCCAGAGAGGTGAGGATCTACTGCCCCTTCACCCAAGTGGCCTGGCTCCAGTGAATTGTTCACGTCAGACAAAATGATCCTTCCCTTTCACTGACCACATGTCCATTCTCTCACAGGATCTCCATCTGATGGGCCGAGCCATCTGGAGTCGTTCCGACCACCCAAAAGACCACCTTGGAGGAGCTCTCCGAGGAGACCACCATCGAGGCGTCACAGTTATCACCTCCCCCTTCCAACAGCGCAGGGACATACACCTCGGTTAGTGTATCGGCTTCTGGGCCACTATCTGGTGAGCACCACACATTTGTTGATGCACATCAGGTAGAGGCAGGAACATCCGAGGGAGTCAGCAGTCGGAGGTCTGCTGTATCCCAGGACTCAGCTGAGCCCCAGCCAGAGTCCGAGTCTCTAGACAAGGTTATCCCAGAGCTGATGCAGATGCTGGGGCATGCCGCGAGGCTCAGGAGGGGATGCCAGCAACATACCGGCGAGTGCATAGCCGATTGGAGGAGTCCCAAGGGATGCAGGTGAAGGAAATAATGCTGCTAATGCGAGGGAGTGGGGCCAACACTAAGGGCACCGTCTGGGAGGAGGATGTGCTGGAGGCCAACCTGGGGCCTGCCAACGGGGAGACAACAGTGGTGTCTGGTTCTACTGAATCGCCCCTCTTGACACCGGCGCATCTCAAGGACAGCGGACAGAACAGGGTGATAGGCTGAAGTCAGTGACACCGGTAAATTGGCCGGGACCATCTGGCTCCAGGCCCTCCAGAGGATGTCCGCCAAGTGCCTCAAAGGCCACAGGGTGTGAAAAGCAACAAACAGCCTCCACTTCTGATGTACATCCTGGGGATACACCTAGGCGTAGCAGTACATCACAAAAGATCAAGGAGATTGAGGATCACTGAGTGGGCACAGGTGTGTGTGTGTGTGTGGGGGGGGGGGGGGCAGGTACTATCTGTAGCTAGGGGGAATGGAAATGTCCAATATTCATAGTTAAAACAGTTACACCTGACACATGTGATGCCTCTATCACGTTAATCTTCACAGCGGGCCTGCCTGCACCCCTGTTGCCCTCTGCTCCCCCCACCCCCTGCGCAGTGGTCCAAGATGAAATGCCCCTGATGCAGACCCCATTAAGGGGATGGGTGTGCGTGCGCGGTCAGCAGAAAGACAGGAGTCAGACTTTGGCATTAACTGAGGAGCACCTGAGTTTATCTCACAATGAATTATCATCAGTCTCCTGCCTTGTATATTGATTCACTGACAGTACCGACGCAGGCCCATCACCCTGGGGTGATGTGACACAGACCCTGGGAGGGTACAACAAGGTAGTCGGGTGAGGGGTGTGGTGGGAGGGTCGGGGAATGTGGGAGTGAAGGAAGGAGGGAAATGGGGGGGAGGGATGGAAGAGATAGGGGATGGGTGGGGAGTGGGGGAATGAGAGGGAAGGAGGGGATTGGGGAGGTGCTAACACACAAAGCCTCATCCTATGTGAATCAGGTGAAGGTGAGGGCCTCCCTGGTCCCTCGGGCATGCTGGACCCTTGTAGCTGTGGCGCACAAAGACTCCGTGAGACAAACAGAGTGAAGTCGATGAGGCTTTATTAAGCGTGTCTGTTCCCCAGCAGCCCGATAGTAAACTGGCATGCGGGGGAAGGCACCGGCTTCTTATACTTCGCCTTCAGGGCGGAGTATGAGGTCAACGGCCAACCAGGACCCGGGATCTGTCAGCCAATGACATTAGGGCTTCCAGTCCCACATGACCCCCAATACATACTACCACATTCACCCCTTGTCAAAAATGAACCCGGCGGGGTGATGCTTCGTATGGTGGTAAGGGTTTACAGTACTGGTCCTGGGAGGAGAGAACAGTTACATGGTAGGACCGTATTGGACAGTATCGTCCTGTTACAACTATTTACAGAGGATATATGAAAACAAAATGTTCATTGGACAGTCCATCTTTGTTTTACATCGACGCCACGAGTCGGTCGGGCGGTCTGGTCGTCCGTGTCGATCGCCTCGGCCCCGGCGGTGGTGGTAGTGCTTGTACCAGCGTTGTCGCCTCCGGGAACCGCACGGTTTTAGCTGTCGGTGCAAAGGGGAGGGGGGCTGATCCTCCTGGGAAGGGGGCGGTCGCGGGGTGCGGCGGTGGCAGGAAGGGGGGCGGTTGGGTTGATGGTGCCGGGGGTGTGTGCGTGGTGCCGGCGGGCGCCAGATCCCGCAGGGAGACCGTGTCCTGTCGGCCGTCGGGGTACTCCACGTAGGCGTACTGGGGGTTTGCGTGGAGGAGGTGAACCCTTTCGACCAACGGGTCCGCCTTATGTGCCCGCACGTGCTTTCGGAGCAGGATGGGTCCTGGGGCCGCCAGCCAGGTCGGCAGCGACGTTCCAGAGGAGGACCTCCTAGGGAAGACAAGGAGACGCTCGTGAGGCGTTTGATTAGTGCTCGTACATAATAACGACCGGATGGAATGGAGAGCGTCCGGGAGGACCTCCTGCCACCGTGAAACTGGGAGATCCCTGGACCGTAGAGCCAGTAGGACGGCCTTCCAGACCGTGCCGTTCTCCCTTTCTACTTGCCCGTTCCCCCGGGGGTTGTAGCTGGTCGTCCTGCTTGAAGCTATACCCTTGCTGAGCAGGAACTGGCGCAGCTCGTCACTCATGAAGGAGGACCCCCTGTCGCTGTGGACGTATGCGGGGTAACCGAACAGTGTGAATATGCTGTTCAGGGCTTTAATGACTGTGGCCGCGGTCATGTCGGAGCAGGGAATGGCAAAAGGGAAGCGGGAGTATTCGTCCACTACATTAAGGAAATACGCGTTGCGGTCGGTGGAGGGGAGGGGCCCTTTGAAATCGAGACTGAGGCGTTCAAAGGGACGGGAAGCCTTAATCAGGTGCGCTCCATCTGGCCTGAAAAAATGCGGTTTGCATTCTGCGCAGACGTGGCAGTCTCTTGTGACTGTACGGACCTCCTCTAAGGAGTAGGGGAGATTGCGGGACTTGATGAAGTGGTAAAACCGAGTGACCCCCGGGTGGCAGAGGTCCTCGTGGAGGGCTTGGAGGCGGTCAATTTGTGCGTTGGCACATGTCCCGCGGGATAGGGCATCAGACGGCTCGTTCAGCTTTCCGGGCCGGTACAAGATCTCATAGTTGAAGGTGGAGAGTTCGATCCTCCACCGCAAGAACTTGTCGTTCTTGATCTTGCCCCGCTGTGCATTATCGAACATGAAGGCAACCGACCGTTGGTCAGTGAGGAGAGTGAATCTCCTGCCGGCCAGGTAATGCCTCCAATGTCGCACAGCCTCCACTATGGCTTGGGCTTCCTTTTCCACTGAGGAGTGGCGGATTTCTGAGGCGTGGAGGGTTCGGGAGAAAAAGGCCACGGGTCTGCCCGCTTGGTTAAGGGTAGCCGCGAGAGCTACGTCAGAGGCGTCGCTCTCGACCTGGAAGGGGAGGGACTCGTCGATGGCGCGCATCGTGGCCTTTGCGATGTCCGCTTTGATGCGGCTGAAAGCCTGGCAAGCCTCTGTCGACAGCGGGAAAGCCGTGGTCTGTATTAGGGGGCGGGCCTTGTCTGCGTACTGGGGGACCCACTGGGCGTAGTATGAAAAGAACCCCAGGCAGCGTTTCAGGGCTTTTGGGCAGTGCGGGAGGGGAAATTCCATGAGTGCGCGCATACGTTCGGGGTCGGGGCCTATTATCCCATTGCGCACTATGTAGCCCAGAATGGCTAGCCGATCGGTGCTAAAAACGCACTTGTCCTCATTGTACGTGAGGTTCAAGGCTTTGGCAGTCTGGAGGAATTTTTGGAGGTTGGCGTCGTGGTCCTGCTGATCGTGGCCGCAGATGGTTACATTGTCGAGGTACGGGAACGTGGCCCGTAACCCATGTTGATCAACCATTCGGTCCATTTCCCGTTGGAAGACCGAGACGCCGTTTGTGACGCCAAAAGGGACCCTTAGGAAGTGGTATAATCGCCCGTCTGCCTCGAAGGCTGTGTACTTGCGGTCACTTGGGCGGATGGGGAGCTGATGGTAGGCGGACTTGAGGTCCACGGTGGAGAAGACTTTATACTGGGCAATCCGATTGACCATGTCGGATATGCGGGGGAGAGGGTACGCGTCTAGTTGTGTGTACCTGTTGATGGTCTGGCTATAGTCAATGACCATCCTTTGTTTCTCCCCTGTCTTCACTACTACCACCTGCGCTCTCCAGGGACTATTGCTGGCCTGGATTATGCCCTCCTTTAGTAGCCGCTGGACTTCGGAGCGAATGAAGGTCCGGTCCTGGGCGCTGTACCGTCTGCTCCTAGTGGCGACGGGTTTGCAATCCGGGGTGAGGTTCGCAAACAAGGACGGGGGTTGCACCTTGAGGGTGGCGAGGCCGCAGATAGTGAGTGGGGGTATGGGGCCGCCGAATTTAAACGTAAGGCTCTGTAGGTTACATTGAAAATCTAAGCCCAGCAAGGTGGGGGCACAGAGTTGGGGAAGGACGTTAAGTTTGTAGTTTTTGAATTCCCTCCCCTGTACCGTTAGGGTAACTATGCAGAATCCCTGGATCTGTACGGAGTGGGATCCTGCGGCTAGGCAAATCTTTTGTGCGCTGGGGTAGGTAGTTAAGGAACAGCGTCTTACCGTGTCGGGATGTATAAAACTTTCCGTGCTCCCGGAGTCGACTAGGCATGGCGTCTCGTGGCCGTTAATTAGGACCGTTGTCGTCGTCGTCTGGAGAGTCCGGGGCCGAGCCTGATCGAGCGTAACCGAAGCGAGCCGTGGTTGTAGTAGTGGGGTGGGGTCCGTTGTTGCCGTCCAAGAGGACGTCGGGGATGGATAAAATGGCCGCCCCCATACCTCGCCCGTAGATGAGGGGTCACAAGATGGCGTCGGGGGTGGACAAAATGGCCGCAGAAATAACAGCGGGCGCCCCCGGTGCGATTCGGCGTTTGGACTGCGCAAGCCTGTGGGGTGTCCGGGGGGAGGGGTAGGGGGTTTGCCGCGGCGGGTACGTACGGGGCCCAATGGCCTGCCGCGCGGTCGGGGCCGTAGGCGCGGGTATTACGCGCGGCTACGTCCAGCGAGGCTGCCAGGGCCCGTGCCTCTGAGAGTCCTAGTGACTCTTTTTCTAGAAGTCTTTGGCGGATTTGGGAGGATTGTATACCTGCAACAAAAGCATCGCGCATTAACATGTCCGTATGTTCGTTTGCATTCACCGACGGGCAGCTGCAGGCTCGTCCCAAAATCAGCAGCGCGGCGTAGAACTCGTCCATCGATTCTCCGGGAGCTTGCCGTCTCGTCGCGAGCTGGTAGCGAGCGTAGATTTGGTTAACTGGGCGAACGTAGAGACTTCTCAGTGCTGCGAACGCCGTCTGGAAATCGCGGGTTTCTTCAATGAGGGTGAAAATCTCCGTGCTCACCCTCGAGTGCAGGACCTGCAGTTTTTGTTCATCTGAGACTCGGCCTGTGGTCGATGTGATGTAGGCCTCAAAGCAAGTCTGCCAGTGTTTGAAGGCTGCTGCTGCATTCACTGCGTGGGGGCTGATCCTCAGGCATTCTGGAATGATCCTGAGCTCCATAGTCCTTTTTAGGCACGCTTAATAAATTGTGGCGCACAAAGACTCCGTGAGACAAACAGAGTGAAGTCGATGAGGCTTTATTAAGCGTGTCTGTTCCCCAGCAGCCCGATAGTAAACTGGCATGCGGGGGAAGGCACCGGCTTCTTATACTTCGCCTTCAGGGCGGAGTATGAGGTCAACGGCCAACCAGGACCCGGGATCTGTCAGCCAATGACATTAGGGCTTCCAGTCCCACATGACCCCCAATACATACTACCACAGTAGCCACCTGAACTCCATCCTCCGGCTCCTCCTGTGGGTCCTCCCGGGTTTGTCCTTCATCCCCTCCTCCTCAGATGAGCCCACATGTCCATCCTCCTCCTCATCCAGCATGTTGCCCACTGCCGTGCCAGGTTGTGGAGGGCACGTGTACCCACGAGAAGTCATCTTGAGAATATTTTGCCAACAGTAACAAAGATTTGAAAATCAACAATGTAACATTCTACATATCACACTAACCATTAAACACAAGGAAACATCACCGTTCCATATTGGTACCAATACAAAGCTCGTTTTCACAAAAAGAAACAAGCACACGGTATGACCCCTCGCAAGTTCCTCAACAGAAACAGAGGATAAGCCAGAGAATGTGGTACCATGTCCAGAACTTTGTTGTAGAAATGATCTGTCCATCAACGTGTGACTTGTTCCATGTATCAGTGCCATTCTCCGTCCAGGAGCCGCAGCTGTGCAGGCCCTCCCACACGGCCCAAACTCACCAGACCAAATCCTGGCATCCACATATTCCACTGATGCTCAAGGTGCAGTTGAACAGCTGAAGCATTCCAGGTCAGGAGGATCGCCCCTGGGCCGGTCTGAGTGGGGGAGGGGGGTTGAGGCACTTTATGTCTGAGGCCTTCAAGCCATCTTTAAATATTGTGGATACCCATAACAGAGGCAACTACAGCTGCTGCCTGTCTATCCTGCCAAACACATCCAGGAGAGAGCCCTGTTCTTGGTAATATGCTGGAGGTCACTTTAACTCTCTTTGACTGTGAGCAGCCTCTAGTTTCACAACTAAAGATTGCCGATAAGGAATTGGCCTTGTTAATTGTGACAGCACTTCACAGCTGCGGGTATGGTCTTATAGATAGGTTCTTGATTAACAGGTTAGCAGTGCCAGGGTGCCCGGGTGCTACGTTAGCACTGCCAGGGCAGGCTCAGTGGGGGGCCTTGTCAGGTAGTAGGGGGATGGTTGGGGGGGGGTGGCGTTACTGGGGTCCTGCCCAAGGTTAAGAGGGTGGGGGGAGTCAGAAAAGTTGGGGGGGGGGGGATGCTGAGTGGGGATGGAGGCAGATTGGGACTGCCTTCCAAAATGGCATAGTGCCGTTGGATAGCGGGGTGTTTCTCGGTGGACTTTAATTTGAGAGCGCTGAATCGTGCCCAATGTGTTCGCCAGATTTTTACTTCTACCAACTGACAAGCTGCCAAAAAAAGACCAACATTGTAAATATGGGGACATTTTCAGATGCATTACATGAGTTCACCCAATGGATAAAAAGATGGAGTACATTTTGATCTATTGCAACAATAGACTAGTTTGATAATCATGTATAAATGTTTAATCGTTTCTCATCACTCGTAAGTCTTCACCTCAAACCTTTGCAGAGATAATAGTTCTGAGGTCAGCTTGCTTACCTGCTGAGTTTTAAATTCCTTTATATTATGAAGCCTTCCCAATACAGCACAACATTCACCATTTATTCCATTGGCAGAACCGGCTCAGGCTTTTTATTTTTAAAATAATCTTTATTGTCATAAGTAGGCTTACCTTAACACTGCAATGAAGTTACTGTGTAAAGCCCCTAGTCGCCACACTCCGGCGCCTGTTTGGGTACGTAGAGGGAGAATTGAGAATGTCCATATTACCTAACAGCACTTCTTTTGGGACTTGTGGGAGGAAACCCACGCAGACACGGGGAGAACGTGCAGACTCTTCACAGACAGTGACGCAGGCCTCCGGTGGCGTGGGCGAGCAGGGCGGCCGCAGCAACAAGAGCTCCCGCCTGTGGCCGCGATTCGTGGTGAATTCGGGGAAACCCCCGAGTCTTCACGCACCCCTGACTATCGTCAGTCTTTGGGGCCGTCAAGAGCAGCCAGCGGGGCCGGTTTAAAAAACGGCGAAGAACCCCGCGTGGGTGTCAGGCAGCGGGGGCTGAGGCGCTGGGCCCGGCGCGGCAGGTTAGAGCAGCGGGGGCGGAGCTACGAGGAGGCCGAGGCGGCAGGCCCGAGGTCAGGGAACTGTGTAGGGAGGGTGCTCCACATCGGATGGCTCCCACCTAGGAAGAAGAAAGAAGGCTGAAGCCTGGTCCCAGGGGAGCTCTGGGTAAATGCAGAGGAGAAAAAAAGAAGGTTTAAGGAAGTTTGGTAAAAGTTTTTCTTTTCTCTCCCCCTTTTTTAAAAAAAAAGAAGAATGTCAGATTGATGAAGGACAGGAGGGTGAAGGGGGCGAGAAGAGAAAAGAAAGAAGATAAAAAACAATAAGCCGCTGAAGGATGCGAAGAGCAGCGTCGAAGAAAGGAGGAAACGCGGGTTCGCCGCCGAAGGAGAAGACGAGCAAAAGTGTTGACAGGATGGCGGAAGCCGAACTGCAAGGCGGGGCCGCACTTCTTACAGTGGAGAAGATGACAGAGGTGATGGCGGTGGAGCTGGAGAAACAGTTTGCTAGGCACATGGAGGCCTTGAGGAAGGAGAAGGCAGTCGTGTTGAAGTCATTGGTGGAGGAGGCAAGCGGCCCGGTGAGCGTGGCGGTGGCAAAGGCATCGGCCGAGGTGAAGTTGAGGGTAACGTATAACGCCAAAGACTTTTATTTTGTGACAGCGGAGGCGGTTGAGATGTTCATGAGGGCAGAAGGCTTGGGACAGACATGAAGAGCGGAACTGGAAGCGAGACTGTGGACTGTGTTTGAGCAGCTGGAAAATGTATAAATGTTACAACTTTCTTTTTACTGATTTGTTTTGCAATTTACTTCTCTTTGCATGGTAGGTTAATGGTGGGTTGATTGCCGTTCTGTGTTGCGACAGTTAAATGTCATGTTAGTGAATTGTAGGGGTTGGATTGTTGGGTTTGTTTTGTTGTTTCTTTCTCTGGGACTGGGTGGAAGGGGGCGATATGTCTTGGCGGGGGAAGCCACCCGCGCTAGCTAACTAAAATCAGCTAGTGAATGGGGTGAGGTGAGAGGAGGGCTGCGGACGTTGGAGCCTGGATAGCAGGCTTCAATGGGCCTAATAGGCGAGCGAGAGGGGGGGAAGGGATGGATGTTGGAGGATGTTGTTGTAGGGGGGGGTTCTTGGGAGAGGGGGGGAAGGGGTTTGATGTTAACAATGGACAGGGGCGGGGCAGGCTTATGGGGCAGGGCCCGGTGGTATGGTGATGGTGGATAGGAAAGGTGGGGGGGATGAGAGACCCCCAGTAAGGATAGTCACGTGGAACGTGAGAGGGCTAGGAGGGCCGGTCAAGAGGTCAAGGGTGCTTGCACATCTTAAAAGTTTGAAAACCGATGTAGCAATACTGCAGGAGACTCACTTGAGGGTGAAGGACCAGGTGAGACTTAAAAAGGGCTGGGTTAGCCAAGTGTTTCATTCCGGATTTGATGGAAGGGCTCGAGGGGTAGTGGTGTTGGTCAGCAAAAGGGTACGCTTCCAGATGCAGAAGGTGGTGGCAGATCAGGGGGTAGATATGTGATTGTGAAAGGGGCATTGGAGGGGAGATTAGTGGCGCTGTTAAGTGTATACGGTCCTAATTGGGACGATGTGGGATTCGCGAGGAAGGTGTTTGCAGCTATTCCCGACTTGGACACGCATGAGTTGATTGTGGGGGGGGACTGGAACTTGGTGCAGGAGCCAAGGTTGGACAGATCACGGTCGCGCTCGCTGGTCCCATCAGGAGGGGGGGGCGAAGGTGCTGGCTGGGCTAATGGTGGAGATGGGAGGGGTGGACCCTTGGAGATTCCTGCACCCAAGGGAACGGGAGTACTCGTTTTTCTCAGCAGTCCATAAGGTATACTCGTGGATCGACTTTTTTGTGGTGGGAAAGGCTTTGCTGGCTGGAGTCAAGGGGGTCGGAATACTCTGCAATTGCAGTGTCAGATCACGCTCCACATTGGGTGGATATGGTGCTGGAGAAGGGGGCAGCGCAGAGACCGGGGTGGAAACTGGATGTGGGGCTTTTGGGGAACCAAGTGTTCTGTGAGAAAATTGAAAATGTAATTAAGGAATATGTAGGTTTCAATTGTACGGGTGAGGTGTCGAAGGCAGTCGTCTGGGAGGCTCTAAAGGTGGTGGTGAGGGGTGAGGTAATTTTGTTTAAGGCCAGGGTGGACAAAGAGGAGAGGTTGGAGCGGCAGAGGGTAATAGATGAGATGTTGGAGGTAGATAGGAGGTATGCAGAAGATGGGGACCCAGCGAAGCTGGAAAAGAGGAAGGAACTACAAGCGAGCTTCGACCGACTGACCACCAGGAAGGCGGTGCGCTAACTGAGATGAGCAAGGGGTGCAATTTATGAACATGGAGATACGTTAGCAGGTCAGCTCTGGAGGGAGACAGCGGCAAGGGAAATTCTTCAGGTGAGGGATAGGGCAGGGAAGTTGGTGGTGGCTCCGGAGCTGATTAACAGGGTTTTTGAGGAATTTTATGAGAGGTTGTACAAGTCAGAGCCGCCCGGGGAAGACCGTGATTTGCAGGGATTTCTAGATGGGTTGGAGTACCCGAGGCTAGGGGAGGGGGACAGGGCTACATTAGAAGGAGCGATAGTGGAGCAGGAGATAAAGGATGCGATTGGGAGGATGCAGTCGGGGAAGGTGGCAGGGCTGGATGGGTTTCCGGTGGAATATTATAAAAAATTCAAGGATAGGTTGGCACCCCTGATGGTGGGGATGTTTGAAGAGGCAATAGGGAAGGGGGTGTTGCCACAAACCTTGGGGCAGGCATTGATTTCATTGTTGCTAAAAAAAGAGAAGGATCCAACGGAGTGTGCATCGTATAGGCCCATATCACTTCTGAATGTGGACGCAAAAGTGTTGGCGAATGTACTGGCAGGTAGGCTAGAGGAGTGCCTCCCGAAGGTGATAGGTGAAGATCAGACGGGGTTCGTGAAAGGGAGGCAGCTGTTTTCGAACATTAGGAGGGTTTTGAACGTCGTTATGGCACCGGTGGAAGGGAAGGAAACAGAGGTAGTTGTGGCATTGGACGCTGAGAAGGAGTTTGATCGGGTAGAATGTGGGTACCTGATGGCAGTGCTAGAGTGGTTTGGGATTGCACCAAGATTTGTGAACTGGGTAAAGCTATTATATAAGGAGCCAAGGGCGAGTTTCCGCACAAACAATATCAGTTCGAGATACTTTTCTCTCCACCGTGGGACTAAACAGGGATGTCCTATGTCCCCCCTGCTGTTTGCACTTGCGATTGAGCAGTTGGCCATTGCATTAAGAAGTTCGGGAGCATGGAAAGGAATAGTGCGGGGCGGGGGATAGAGCATAGGGTGTCCTTATATGCCGACGACTTGCTGCTGTATGTGTCGGAACCGAGTGCGTCGATAGGAGGAATATTGGAGCTACTGCGGGTATTTGGGTCTTTCTCAGGATACAAGCTGAACCTGGACAAGAGTGAGTATTTTGTGGTGTCTCGGCCGGGGGTGGGGGCAGGGGTGGGGGGGGCTGCCATTCCGTAGAGCAGGGACTCATTTTAGGTATCTGGGGGTGCAGGTTGCCCGGGAGTGGGGGAGGCTTCGCAGGTACATCACTAGTTTGGTGGGGAGAGTGAAAGCTGATCTGACAAGGTGGGATGGTCTCCCTCTGCCGCTGGCGGGTCGGGTACAGGCGGTTAAAATGAACGTGTTGCCGCGATTTCTGTTTATTTTTCAATGCCTACCGATTTTCCTGCCAAAGTCTTTTTTCAGGGAGATTGAGGGAAGGATTACCTCGTACATATGTGGAGGGAAGGTGGCCAGAGTGAGAAACGTGCTGCTACAGTGGGGAAGGCAGGCAGGGGCTTTGGGTCTCCCGAACCTGTTGTACTAGGGCGGCGAATGTGGAGAAGGTGCGGAGCTGGGTCAGAGGGGTTGATTCCCAGTGGGTCAGAATGGAGGAGAGTTTGTGCATGGGGTCGGGGCTGAAAGCTCTAGCAACAGCGCCGCTCCCGATAGCTCTGGGGAAATATCCAGGGAGTCCGGTAATAATAGCCTCATTGAAAATCTGGAGGCAGTTTCGCCAACACTTCGAGTTGGGGGCAGGGTCAAGGGAAATGCCGATTCGGGGGAACCACAGATTTGAACCAGGGAGGTGGGATGGAAGTTTTCGGAAATGGGAAGAGAGAGGGATTAAGACGCTAAAAGATTTGTTTCTTCGGGGTCGGTTTGCAGGATTGAGGGAGCTGGAAGCAAAGTATGGGCTGGAGCAGGGAGAAGATTTTAAGTACATGCAGGTTCGGGATTTTGCCAGGAAGGAGATACAGAGATTCCCAGAGGAACCGGCCTCCACATTGCTGGAGGAGGTGCTGACGACAAGGGGACTGGAGAAGGGGGCAGTGTCAGCGGTGTACAGAGCTATTTTGGAAGAGGATAAGGCACCACTGGAAGGGGTCAAGGCAAAGTGGGAGGAAGAGCTGGGAGAGGTTATAGAGGAGGGGGTCTGGTGTGAGGTGCTCCGGAGAGTGAATGCCTCCACCTCATGTGCGAGGTTGGGGCTGATACAGCTGAAGGTGGTATATAGAGCGCATCTCACGAGGGCGAGGAAGAGCTGATTTTTTGAAGGAGTACAGGATGTGTGTGAGCGTTGCGGGGGGGGAGGCACGGGGTTGCTAATCACGTTCATATGTTTTGGTCCTGTCCAAAGCTAGGGGAATACTGGAAGAAGGTGTTTAGGGTAATTTCCAAGGTGGTGCGCGTGAAACTGGACCCGGGTACCTGGGAGGCCATATTCGGGGTGTCGGACCAGCCAGGGTTAGAAACGGGTGCGGAGGCAGATCATAGATCATAGAATTTACAGTGCAGAAGGAGGCCATTCGGCCCATCGAGTCTGCACCAGCTCTTGGAAAGAGCACCCTACCCAAGGTCAACATTATTTATTAATTATAAAAATAACATAATTATTTATTCTGCACTTTCAAGAACTGGAGAACATTGAACATTAGTTGGGTGGGTGGGGGGGGGGGTGGTGGGAGGGTTGGAGGGGGGTGCTATGTATATTATGGGTGACTATTGGTAATCCCTGATTCCTTTTTGTCATTTGTTTATGTAAACATGCGGGCTGATGTTTGGGGGTTGGTGGGGGGATGGGAGCGTTGTTACTGTTATGGGGATTGACATATCTGTTGCTGGTTATTGTTTATTGTTGGTGGGTGTAAATTCAGGAGAAAATGTGAAAAAGGAGGAGAATGAAAATATATATTTTTTAAAAAGACAGTGACCCAAGCGGGAATCAAACCTGGGACCTTGGAGGAATGGAGGTGTATCATTTAACTTGTGAACTCCAGGATCATCCCATTTCCGTCCCCCCTCAGTCTCTCTACCTTCAGTGCGAGCCTGCTACTCCCAAGCCAATTAAGCACATGACTGCTGGAATGTTCCATTTCCCGCAGGCTGACGATGGAGGTCGGATTGTGGCAGCAGGATCAGTCCTGCCTCCTGATTCCCATCTGCAGGGTGAAAATCTGACCTAGGGTTTTCATTATAATGGGCTCGTTGAGCTGCCAGTATGAAAGGTCCTTCCCAATGGCCAAAATCATTCTGATCTTTTTAAAACCACATCAGAGCAGAAGGCGACAATTTTTAACACCTCACAGCAGATTCAGATTAACTTCGGAAGACTTTCAAGCTTAAAACTTAAGAGTGACTATCAAAGGAATGTTTCAAAGTCCTTAACCAACTTTCCCTAACTGCAGCTGAGGATTTTTAATAGTAATGCTGACAGTGACTACCTCCTGATCTGTACCAACTCCTGTACCACACTTCTATTCTTTAATGAAGTTTAGAGTGGGAGCTCTAGCAGCTCTGGGCTGGAAGTGGAACAGGCAGGAACCCGCCAATCTGTTGACACTTCCATTAAGCTCATTCATTTGGGCAAGTTACTTCCACATTGTTTATAATACAATACAAAGTCTTACAACACCAGGTTAAAGTCCAACAGACATTCACCTGAGGAAGGAGCAGCGCTCCGAAAGCTAGTGACATCGAAACAAACCTGTTGGACTTTAACCTGGTGTTGTAAGACTTCGTACTGTGCTCACCCCAGTCCAACGCCGGCATCTCCACATCATTTATAATACAAAGGAGACCATCAAAGCCTTTGGGACAGATTTAACTCACTGGAATGGGTCTGTGAGGCACCAGTGACGTCTTCACAATTTTTTTAAAATTGGGGAATCCAGCACCAACCTCCACAGTCACGCCCAGTTCAGGTTTCAGGTGGGTTGGTGGAAGAATCCCAATAACCTGTCCCCCAGAAGCAGATCCTTAATTTAAATATTTTAACTTGTCTGCATGGTTCAAATTGCATATATACATTTACCATTCATGGCCTGCAGGCAACGTTTTCCATGGTGCTGAATGGAGGGGAGAATGAGCAGATCCAGCAGCTACGTACCTTTTCAGCATAACTCGTGTGTCAAAAGCAACATGAGTGCTCCCACTGTCCCGGCAAGCTAACATGTTTCCCATTCCCTGTGGTCTCTCCTGCGACCTGACCCTACAATCTCTCAGCCAGCAGCCTTCAATTCTTGTTCTATTTGGATCATTATTTATCCATGGCCCGTGTCCTATTTATGACTCCCTCCAATGGCTCACTAACTCATGATCTCTCTCTCCCTTCCTTTTCCCGGTTCCCCAGCTGGGGCCAAGTGCCACAGGCCTTCCTGCCCACCATCTGGCTGGTGAGCTGTTGGCTGGGAAATGCTGTCCAAAAACTTAAATCAAGTTCTGCTGTCACATTCAGTGGGATCTCCAAGAAAACAGGCTGTTCTTTCGGGTTTACTGCTTGCTTCATCATGCTCCACTCCCTTCCCACATGCCCTTAAGCATTTCGGCCATTGTGGTGTGTTGGCTCTTTCCTTGAGCAATCCAAAACAAATGCCTATGCCTTACTCTTTCCACAGAGCCTTGTATCATTCTGTGCTTCAAATATCTGCACAATGTCTCCTCCAAGTATGAAATGGGTCCCTGCCTCAACTATTTCAAATTATTCCACGCCCCAACAATCCCCAGCAAATATTGAAGATGCAACATCACTTACCTCAGTGGTGAAGATTAATTTTCCCTACTCCTTTTATCTAAACCTTTCACAACTTTACAAATCCTTACTTTATTTCTTCGTGGCCTGTCACTCTCTCGAATACTGCAGGATCTGACTGAATGCTTCTTGAGCATAGAGATACTGGCCCAGCTGTAATGAGAGTAAAACTGTCAGCATTCACTGTCATTACAACTGTTAAGCTGATACTAACTTTTGGAGTCCTCAAAATGTGCAGTTAAATGCAGAAATTCATGAGGTGCTGTCAGTGTGCTGTCAACATCCCTGCAGACGGAGGTTTTTGAAATCATTTGTATTCATGCAAACATCTGCTTTTATGTTATTAGTTTCACTGTAAAAAAAAATCCTTGAAGAAGTTACACCTTGTGCAATGAGGTGTAAGTGCATTTTTAACAGAGTGCTAATTTCATAATTACTGTTGAATAAGTTCTATGGTTCTGAAACTCTTCATGGAATGTCAAATTTCTTCACTATTATAAACCTTTCCATAGGTTTTCAAAATAATAAAAACAAGGGGGTAAGATTTGATCTCAGAATCAGACTCTGGGGAAAACAGCAATTGATATTGCTGGAGAATACCACCCAGCTAATGCTGCCGCATCTCCCAGAGAACTGGGGCGTCATTCTCCGACCCACCGCCGGGTCGGAGAATGGCCGTTGGCCACCGTGAATCCCGCACCCGCCCCCGCCGAAGTCTCCGAAGGGAGAAAAGTCGGCGGGGCGTTAATGGCGCCGCTGCCGCGGAGAATGTCACGGGTCTGCGCAAGGCAGCCGATATTCGGCCTGCCGATATTCTCCCTTCCGGATGGGCCGAAGTCCCGTCGACGTGATGACCGTTCACGTCGACGTGAATCAAACCTCCTTTTCATCGGCGTGACCCGGTGCTCCAGGCTCACGCCGACCAGCGAGGAGGTGAGTGACGGCCTGGGGGGTTGGCTCTGGGCAGGAAATGGCGTGGCCGCAGACTGATTGCGTGAGGAGAGGTGTGTCTCGGCTTGTGTGTGTGTGCGGCGGGGTGGGGGGGTGGTTAGAGTAGGCTGGGCTCCGGGGGAGTGCCGGGAGGGGGTCCGTGCCGGGGTGGAGGTTGGGGGTTGTGGAGGGGGTCCGTGCCGGGGTGGAGGTTGGGGGTTGGGGAGGGGGTCCGTGCCGGGGTGGAGGTTGGAGGGGGGGTCCGTGCTGGGGTGGAGGTTGGGGAGGGGGTCCGTGCCGGGGTGGAGGTTGGGGAGGGGGTCCGTGCCGGGGTGGAGGTTGGGGGGGGTCCGTGCTGGGGTGGAGGTTGGGGGTTGGGGAGGGGGTCCATGCCGGGGTGGGTGATGGGAGGGCAAATGAGTTGGTCCACCTGGCCAGGTGCCAGCCTCCAACAGTTGGACCCATGTGGTCCATGCCACCTGGCTTGGGGGAGGAGGGGATATGGGCAATGATGACATGTCGTCGTTCCCCTCCCCCCCACCAGGCCGTCATGTTTTCAGACCATCCAGCGATGTTGGCCGCCGTGGTGGCAGCCGCTCATGTCTATGTTGCCCTGGATGAGGAGGAGGAGGAGGAGCGTGCCAGAGAGGCGGCGCAGGCTGCCGCAGAGGGGCAGGCGGCAGCCGCCCAGGCTGGAGGGACACCTGACCGACAGGACGAGGAGGGGGAGGAGGACGTCGTGGCCCCACGGCAACGGAGGCACCCGAGGGCGCCCCGTGTGTACCGGCCCCGGCAGTCATACCAGGACCTCACGGACCGGGAATGCAGGAGGAGACTCCGGATGAGCCGGGAAACCGTGGCACACATCTGCCACCTGCTGGCACACCTGTCACCGCGTGGCACTGGCGGGGGACACCCTCTCCCCGTGTCCGTCAAGGTTACGGTGGCCCTGAACTTTTATGCAACGGGGTCAGTCCAGGCACCGAGTGGGGACCTGTCCGGCATATCGCAGACATCGGTGCATCGGTGCATCCGGGCAGTGACAGATGCCCTTTATGCCATGGCGCACCGCTACATCCGCTTCCCCGTGGACCGGGCCAGCCAAGATGCCCGGGCCGTGGGCTTCTCTGCCGTTGCCGGGTTCCCCATGGTCCAGGGCGCGATCGATGGGATGCACGTCGCCGTGCGGCCACCTGCAGAGAACAGGGCCGTGTTCATTAATAGGAAGGGGACCTATTCAATGAACGTACAGGTGGTCTGCGACCACCGCATGATGATCCTGCACGTCTGCGCCCGTCACCCAGACAGTGTACACGACTCATTCGTGTTGTCGCGGTCATCCATCCCCGGCATGTACGAGGGACGCCATCCCCGGCTGAGGGGCTGGTTGCTGGGCGACAGGGGCTACCCATTGCGATCGTGGCTGATGACGCCTATACGGAGGCCACGCAATGAGGCGGAGAACCGCTACAATGATGCCCATGTAGCGACAAGGGGAGTGATCGAGAGGTGCTTTGGCGTGCTGAAGATGCGTTTCAGGTGCCTGGACCTCTCTGGGGGCGCCCTCCAGTATCGGTCAGATAGGGTCGGCCGCATCATTGTGGTGTGCTGCGTCCTGCACAACATAGCCCAGCAGAGGGGCGATGTGCCGCAGGCAGAGGAGGGCGGAGTGGAGGAGCAGCAGGAAGAGGCCCAGTCCTCCCCAGATGAGGGGGATGGGGGCAATGGTCAGGGCAGACGGGGTAGACACAGGCGGGTGGCTGTCCACCGTTACCGGCTGGCCCAGCGGGCACGGGACAGACTGATAGACGCCCACTTCACTGACTAGATGGGCGTGGGAATCGGGTAGTATGGCCACAGACCGCACACCATGACAACAGCCGACCACCCACACCCCCCACCCATCCACCCACCCAGCACCCTCACCCCCCTCCCCAACCCCACACACCCCACCCGCATGCACACCACCCCCCCCACCCCCAATTGCCGATCCACCGGCGGAACAACGGGCCGGGCTCACCCAGTTGCGGGTGGACACGTGTCTATCGCAGGCCATGGAGGATGATGACAACCCGCCTCCGATGAGCTCCTGGCTCTACATTGTTGGACTATGTCTGACCCATGGCCACAGTACCGCCCGCCATCCACCCGGACCATCCCTGCATGCGGCTGTGACACTGCAGCGCACGGTCCCGTCCTCTGCCCGGGGGATGTTGATGGCGGCCCAGGGGGAAGGGGGCAGACTCACCTGGGGCTGAGGTAAGACCACCCGTCACACACACACTTGCGCTCAACGTACATGACACGCCCGCACACTTTGGACAGAGCACAAAGGCAGCTTCGGTAGGTGTAACATTGACTTTAATAACCAAAGAAGTTCATGCACGTGCCCTAGCCCCTAAAACCCATCTGTGCCCTGCACCCGTGCCAACTTACTCAGTGTCTAATTGTTTGGCCTTACGGGCCCTTGACTACGTGGTTCCCCAGACGGTACAGCAGAACTGGAGGTGGACTCCTGTGATTCCTGCCCTCTGACACCGGATCCCTATGGCGGCTGTTTCCTGAGGCGTCCTGGCCTAGATGGGCCAGGCTGCGGCCCGGGCAACTGGGATGGCGAGCTGCCAGCCTGTCCTGCCCGTTGCCCACCCGATGCACCTGGGACGGAAGGGGGGGAGTCCGAGGTGTCGCGGTGTACCGGGACCTCCCCTACAGAGGGAGCCGGGACGGACCACACCACCTCCTCCTCCCTCGGGGTGCCCGATGGCCCCCAGGCCTCTCCATGGGTGGGGGATGCGAACGGACTGGCCATCCGACGCGCCCCCGACATCTGGCGCTGCCAGTCCTGGAGGCCCGTGCTGGTATCGACAGGGGTCTGCAGGTTTGCAGCCATGGAGCCCAGGGGGTTGTCGAACCCTGTCTGCGACAGTGCAACGCCAGCTCGCACATGGCCACTGGCGCCGATGCCCTCAGCGATGGCCTGCTGAGACTGGGCCATGGCCTGCAGAGACTGGGCCATGGCCTGCAGAGACTGGGCTATGGCCTGCTGAGACTGGGCCATGGCCTGCTGAGACTGGGCTATGGCGTTGAGCGCCTCTGCCATCTGGCGCTGGCACTGGCTCATGGCCTCCTGTGAGAGGGCAGCCATTTCCTGGGCCACAGACGCCGCCTGCACGGAAGGCCCCAGGCCTCGCAAACCGTTCCCCATGTCTGACACCGTCGCACCCATTGCCTCCACCGCGGACGCCACCCGTGCGGTGTCAGCCTGGGTGGCACGCATGACCGGGACCACTCCCAGCTCCTGGACACGGGTGGACTCCTCCACCTGCGACCGCAGCCGCCACAAGCCACCCGTCACCCTATTCGCTTGTCTCCGGGTCGGTGGTTGCATCGGATCTATGTGTGGGTGTGGTAACTGCAGGAACCCGGGATCCATCTGGGCGGCAGATGTTCGCTTGGCCTGGGCTGCCCTCCGACCGCCCGGTCCCTCTGCTGCTCCTACCTCCACCTGCTGTACCGGGACGGCTGTGTTGTGCGCACCAGTGAGTGTACCAGACGCCTCATCACTAAAGTGCCCAACCGTGGTGAGTGTTTCTGCGATGGTGGAGGGTGTTGGTGACAGCAGTGGCGTTGTGTCGTGCTCTTCGTCCCACTCTGAGTCCATGGCACTTTGGGGTGGGGGTTCGTCTCCACCCATCCCACTCTGAGTCACTGTCCGGTATTTCGTCTTCCCGGGTAGGGGTGTCCTGGGTAGTGCTGTCCCGGGTAGTGCTGTCCCGGGTAGTGCTGTCCCGGGTAGGGGGTGTCCCGGGTAGTGCTGTCCCGGGTAGGGGTGTCCTGGGTAGTGGTGTCCCGGGTAGGGGTGTCCTGGATAGTGGTGTCCTGGGTAGTGGTGTCCTGGCTCGGATGTGACGGGGGCCTGTGGCTGCCCCCCTCATCGCTGGGTGGTCGCTCCCGCACGTGACGGGGGTGTCGTCTCCCTGTTGCTCCAGGTCTCTCCGTCTCCCGTGGTGTGCGAGGGGCATCCTGCGGGCGTCGCATGCTGGAGGGTGCGGGTATCTCCGTCTCCCGTGGTCTCCGAGGGGCATCCTGCGGGCGTCGCATGCTGGAGGGTGCGGGTCTCTCCGTCTCCTGTGGTCTCCGAGGGGCATCCTGCGGGCGTCGCATGCTGGAGGGTGCGGGTCTCTCCGTCTCCCGTGGTCTCCGAGGGGCATCCTGCGGGCGTCGCATGCTGGAGGGTGCGGGTCTCTCCGTCTCCCGTGGTCTCCGAGGGGCATCCTGCGGGCGTCGCATGCTGGAGGGTGCGGGTCTCTCCGTCTCCTGTGGTCTCCGAGGGGCGGTCTGCATCTGCGGGGATGGGTGCCTGGACGTTTGGTCCTGCGATACACAATGAAGCATGCATGGTTAGACATCAGGCAGTGATCAGGTGATACGGGGGGGACGGGCTGTTGGTGGCTCACTTGCTCGTGGGGCCCCGACCTCTGCATCAGCAACCTCCCGGTCCTCAGGTCCGCCAGCCAGTTCCAGGGCCCTTTCCTCGTGTACGGTCAGTGGCCTCTCATCAGCGGGCCCTCCTCCAGTCCTCACATGCTCCCTATTGTTGTGTGCGCGCTTCTCCTGTGGGGGGGGGGGGGTGGTGGCAGGGGTAAAAGGCAACAGTGTTAGGCAGGTATATGAATGCACGCCATCGGTTGCGCGTGCATTGCAGAGGTTAAGGTTAGGGCTGGATCACTTGGGGATATGGGGGATATGGGGGAGGGGGGATATGGGGGAGGGGGGATATGGGGGAGGGGGGGATATGGGGGAGGGGGGATATGGGGGAGGGGGGATATGGGGATATGGGGAGGGGGGATATGGGGAGGGGGGAATATGGGGGATATGGGGGAAGGGGGATATGGGGGAGGGGGGATATGGGGGAGGGGGGATATGGGGGAGGGGGGATATGGGGGAGGGGGGATATGGGGGAGGGGGGATATGGGGGAGGGGGGGATATGGGGGAGGGGGTTATATGGGGGATATGGGGGAGGGGGGATATGGGGAGGGGGGGATATGGGGGAGGGGTGATATGGGGGAGGGGGGGATATGGGGAGGGGGATATGGGGGATATGGGGGAGGGGGGATATGGGGGAGGGGGGATATGGGGAGGGGGGATATGGGGATATGGGGAGGGGGGGATATGGGGAGGGGGGATATGGGGGATATGGGGGAGGGGGGATATGGGGGAGGGGGGATATGGGGGAGGGGGGATATGGGGGATATGGGGAGGGGGGGATATGGGCGAGGCTCACCCTGCCTGCTCTGACGAGGTCGTTCACCTTCTTGTGGCACTGGGTGCCTGTCCGTGGTGTTAGGGCCACAGCGGTGACGGCCTCTGCCACCTCCCTCCACAGACGCCGGCTGTGGCGTGGGGCAACTCTGCGGCCGTGCCCGGGATACAGGGCGTCCTTCCTCTGCTCCACCGCGTCCAGGAGCGCCTCCACATCGCGTGACTCGAACCTCGGGGCTGAGCGACGGCCAGCCATCAAGTCGGGTGTTGCGGTCGGGTGTTCCGGTCAGGTGGGGGGGAGCTGCGCGGCCTTATGAGCCGCCACGCCGTGCAGCGCGTATGACGCTGCACGGCGTGAACCACTGCGCAAGCGCGGATCCCGTTACGTCGCTGCTAGCCCATTTCAGGCCGCAGACTATCGGCCCATTTTTATGACGTGACGCAAGTGGGATTTGCGCCGTTTTTTGCGCAGATCGGCGGAGTTTCCGCCGATTACGGAGAATTTCGCCCCTGGTGCTTGGAAGTGACGCTGTGCAAACAATTTCTCCCCTAACTAGTTTAAAGGTTTGTATCTGATAGTCTAACTTCTAACTGAGTACCATGTGTACGTCCCAATCATTATTTCACACTCCCCAATAAAAAAGTGAAGGATAATCAATGCCTTTTATGTCCTGGTTTCCTTCCTGTGAGAATTCTTCAGTGTGACTGACTGACTGACTGGCTGTTTCTCCTGTTGATAACACCGCTGTTGCTGGACGCCAGAGATTCCCTATAATTGGCGCCAGAATGAAATTAAAGTTAGATATGTGAAATCCTTACCACTGAGATTGCTAAATATTTGTGGACATTTTTCTTTGCTGTCAAAAGAGAGCACTGTCACTTCACCGCTAACCACAAAATCCAGGCCATTCTGTTCTAGAAGCTCAATTTTCAAACACAAAGTGCAAATGCCTGAAATGTCTACAGGATTCTTCTGGTACTGCTTCATGTGTTATACCTCATATATGTTTTCCAGGCTCACTTCTTTTGGGTTCTTACAATGTGAAGTTTCTTCATTCTACCTTTCTCTGCTATCCTGCTGGGGGCATATTGGTGATGCTTGCAGTAAATTAGATGATGGTAAATCCCGAAGTCTATCTTCTATCTCCCTAAACCTCTTGGGCATAGTTTAAAGATAGGAATTATTATTTGGTAAAAATTAACATACATTAAATCAAAGAGATCGTTTTCAGCTTTTATTCTACCAACGTCCTGGAGAGTCATACTGGAAGTTCAGCTGTGCAGTGCGCATTATTTTCTGACCAACTAAATTAATAGTCAGAATATCATGGCTGGTATTCTCCGCCGGCATGATTCTCCGTTATGCACAATGGAAACCCCATTGACCGGCTGGCGTAACGGAGAATCCCTCCGGCCGGTCGGGGCAGAAATATGGCACTGCGGGGCAGAGAATCCTATGTAGCATTATTCAATTTTTTCTCCTTGAGCAATGGTGAGACACTTCTAGTGAACTGGAAGCTGAAAACAAATCTCAAAAATATTCCCGTTTAAATGGAGATGCTGCTATTTAAGGCTTAATAACATGTGGGATTTACCAGTAACCCTGGGCGAAATTCTCCGTTATCGGCGGAAAGTCCGCCGATCGGCGCAAAAAACGGCGCAAATCCGACTTGCGTCACGTCGGAAAAATGGGTCGAAAGTCTCTGGCCCGAAATGGGCTAGCAGCGACGTAACGGGATCCGCGCTTGCATAGTGGTTCACGCCGTGCAGCGTCATACGTGCTGCACGGCGTGACGGCTCATAAGGCCGCGCTGCTCCCCCCCACCCGACCGCAACACCCGACCGCAACACCCGACTGGATGGCTGGCCGTCGCTCAGCCCCGAGGTTCGAGTCACGCGATGTGGAGGCGCTCCTGGACGCGGTGGAGCAGAGGAGGGACGCCCTGTATCCCGGGCACGGCCGCAGAGTTGCCCCACGCCACAGCCGGCGTCTGTGGAGGGAAGTGGCAGAGGCCGTCACCGCTGTGGCCCTGACACCACGGACAGGCACCCAGTGCCACAAGAAGGTGAACAACCTTGTCAGAGCAGGCAGGGTGAGCCTCTCCCATATCCCACCCTTCCCATATCCCCCCTCCCCCATATCCCCCTCCCCATATCCCCCCTCCCCATATCCCCCCTCCCCCATAATCCCCCCTCCCCATATCCCCCCTCCCCCATATCCCCCCTCCCCATATACCCCCTCCCCCATATCCCCCCTCCCCCATATCCCCCCCTCCCCCATATCCCCCATATCCCCAAGTGAATCCAGCCCTACCCTTAACCTCTGCAATGCACGCGCAACCGATGGCGTGCATTCATATACCTGCCTAACACTGTTGCCTTTTACCCCTGCCCCCCACCCCCCCCACAGGAGAAGCGCGCACACAACATTAGGGAGCATGTGAGGACTGGAGGAGGGCCCGCTGATGAGAGGCCACTGACCGTACATGAGGAAAGGGCCCTGGAACTGGCTGGCGGACCTGAGGACCGGGAGGTTGCTGATGCAGAGGTCGGGGGCGTACTAGCGAGTGAGCCACCGACAGCCCGTCCCCATATCCCCCTCCTCTATATCCCCCTCCCCCGTATCACCTGATCACTGCCTGATGTCTAACCATGCATGCTTCATTGTGTATCGCAGGACCAAACGTCCAGGCACCCATCCCCGCAGATGCAGACTGCCCGCAGGATGCCCCTCGGAGACCACAGGAGACGGAGAGACCCGCACCCTCCAGCATGCGATGCCCGCAGGATGCCCCTCGGAGACCACAGGAGATGGAGAGACCCGCACCCTCCAGCATGCGACGCCCGCAGGATGCCCCTCGGAGACCACGGGAGACGGAGAGACCCGGACCCTCCAGCATGCGACGCCCGCAGGATGCCCCTCGCACACCACGGGAGACGGAGAGACCTGGAGCAACAGGGAAACGACACCCCCGTCACGTGCGTGAGCGACCACCCAGCGACGAGGGGGCAGCCACAGGCCCCCGTCACATCCGAGCCAGGACACCACTACCCAGGACACCACTACCCAGGACACCACTACCCAGGACACCACTACCCAGGACACCCCTACACGGGACAGCACTACCCAGGAAGATGAAATACCGGACAGTGACTCAGATGGGATGGGTGGAGAGGAACCCCCACCCCAAAGTGCCATGGACTCAGAGTGGGATGAAGAGCACGACACAACGCCACTGCTGTCACCAACACCCTCCACCATCGCAGAAACACTCACCACGGTTGGGCACTTTAGTGATGAGGCGTCTGGTACACTCACTGGTGCGCACAACACAGCCGTCCCGGTACAACAGGTGGAGGTAGGAGCAGCAGAGCGACCGGGCGGTCGGAGGGCAGCCCAGCCCAAGCGAACATCTGCCGCCCAGATGGATCCCGGGTTCCTGCAGTTACCACACCCACACATAGATCCGATGCAACCACCGACCCGGAGACGAGCGAAGAGGGTGACGGGCGGCTTGCGGCGGCTGCGGTCACAGGTGGAGGAGTCCACCCGCGTCCAGGAGCTGGGAGTGGTGCCGGTCATGCGTGCCACCCAGGCCGACACAGCACGGGTGGCGTCCGCGGTGGAGGCAATGGGTGCGACGGTGTCAGACATGGGGAACGGTTTGCGAGGCCTGGGGCCTTCCGTGCAGGCGGCGTCTGTGGCCCAGGAAATGGCTGCCCTCTCACAGGAGGCCATGAGCCAGTGCCAGCGCCAGATGGCAGAGGCGCTCAACGCCATAGCCCAGTCTCAGCAGGCCATGGCCCAGTCTCTGCAGGCCATGGCCCAGTCTCAGCAGGCCATGGCCCAGTCTCTGCAGGCCATCGCTGAGGGCATCGGCGCCAGTGGCCATGTGCGAGCCGGCGTCGCACTGTCACAGACAGGGTTTGCCAACCCCCTGGGCTCCATGGCTGCAAACCTGCAGACCCCTGTCGATACCAGCACGGGCCTCCAGGACTGGCAGCGCCAGATGTCGGGGAGGCATCGGATGGCCAGTCCGTTCACATCCCCCACCCATATAGAGGCCTGGGGGCCATCGGGCACCCCGTGGGAGGAGGAGGTGGTGTGGTCCGTCCCGGCTCCCTCTGTAGGGGAGGTCCCGGTACACCGCGACACCTCGGACGCCCCCCCTTCCGTCCCAGGTGCATCGGGTGGGCAACGGGCAGGACAGGCTGGCAGCTCGCCATCCCAGTCGCCCGGGCCGCAGTCTGGCCCATCTAGGCCAGGACGCCCCAGGAAACAGCCGCCAAAGGGATCCAGTGTCAGAGGGCAGGAATCACAGGAGTCCACCTCCAGTTCTACTATACCGTCTGGGGAACCACGTAGACGTAGTCAAAGGGCCCGTAAGGCCAAACAATTAGACACTGAGTAAGTTGGCACGGGTGCAGGGCACAGATGAGTTTTAGGGGCTAGGGCACGTGCATGAACTCCTTTGGTTATTAAAGTCAATGTTACACCTGCCGAAGCTGCCTTTGTGCTCTGTCCAAAGTGTGCGGGGGTGTCATGTACATTGAGCGCAAGTGTGTGTGTGAGGGGTGGTCTTACCTCAGCCCCAGGTGAGTCTGCCCCCTTCCCCCTGGGCCGCCATCAACATTCCCCGGGCAGAGGACGGGACCGTGCGCTGCAGTGTCACAGCCGCATGCAGGGATGGTCCGGGTGGATGGTGGTACTGTGGCCATGGGTCAGACATAGTCCAACGATGTAGAGCCAGGAGCTCATCGCAGGGCGGGTTGTCATCATCCTCCATGGCCTGCGATAGACACGCGTCCACCCGCAACTGTGTGAGCCCGGCCCGTTGTGCCGCAGGTGGATCGGCAATGGGGGGGGGGTGGTGTGCATGCGGGTGGGGTGGGTGGGGTTGGGGAGGGGGGTGAGGGTGCTGGGTGGGTGGATGGGTGGGGGGTGTGGGTGGTCGGCTGTTGCCATGGTGGGCGGTCTGTGGCCATACTACCCGATTCCCACACCCATCTGGTCAGTGAAGCGGGCGTCTATCAGTCTATCCCGTGCCCGCTGGGCCAGCCGGTAACGGTGGACAGCCACCCGCCTGTGTCTACCCCGTCTGCCCTGACCATTACCCCCATCCCCCTCATCTGGGGAGGACTGCGCCTCTTCCTGCTGCTTCTCAACTCCGCCCTCCTCTGCCTGCGGCACATCGCCCCTCTGTTGGGCTATGTTGTGCAGGACGCAGCACACCACAATGATGCGGCCGACCCTATCTGACCGATACTGGAAGGCGCCCCCAGAGAGGTCTAGGCACCTGAAACGCATCTTCAGCACGCCAAAGCACCTCTCGATCACTCCCCTTGTCGCTACATGGGCATCGTTGTAGCGGTTCTCCGTCTCATTGCATGGCCTCCGTATAGGCGTCATCAGCCACGATCGCAATGGGTAGCCCCTGTCGCCCAGCAACCAGCCCCTCAGCCGGGGATGGCGTCCCTCGTACATGCCGGGGATGGATGACCGCGACAACACGAATGAGTCGTGTACACTGCCTGGGTGACGGGCGCAGACGTGCAGGATCATCATGCGGTGGTCGCAGACCACCTGTACGTTCATCGAATAGGTCCCCTTCCTATTAGTGAACATGGCCCTGTTATCTGCAGGTGGCCGCACGGCGACGTGCATCCCATCGATCGCGCCCTGCACCATGGGGAACCCGGCCACGGCAGAGGAGCCCACGGCCCGGGCATCTTGGCTGGCCCGGTCCACGGGGAAGCGGATGTAGCGATGTGCCATGGCATTTAGGGCATCTGTCACTGCCCGGATGCACCGGTGCACCGATGTCTGCGATATGCCGGACAGGTCCCCACTCGGTGCCTGGAATGACCCCGTTGCATAAAAGTTCAGGGCCACCGTAACCTTGACGGACACGGGGAGAGGGTGTTCCCCGCCAGTGCCACGCGGTGACAGGTGTGCCAGCAGGTGGCAGATGTGTGCCACGGTTTCCCGGCTCATCCAGAGTCTCCTCCTGCATTCCCGGTCCGTGAGGTCCTGGTATGACTGCCGGGGCCGGTACACACGGGGCGACCTCTTGTGCCTCCATTGCCGTGGGGCCGCGACGTACTCCTCCCCCTCCTCGTCCTGTCGGTCAGGTGTCCCTCCAGCCTGGGCGGCTGCCGCCTGCCCCTCTGCGGCAGCCTGCGCCGCCTCTCTGGCACGCTCCTCCTCCTCCTCCTCCTCCTCATCCAGGGCAACATAGACATGAGCGGCTGCCACCACGGCGGCCAACATCGCTGGATGGTCTGAAAACATGACGGCCTGGTGGGGGGGAGGGGAACGACGACATGGCATCATTGCCCATATCCCCTCCTCCCCCCAGCCAGGTGGCATGGACCGCATGGGTCCAACTGTTGGAGGCTGGCACCTGGCCAGGTGGACCAACTCACTTGCCCTCCCATCCCCCTCCTCGGCACGGACCCCCCCCCCAACCTCCACCCCAGCACGGACCCCCCCCCCCAACGTCCACCCCGGCACGGACCCCCCCCCCCCAACCTCCACCCCAGCACGAACCCCCCCCCCCCAACCTCCACCCCGGCACGGACCCCCCCCCAACCTCCACCCCGGCACGGCACGGACCCCCCCCAACCTCCACCCCGGCACGGCACGGACCCCCCCCCCAAACCTCCACCCCGGCACGGCCCCCCCCCCAACCTCCACCCCGGCTCGGCACGGACCCCCCCCAACCTCCACCCCGGCACGGCACGGACCCCCCCCCAACCTCCACCCCGGCATGGACAACCCCCCAACCTCCACCCCGGCACGGACACCCCCCCAACCTCCACCCCGGCACGGACCCCCCCCAACCTCCACCCCAGCACGGACCCCCCCCCAACCTCCACCCCAGCACGGACCCCCCCCAACCTCCACCCCGGCACGGCACGGACACCCCCCCCAACCTCCACCTCGGCACGGACCCCCCCCACCCTCCACCCCGGCACGGACCCCCCCCAACCTCCACCCCGGCACGGACCCCCCATCCACCTCCCCGGCACGGACCCCCTCCCGGCACTTCCCTGGAGCCCAGCCTACTCTAACCACCCCCCCCCCCGCCGCACACACACACACACAACCCAAGACACACATCTCCTCACGCATTCAGACTGCGGCCACGCCATTGCCTGCCCAGAGCCAACCCCCCAGGCCGTCACTCACCTCCACGCTGGTCGGCGTGAGCCTGGAGCACCGGGTCACGCCGATGAAAAGGAGGTTTAATTTACGTCGACGTGAACGGTCATCACGTCGACGGGACTTCGGCCCATCCGGAAGGGAGAATATCGGCAGGCCGAAAATCGGCTGCCTTGCGCAGACCCGTGACATTCTCCGCGGCAGCGGCGACATTAACGCCCCGCCGACTTTTCTCCCTTCGGAGACTTCGGCAACAGGCGGGGGCGGGATTCACGGCGGCCAACGGCCATTCTCCGACCCTCTGGGGGGTCGGAGAATGACGCCCCCTGTGTCTGAATTTTTGATCAGCCTTTCATGCAATCTATTGGGTTATGGGAGAAAGGAGACATGCTTGGGCTGGATTTTCAAAGGTTGCTGAAGGCAGGTTTCTGGGGTAGCAGCTGCAGAAACTCATTGGAACGGCATGCTGGTTTCCCAAGACAACAGTTGCACGCTTGCATTTCTGCTAGGGCCCACAGGAGGTGGAGATGGGAGCCTGCCAAATGTGTTAAACTGGCCACTTAAGGCCCTTACTGACCTCACTCGCAACTCACTCCGGAGGCAGAATGCAATCTTCGATTCAGGAGGTCGCCATCAACACACATGTCAGCAACATGCCATGAGGCAGGAGGCAGTGTCAGTGCAGAGAGCGTTCATTGGCATCGGGGTAGAGGCAAACAGCAGGCACCAGCATGATACACTGTGAGGACCATTAAGTGCTGGCAGGAGAAGGAATGCAAATTTGGCAGCAACAGAACATTGCAGAGGAAGGAGCATTGGAGAGGGAGGGTACAAGGTTGACCAAGATTTTCTCAGTAACTTCATTGCAGTGTTAATGTAAGACTACTTGTGACACTAATAAAGATTATTATTAAAGATAAAGGTTGAAATCCATCTTTCAAACACTGGCAGGGAACAGAATATACCCCTGTGGGCTGATATGACCTTCAACATGACCTGTGATTTGAAAAGCCTTGGCAGAAGCTTCAGTCTCCAAATCTTGATGAGTGGCTATGACTGTTGTTGTGTTATGTTACTTCGTGTAACATAAACTGCTACTGGATGTAGGCTTTACGAAAGGATGCTCCAGACTATGAAATGAGTTCAACGTGTTTATTGAACTATTAACACAGTTCTTAATGAGTTTGACACTCTGCTAATCTAGCTCTAGTAACTCAATCTAACTATGCCAGCTTGCTCTGAGCCATGTGCTGGGGTGTGATGCTGCTGCTGATCAACCCTGTCTTACTCTCTAGGTGTCTGGCTGTGGAAGAGGCAGAGCCTGTGTGCCCTGTCCTTTTATATGGGTTGTGTAGTGCCCCCTTGTGGTACTGCCACCTCTGGGTGTCCTGATTACCCATTGGTTGTGTCCTCTTCTAATGATCCATTGGTTGTGTGTCTGCATGTCATGACATCTCTGGTGCTCCCTCTAGTGGTTACTTAGTTGTAGTGTATTTACATTAACCCCTTGTGTATATACAGTGACTACAACTGTCACGCGCCCTTTAACTCAGGTCAGCTTCTGAACTGATTCCGTCTCCCTCCCATGCCCAGCGGCTAACTGGGCACCGATTGCCACTTGTGTTCAATTCAAACTTTTGCAACTGGAAATTGCATCAGATGTACGTTTTTCCATCGGATAGGGGTCGGGAATGGAAATCTTCACGAAAACAGGATCCCAAACTAGGAACTGAACCCCGTCCAGTATTTCTATAGTCATACTATAATATAATGTTGACGAACAAAAATATGTGTATCCATTTTATAAACAGAGCCATGAAACTATTGGACCAAGACCTAAGACATGTAAAACAGACTTAATAGAGTTAGAGTTAAAGTGACACTTTTTAAAGTGTTAAGATTTATTTTTAAAATAAAAAGAAGTGAAATGCCATCAAAGCAAAGTCTGGAAGAAACAATGAACTGGAACTGAAAATGAGCAATAATGAGCTTGACTGAACTTGCAGAAAGCACAGTTCTTCACCATAGCATTACACTGAAATGCACTGACTAATGAACACTCGCAAAAGGTCATAAAACACTTTAACGAGCCATCTACTATGAAATCCAAAAATGTACTCTGCCAAAAATGCATAACAACGTTTCTGCTATGCTTCAGACTGCTCCTTTTTTTGAGAATATTGTTATGTATTATTAATATTTAAATAAGGGTTCCACAAATGGAAAGGTTATTGGTTGAGCTACAAAATAGTTATCTTGGCTCAGGCTCTTTTCACTTTGCACCTGCAATGCACAGTACCTTCTGGCATATTCATCTGCATGCTCAGAAAGAAATAATTAAGGAGGAATATCAAAATTATCATAAATATCCTCATCATATAAATCCAGCAATCAGTTGGATATTTAAGCTTGATTAGCAAAGATTAGGATAGTGCTTTACAATTAGGGTTTAAAGCGACAGTGGTATCAGGTATTACGGGCCATATGATGAGTTGTCAAATTGATCCAATGTACTCTGGCATGACCCATACGATTAAATTTGTAAAGGAATGGAAAATTCTTCTGTATAACATTCCTCTTTTTGAAATTCTTCTGAACGCTACTTTCCGTGTTCCTCGTGCTGAAAAACCTGAACGTTTCCTTGGATAATGAGGAACATTTTCGAAAAATTGTACATTGGGTGAAATTCTCCGTCTCGCGCCGCCGGTGATGGAGTTCCCGAAGAGGCAGAGAATCTCGTGTTAGTGAAGACAACGGGATTTGCGTCTGCTTGTGATGTTCCAACCCTGCGCTGGCATCGGGACTGATGTTCACGCCCTGCAAAAGCGGGAGGATGCAAACGGGTCATTAAGATCGATTCTCCGGTCCTCTGGGCCGCGAATCACGTGGGCGAGAATTACTACTGCTATTGACAAGCGTGGCTATGGTGCGATGGGCAAAAGGGACAGCTCTTTAAGGGAGATGCCCCCAAAGTCTATCCAAGGGTCACCTTCCCCCCTACAATGCAAGACCTGCCCACCTCAACCCAACCCCACCTGACCTCTCCATTGCCTGTCCCCAAGACCCCTGAAATAAAGGGACACCTAAAGACCACCTAAATAAAGGGATGCCCCCAGAGAACTCCTAAGTAAAGCCTCTGAGATCCCCGAAATAAAGAGAACCCCAGAAGTCCCCGAATTGAAGGGAACACCCCAGAAACCCTATGAATAAAGGCCCCCCCCCCCACCAAAGACTCCCCAGAAGAGAGACCGCTGTCAGAAAGGCCCCCAGAAAAGATACCCCTCTCAGGAAGCCCGCTAGAAGAGAAACACTTGTCAGGAAGCCCCCCAGAAAAGAGACGTCCTGTCTGGAAACTAGAGAGCAGTCCAGACAGAGGCAGTGAAAAACAATACTGCTTTAACACCCACCTGGGCAAAACACTTGTTGACTCAGACAAAGGAAGCAGCACCTTTGTCTGTTCCTGGAAAGAGAAAACCAGTCAGGTATGTTTAAACCTCCTCAGATCTTTGACCTTCAAGTCATTCATTCTTTTCTCTTTCATATTGATTTTACTAGACTGTGATTGATGGCTTCAACACACACCCAGCCATCAGCATTGCTGCATTCATCTCCCTTCATAGTTGAGTAACTCTGAAGTGCTGGAACAGCAATGTTTATAAACATCAAGCTTTAATTGACAGGTCCTGGACTACTTCAAACAACATTAAGTGCTTTCCAATTATCTCCCTTCACGCTTGAGTGCTTTTGAAGTGGTCACCTGGTTCGATTTCCGGTTTGGGTCACTGACTGTGTGGAGTCTGAACGTTCTCCCCGTGCAGTGTCTGCATGGGTTTCCTCCCACAAGTCCCAAAAGATGTGCTTGTTAGGTGAATTGGACATTCTGAATTCTTCCTCAGTGTACCTGAACAGGCACCGTAGTGTGGTGACTAGGGGAATTTCACAGTAACTCCATTGCAATGTAATGTAAGCCTACTTGTGACACTAATAAATATTATTATTATAATTGACAGCACTTAACAGGTCTCAGGGGGCAGTCCTCTTATTTAGGGGTTTCTGGGGGGTCACTTTATTTAGGGGACCTCTGGAGGGGTACCCTTTTAATTTGGGGACTCTGGGGAGGGATTCCTTTATTTAGGTGTTTTCTGGGGGGGTGCGGGTTGGGTCACTCCCATACTTGGGAGGGGTGGCCAAGAAATTCTGGGAGTGGGGGAATAGTGCAGTGGGGTAGGGGGGCTGAATTGCGATGTGGGGGTGGGGGGAGCCAGCCGCATGACCTCGTTATTGGGCCGCCCGCTCAAAATGGAAGCCTGATAGCGGGATTCCTGAGGGAATCTCCCAGAATCCTCGCCATGCATAAATCTGCATAGTGCAGGGTTGGGAATCGTTTCCTGATTTGATCCAGCGGAAGTGCAAATCAGGTGCAATTCAACTCCGGCGGGTGAACATGTTTTGCCCATTGTTTTACACCGTCTAATGCCTTAGTTTTGTACTTCTGTTTTCCAGAGATATTGGTTCATCTGACAAACCTTTCTTAGTTTTTTTTAACCTTTCCTCAGTTAAAATACGTTAATTCATTTAGCAATTTTTCTATGACCTCAGGTTTCAGTTGCATCTCACATGAGGATGCAAGATAAGAAACCATTGAGGGAAGGTGCATATAACAAAATACAGCCAAGCTTGAAACAAGAAAAAATGAATCACGCAAAGCACTGTGGACTTTGGCATGACCAAAAGATCATGTCGGCAGCAAATGGAGAGCCACCTTCACCGTTGCAAAACCGAGAAGACTGTAAATTGCAGCCTAAGTCCCATGGTGGAGGCGGGAATGGGAAAAGTTTCCCACCTCAGCGGCTGGTGGATCGTCGCCTGTATCACACGACACTGGCCTGATTAATTATGCAGTTGGGGGTTTCCCAACATTCTGCGTGGTAAGGCAGGTTGGATGGCTTGCGTCATGCCACCATATCAGGGTACCAATTTAAAAGGCACCCAAACATTAGCTTACTCAATGCGGAAGGCAAAAGTCCACTTCCCGGAAGGTCCTGAAGTTAGACGATCCATATTTTTGATGCGCTACCCACCCACTGCTGATCTGATCACTGGAGTCCTTCATCTTCCCTTCCGCTAGCTGCCCCAGGCCTTGTTGTAGGCAATTCTGATATTTGCACGCCACATTGGTCCAGAGGCCATCTAGACCGGTGTGAAAATGTGCTGGCGATGTAGATATTGCGCAGGGAACAGTACGATTCGGGTTGGGCTTCATCTGCATCCAATTAACAGTATGCAAAACAGTTTCACTCCGGATTTTGGTGGGAATGGTGATTCGCCATGACAGCTGGGGGTGCACATTCCCGCCGTCATTTTACACTGATGGGAAACCAGCTTTTTGGTTGCTGCCACACTGTCACCTCTCCCCCCAAACCCGGCATTAAGCCCACTGCAGGAGGATCTATAAACTTCCGCCACTCTCCTTTGAATGAGGCATTAAACTGAGGCCCTTTCTGCTCCCAGGAGGATGTCAAAGATCCAATGACATTGCTGTAACGTCCAAGCTACATGGCATTGTATTTGAGGGACACCCCAAAGATTTCTCAGGGCACCCTTTCCCTCCCCATTCTCACCGCTGTTCCTGGGTAAGGTTTACACAGTAATTGCCTGGGAAGACCAAAATTCCCCGAGGCAATTGCCCTGCACTGGAAACATCCAAAAATGCAATTTAAATTGCAGACTTTGGATGATTCAGACTATTTTACACAAATAGTAGCCTAGAAACAGTCAGAAGGAGTGAAGCCAACTCTAACTTCAGGGGGTGGGATACACCATTCCCCGACGTCGATTATGTAATCGACGATCGGGCGGAGAATCCCTTCTGACGGCGAAATCGGGGCACCGCCTGTTTGTCTCAGGTTTTGTATCTCTGCCCCCTCCGAAATGGTGAAATCGCAATGCACGCCATTGGGACGGTGTTAACGCGTCACCTGAGGCCCTCCCCCGATGCTCCAACCCCGATGGGCCGAGTACCCGACCGCGCGGTTGAGTGTGGTCTCAGTGGTCATGAACCCGGCGTGGTGGCTGTGGACTGTGTCCAGCAGCTGTGCTGCTGGCCGGGGGGGGGGAGAACTTCCGCGAGGGCTGGGGGGACTGGTGGGTGGCAGCCATGGGGCAGTATCTGGCAGGTTGGGTCCCCGCACGGCCGGCGCCATGTTTTGCGGCATGACCGCTGCAGGTCATTGCCATGCGCATGCGTGGCCACGGACCTGGCCATTCTCCAGCCGTTTTTATCGTGGGAGCTGGGAATTTTACGTGGTGCGGCTGCTAGCCCATCACCGGTTGCAGGATTGGTGAGGGGTTAGCGCCTTCATTTTTGACGTAAAACGCCACAGATCCCCCATGCTTCGGCTCAAACATGGTGAATCCAGCCCAGGGTAACTGACATTTCCACGGAACTCCCCCAAACTGGAATGGGATTCCTACCACCCCGCCCTCTCGATCAGCCTCCTTACGGAACTCCCCAACCATGTGGACTTATCAATGTCCAACCACAGGGACCCCTGCCAGTGCCAGGCCCTACTCTACCCACCTGCCCCCACAAATTCTCAACATTGACAGCCTCCCTCAAGGCCCAATCGAACCCGACACCCAACCTTCAGGCCCTACCCAAACTGACACCACCCAATCCCCACCACCCATCCCCCTCCAACCAAGAATCAACCCAATGGAAAACCACCTCTCAAGGTCTGATTCGACCTGACCCGAGGTCCGATCTGACAACCTCCGAGAAAGCCTCACCCGACACCCGCCCTGCCTTAAGACTTGACCCGATACCCCTATCCCCCATCTGTGAATTCTGCCGACTGCTACATTCTGTTGTCTGTGATGACATTGGCGGACATCATCCAAAGGGCCGAGACCTGGAGGGCCCCAGTCTGCTTTAGGTGTCTTGCTGTGGGGCAGGTTTACCCTCCTTGGCCTGTGGAACAGGAGCTAGTGGGTGTCACAGGAAGAGAGAATTTCGATCTGATGGACACACCCGAGGTGGGATTCTCCGTTTGCGGGACTAAGTCCCCACGCCGGCGGGAAAACCGGTGCGAACCACTCCGGTGTCAACAGCCCCCGAAAGTGCTGGGTGGACGCCGGAGGGGTTGACGGCGTGCCAGCCGGCGCCAAAGGGACTGCGCGAGTCCGCGCATGCGCCAAAGGGCCGGCGCAATCCCGTGCATGCGCGGAACCGCCGGCATATCCTGGCGCATGCGCAGGTGGGTGTCTTCTCCGCGCCGGTCATGGCGGAGCCCTACAGGAGCCGACGCAGAAGGAAGAAGCGTCCCCACGGCATAGGCCTGCCCGCAGATCGGTGGGCCCCAATCGTGGGCCAGGCCACCGTGGGGGTCCCCCACGGGGTCGGATCCCCCCGTGCCCACCCGAGGACCACACCAGCCGACTTACCTGCCAGGTCCCGCCGTGTGGAACCATGTCTAACCCACGCCCGCGGGTCTGGCCAAAAACCAACGGCCGTTCGGCCCATCGGGGCCTGGAGCATTGCGGGGGGGGGGGGGGGGGGCGCTGCCAACGGCCCCAGACCGGCGTGGGGTCAGAGAATCCCGCTGCTGGAGTCTCCTGAATGGATGGCCCAAGGGTGTCCAGCTGCTGGTTCTTCTCCCTATGTGTACCTGAGGGTCCTTGGCTGACTCCTTGAGGAGAAGTGACATCTAGAGTGAGATTGAGGTGTCTCACGCCTTTCTTACATTGACACTGATGGGTGCCACCAATGCCTACAGCAGTGTACTGCAACTCCTGCAGTAGTGCAGGACTGATGTCCTGGACCAAGGTCTCCATGATAGCCACCATCCTACAGTGTTAACCTCGGTGCATTAGTATGCCGGCACTATCACCTTAGACTTAAGGTGAATAGACTCCTCCATCAGACTTTGCAATCTGACGATTGCACCTGACATCCCTTCCTGATGTTCCTGTGACTGTCACCACACCTCCTGCAACTGATTTAGAACCCAGTCTGGTGGATCATTATCTGACTCAGACTCAGCAGAATGATGGGCTCCAGCAGTCCTCTGAGTGCCGGCGACCTCAGATGTCACTGCCTCTTCCTGCTGTGAGGCAGATGGTGCATTGTTCTCACCAGATTGTGATCCCAAAGTTCACCTAGAAGTAGGTCCCACTGACGTGTATGTCTGCGCTGGTGGAGGGTAAGCATTGTGATGGGTCTTCATGTTCCTCATCCGAGGTGTCGTCAGAGTTGCAGTTGAAGGCCTGACTCGTGAATGCCCTCAGGAGCTTCCACAAAGACTATGAAAGAAAGGAGAGACAATGAACACATGACAGTTGACTGATAAGGATGTCTGGCATGTGTGGGTGAAGAGTGGTGCCCTGGACCGTATTAGGACACAAACTCCAGTTTAAATATGGTGCCTGGAGTTTGGAAGCGCTGCGGTCATGGCAGGATGGGCAAATCAGATGTTGCCTACCTGCGAAAGAAAGTGTTCCTCATGGATGAATATTGAATGCAGTCTGCATTCAACACAGCACAAAACCCCATCATTGTGGCCAGCAGGTGGAACGCACTTGGTGTGTTTCATGAAGATCCTGTGCTATAGTTTTCAATGCTCGGCCAAGGGATGGGGAGCACTACGTAGATCGAAACTGGTCTGAGTTGGAAGGTGAGGTGAGATAGAAATGCTTGGATTTCAAGGTAAGAACTTTCGAGTAGAGGGGCAATCCGTATCAATTCCCATTCCATCTGAAGTTACAAAGCAATATTTTTGAAGAAGAGCGGGGGAGTCCTGGCCAATATTTATATGGCTAGCCCAGTTAAGTTTGTACAAATGGTAAACCCCAGAATTTATGGTGGGACATTCTGCAATGGTAATGTCAATGAATATCAAGGTAGGTAATTAGTTTATCTCTTGTTGGCGATGGTCATTGCCTGGCACTTGTGTGATGTGAATATAACTTACCATTTATCTGCCCAAGCATGAATGTTGTCCCAGGTCTTGTTGCATTTCGGCATGGACTGCTTCAGTGTCTGAGGAGTTGCAAATAATGCTGAACGTTGTGCAGCCATCAACGAACGTCCTCTTTCTGACCTTGTAATGGAGGAAAAGTCATTGATGAAGCCACGGAAGATGGTTGTGCCTAGGGCATGACCTTGAGGTACTCCTGCAATGATGGCCTGGGATTGAGATAACTGGTGTCCCATGACCACAACCATTATCCCAATCAATGGAGTGTTTCTGCCCTGATTCGTATTGACTAAAGTTTTGCAATGGCTCCTTAATGCCACACTTGGTGCAGTGCTGCCTTGTTGTCAGAGGCAGTCACCTTCACCACATCTCATCAAAAGAGATAAATTCATCTCTTTTGTCCATGCTTGTATCAAGGCAGTAATGAGGTCAGATGGCATGTGACCCTGGCGCAACCCAAACTGAGTGTCAGGTTGTTGATAAGTTAGTACCACACCATTGATGACCCCTTCCATCACTTCACTGATAAGTGAGTGACTGAACTGGATTTGTGCTGCCTTAGTAGACATGACATATCAGGGCAATTTTCCACATTTCCAGGTATTTGCCAGTACTGTAGTTTTATGGGAAGAGCTTAGCTAAGAACTAGTTGGTTCTGGAACACAAGTCTTCAGCACCATAGCTGGAGTGGGTTCAGGGCTCATTACCTTTGCTGTATGCAGCGTCTTCAGCCATTTCTCAGTCGCAGACAGAGTGAATTGAATTGGTTGAGGACTGGGATTTGTGATAGTGGGATCTCGGGAGAAGGCTGTGATGGGTCACCCACAAAGCATTTCTGACTCAGGGCAACTTTAAATTCTGTAGCAATTTGTCTTTTGACTAACATGCTGGGTTCCTCCATCATTGAGAATGGAGATGCTTTTGAAGCTTCCTATCCCAGGTAGTTGCCTAAGTTAAGTGCGTAATTCTCTGGAGTGGCTCAAAAATGATGGTGCTCCCCTCAGCAAAGCATTCTGAATGATAGTGCATATATTCATATTTCCTTTTCTCTCATATATTTTCGTAGGACGAGGCTGAAGTGAATTAAAACCACCATTCTAAACTGGGTCAATCGCATTTGTATCAGGCTTTTTGAATTCAGATTTTAATGATTAAGAATTAGATTATACTGCAACTGGGTGGTGCCATTTTGAACATTTCTATCTGCACTGCACAATGCCCTACCATGGAGAGCATTAACATCGTTAAAGTCAATTTATCTCCACACTGAATTTCTATGCATCAGCTGGAAAGTGGGGATCGGAAAGTGACTGTATTTTCTTTTAAATGTGCCAGCCTCTGTGTAAAATCTGTGGTCGAATGCTGTAGCTCAATTTAATTTTGAACTACAGATTTTCATTTTAATTCAAACAATGTAAACAAGATTGTATTCAAAATTGGAATCCTCAATAAAATTTGAATGCCTATTTTATATGTCTTTGGCAAATAAAGGAAAATTGTGTCGCAATTACCATCTGAATCCAATTTTAATCAGTAATTTTATCGTAAGTGTCGTGATTGTATCCACTGTAACATGCCTGCAATCCTGTTTGTCTAAAGTCTGACTTACTCAGTTCAAGCATAGCAAGGTGACCATTCATTTTCATTGTAAACTTAATTGACATTGAATCCAGGGAACCAAGCTAAAACAATCACACAAATTTGTATTTCCATTAAATTGCATCAGTTTTGCTAAACATGTCAACTTGTGATTGAGAGTTTCATTATTTTGAGCTGGATTTCTGGCAGCAGAATGAACCAGTGTAATATAGTGTAGCATCTGATAATATAAGTCATAGCATATGTCAAAAGGTCTGATCCCAATCCTGAAACCATTATGGCTGAGAAAATTGAACCTTTCTTCCTTCTGGGAAGCTTAAAAGGATTACAACACTGATCTTCCTTCCCACTAGTGATTTAAAAAGCTAAAACCACACATTTGAGTGTCGGAACAGTAACTACGTTGTCTTCCAATTATGCTCCTATCTGAGGGAATCTACAAGATAATGGGTGATGCTTGCCACACCTGATCAGTTTAACATTCAACTCAGCATACACAGCACACAAGAGGTTATGTTCTTGAATATAAATGAATATGTGCTCTTCGTGAAGACAATGAAGAATAGTTATTTCTTTGAAATTACAAATAGAGATGAATATTATTCATATTTTGGATTCCTAGTTTGGATGCTCAGCCTGGAAAACATTTCAGTGCCATCTACGGCAGGTCTGCCTGACAAGAATGAAGCAATTGTGGCAGCTGGCTCAGGTGACAACACTCTTGTCTTGAGTTACAAAGCTGTTGGTTTGAAGCCCCATACAGACATGAGCACTCAACATAATCTAACTGGATACTTCAATGCAACATTGGGAGAATGATATATTGTCCGAGATGGCAGTTATTGAAGGCACCTTCTAGTCCTTCCCAGAAATACCGGAGCTCATGGCACAGCCTGAATAATAGGATTTTATAGAATACAAGGCATAGAAACTGGCTCAGCCAGTACATGCCTTTATTTATGCATCACTCTTGATGAAGTCCTCATTGACATCCCAAAAGAAGAGAAATATCATCCTTCTGCAGCACTTTAAGACTGGGATTTGCTGTGACTCTAAAGTATGGAAAGGAACCGTTAGCAAAAATGGGTGGGCAATGCCGATGGAAATGGCATCCTTCCACTGACAATGTGTGCTCAGCATGGCCTTATTATAACAAACATCCTCTTCCACCCAAAGAACATATACAAAACCACATGGAGGCATCCTAGATCAAAAGTGCCCCCTGGATCATGTCATTGCTCTGGTCAAAAAACTAAGTTATGTCTGTAGCACTCAATCCATACAGGGGAGTGATGTCTGTGGGCAGATCATTGACTTGTTCAATCGGAGATGAACAGTCACCTAGCATCAAGGCATCACAAGGCCCAGACATCCAAGGGCAAGAATACTCATGTAATAAAAGCAAATTACTGCAGATGCTGGAATCTGAAACTAAAAGAGAAAATAATGGAAAATCCCAGTGGGTCTGGCAGCATGGAGAGAAACGAGTTTACGTTTCGAGTCTAGATGACCCTTTGTCAAAGCTAAAAGGCATAGAAAGTGGGAGGTATGTATACTGTGGGGTGAGGGAATGAAAGATGAGTCATAGCCACAGAAACCAAGGGAAAAGAGTGATAATGGCAGTCCCCAGAGAGAATAAAAGGTGTGAAAGGGCAAACAGCATAGAACAGAGGGTAAGCTGCGACAGATGTAGATGTGGGGGAAGGGGGAAATGGGTGGGAGAGAGGTAAAATGAGAAAAAAGGTGGGGAGGGGGGAAGTAAATGGGAGAAAAGGTAAGGAAAGGCGGGATAAGAAATAAAAGGTAAAAGACAGTTAGAATGAAATGGAATGAAAACAAAGAGATCAAGGTGGGGGAGAGCTAATAATCTGAAGTTGTTACGGATGCTGTTCCTCCAGTTTGAGGTGAGCTTCACTGGAAGAATACGCATGTCCTAGCTCTAAATTAACCCGATCGAAGAGAGGAATTCCAAAGACCAATCGGGAAAACCTTCACACATCCAACTCAATTATAGAACGCAGCGGGATCAAATAAAGTCAGCTGTACCAGATACCTTGGCCTTTATTTGGGCATCATTGTCACCGGAACTGGTTTGACGAAAATAATGTTCAAATATTTGACCTCTTGGAACAAGAATGAGAAGCCTTTATTGGCTGGCGGAAAATCCAATGTTGAAACTCAGGAAGACATGAAGATACATGGCAAAACCTCATGACCTTGAGTAGATGCCATCTCAATTCAACGGACAGCAGTTGATGAGCCATGCATTTGTGATACTATCCTTGTAAATCTTTTCTGTACTCTCTCCAGTGCCTTTCTACCCTTTTTATAATATGGTGCCAAAACAGCACACTCTATGTGTGGTCTAAATCTGGTTCAATATAGGTTTAGCATGACTTCCCTATCTTTCAACTCTATCCTCCAGAAATAAATAATGCTTGGTTTGCTGTTTTGTGTGCAGCCTTGCTAGCATGTGACACAACCTTTAATGATTGTTGTATTTGTACTCCTAGATCCCATTGTCCCTCTACCACATTTCAACTTGCAACTCCAACCTCCTACCAAAATATACTGACTCACATTTATCTGTGTCAAATTTAATTAACCAATTATTTACTCACGCTGCAAGTTTATTAATGTCCTTCTGTAATTCCTTGCAATCTTCATCAGTACAGTATTGACTGTAGATTTGGTGTCATTTTTGGAAATGGTGTTTTTGATTCCACAGTCCAAAATGTGACTACAAACAGTGATTCCAGCACTGATCCTTGCGGAACAACCCAGAATTCCCTTAACACTGTGAATAACTACCTAGAACCTCTACTCTCTGCTTCCTGTCTTGAAACTAGCTCACAATCCATTCTGCCACTTGGCCCCTAACTCTGTATTCTCTGACCTTGTTGATTGATTTATTATGTGGCATCTGATTGAAGACCTTTTGAAAACTGGATAACTAACACTTCCTGCATTACCATGGTCTACGCTCTGTTACCGCCTCAAACCAAAAATCAATGAGATGGCCAGGCAAGCTTTTCCTTTTTGAAATCTATGCTGACTGTTCATTATTATATTTTTTTATTTTCTAGATGTTCTTCTATTCTTTCTTTTAATATGATTTCCATTGTGTTTCTTACCGATATTAAGTTTTTTTTTGATTTTTTAAAATGTTTTTATTCTCCATTTTCACATTTTCCTTCAAAATTTACACCCCACCCACAAACAGTAAACGATAACAAATACAAAATCAATCCCCTTAACAATACCAATGATCCCATCCTCCCACCACCCCAAACAACGGCCCACCTGACAATATATGCATCCAATAAACCAAACCCTCCCACGGTGGCAACAAAAAAACAAAGGGGAAAAAGAAAAAGGAGTCCGGGACCTCCCATGGTCACCATTGACCTATAAAGCCCACTGCACCCCCCCCTACACTCAACGCCCTCCAACCTCGTTGACTATTCTAGAAGTTCCGTGGGTAAATTCTGTCCCTATTGCTAAGTATACAAATTACATTAGCTTTCCACCAGTCCTCTAGCAGAACACCTTTTTCTAATGAATTATTAAATACATTCGTCCTACGTCCAGGAAATAAAGGGATGTGAGTTAAAAATGAGATTTTAAAAAACAAGAAAAGGGGAATGTTTTTATGAAGTACTGAGCTGGGATATTCACCCTTTGGTCACGAGGACTAAATGACCGGGTACTAAAGCTGAAAATCAGACCACAAAAATGTTTCTGTGAAGTCATTTATTTGGAGTTTTTCTTACATCCAACAGATTTCGTTCAACAATTAACTTAATTTTAATCCCACAAATATTAAATACAAATACTAAATTATTATACTCAAAAAACATTATTAGACAACAAATATTTATTTTCACAATGAATTTACTTTCATTTGCTTTACTTTCATTTGCTCTACTTGACTTGATTCTAGTTGAATTAGATTTACAAGTTTGTTGATGGTTTATGTACACACAAGGATTACTTCGACATGCAACACAAGACACTACAAGTTATGCTGCACCTAACAACTCCAATAATCTATACTTAACTTCAGGGCAACCGGCTCTATGCAGATGGACAAGGCCTTTGTCCGGATTTTGCGTGGCTTGGTGGAAGAAGTGGCTCTGTTTCTGCGAGGCTCATCCGTCTGGTAGTGATCGTTGGTCTTGAACTTGTCTGTCTGGTCGTTATGCTGCACTTGGGTTGGCATAGACCGGATCCAAGAGAAAGCGAGCACATGGCTGTGTCTCTTCTTATCCCTCTGGGATTTCCCGCTCTTTGGGGCGGTCCTTAACTTGGACCCAATAATTCAACAGGCTTCGATCACTGCCTTCGATTTTGGCCAATAAACGGGCGGGTGCCTTGATGGCTGGGCGTGTCCTTACCGGTCATTGACCTTGGCTGTTTGGGCTCCCTGAGTAAAGGAAGTGGCGCCAATCAGTCTGTGGCTGTATTGCTTTCTTGAGTGCAGTCCTATTGTTCTGGGGAAATGGGCCATTAGATTGCAAACGAGCGGGGCTTTCGATCGCGTCTAGCTATCTGGGTTGCAAATACACACACAAGCTCGGAGTCTGTCTGAGTCCTGTGTTGGCCATAATTCCCAAGGTATTTGCAGGTGACCATCTGAGATGGCTACATCCTGTCCTCTTGATCCTGAACGCGAAGCGTGGTTGATCACACAGTTGATCCCTGATCCATCCCTGGTTACCCTTGGTCAAGGACAGGTTCTACACTACTCTGTCCTATGTTTTTGGAGCATTTACCTAACATTTTTATTAACACATCATACATTCATAATTTCTAACTGGTCACTATAAAACATTTCACTGTTCCGCACAATTTAATATCAAACTAGCACTATCTTATCTACTCTCATGCTGATGGTAAATATCAAAAAGAACTTATGTACAATACAAGATTTCAAAACACAGATTTACATTCCTACTTAATCCATCAAAGATAGAGAGGTATACGGTCTTTATTTTTATCACGATTACAGTGTTTGTTGAGTTGGGTGAATTCCAAAGAAGGGGGGGATATCGGGGAGCGGGAGGCTCTTTTTCACCATTTGCGGAGTCTAAGTGTCTGGATGACACTGCTGATTATTGCAATTACCAGAAGGGCCTCTACTGTGTATGAAAGGGGGTACCATTTGGCAATGTTTTCTCATCAAGTGGGGGTTTCAGTGTCTATCTCTATGTGTGGTGTGGTGTCTGGGCTAGGGGTGTCATGTTGTGTGATGGTGTTCGGGGCTGGTGTGTTGTGTGGTACAGAGGCTTGTAACGCACGCAGTTGTAGGAGTCCAGCGATGATCACAATGTAGGTCATCAGTCCTCTCTTCATCTTGTCTTCTGTCATCCGTTTTTCATATATTCCTGGGGGTGCAAGCATAATATCTGTTGTTATCTTTGGTTAATATCTCGTTTATTTGTCTTTCTCTCCTTAACTTCAATTACCCATTAGAATTGTCACCATGGGCGAAATTCTCCGGTATCGGCGCAAATCAGTCGGGCATCGCGCCGCCCCAATGGTGCGGAATGCTCCGCATCTTGGAGGGCTGAGCCCCAACCTTAAGGGGCTAGGCCAGCGCCGGACGAATTTCCGCCCCGCCAGCCGGGCGGCGCATGCGCGGGAGCGTTGCGGGCGCTGACGGCATTCCCGCGCATGCGCAGTGGAGGGAGTCTCTTCCGCCTCTGCCATGGTGGAGACCGTGGCGAAGGCGGAAGGGAAAGAGTGCCCCCACGGCACAGGCCCGCCCGTGGATCGGTGGGCCCTGATCGTGGGCCAGGCCACCGTGCGGGCACCCCCCGGGGCCAGATCGCCCCAGGACCCCGGAGCCCGCCCGCGCCGCCTTGTCCCGCCGGTAAGGTAGGTGGTTTAATCTACGCCGGCGTGACAGGCATTTTAGCGGCGGGACTTCGGCCCATCCGGGCTGGGGAATCGCGGGGGGGGGGGCGCCAACCGGCGCGGCGCGATTCCCGCACCCGCCGAATATCCGGTGCCGGAGAATTCGGCAACCGGCGGGGGCGAGATTCACGGCAGCCCCCGGCGATTCTCCGACCCGGTGGGGGGTCGGAGGATCTCGCCCCATGTGTGACTCCCTCATTTTTTTTTGTTGAAATAACATTTTGAGAGACAAGACATTGCCAAAAAAAAATTTCTTTGTAAGTGCAGATTCTCGCAGCTGGTGGTCGATGCAGGGAGAGGACGGACAATTTCTCCGTCCAGTCTTTCCTTAACTTTTTAAAAAAAAAAATGTTTTTATTTAGAATTTTTCAATAACAATATTTTCTACGTTACAAACAACCCCCCCCGCCCCCCCCCCCCCCCCCGTAACAACAACAAAAAAAAAGGAAACAGAACTCGCGTGGCAAGACATGAACATGGGAAGTCAATAAGATACAAAACTTTGTACAGTGGATTCTTCCCGTACATGTCAGTTTCCGGATCCTACCATCTGTTTTCTTGCTCAAATGCCCCCCAGAGAAACCCCCCTTCCCCCCCCACTCCCTCCCCTCCCCCCTCAACCGATGTACCCCCTCCCCCCCCCCCCCCGGGTTGCTGCTGCTGCTGACCGACCGTCCTCTAACGCTCTGCGAGATAGTCTAGGAACGGTTGCCACCGCCTGTAGAACCCCTGCACAGACCCTCTCAAGGCAAACTTTATCCTTTCCAACTTTATGAACCCAGCCATATCATTTATCCAGGCCTCCACGCTGGGGGGCTTTGCCTCCTTCCAACATTAGCAAGATCCTTCGCCGGGCTACTAGGGACGCAAAGGCCAGAATGCCGGCCTCTTTCGCCTCCTGCACTCCCGACTCGTCCACTACTCCAAATAGTGCTAGCCCCCAGCTTGGCTTGACCCGGACTGTCACCACCTTAGATATTGTTCCGCCACTCCCCTCCAGAACCCCTCCAGTGCCGGGCATGACCAAAACATATGGACATGGTTCGCCGGACTTCCTGAGCACCTCCCACATCTGTCCTCCACTCCAAAGAACCTACTCAGCCTTGCCCCCGTCATATGTGCTCTATGAACCACCTTAAATTGTATCAGGCTAAGCCTGGCACACGAGGAAGAGGAATTAACCCTACTTAGGGCATCAGCCCATAGCCCCTCCTCAATCTCCTCCCCCAACTCCTCCTCCCATTTACCCTTCAGCTCCTCTACCAAAGCCTCCCACTCTTCTTTCATCTCCTGGTATATCGCCGACACCTTGCCCTCCCCGACCCATACGCCCGAGATCACCCTATCTTGAATCCCCTGTGCCGGGAGTAGCGGAAATTCCCTCACCTGCCGCCTCACAAACGCCCTCACTTGCATGTACCTGAAAGCGTTTCCCGGGGGTAGCCCAAACTTCTCCTCCAGCGCCCCTAAGCTCGCAAACGTCCTGTCAATGAACAGGTCCCCCATTCTTCTAATCCCTAACCGATGCCAGCTCTGAAATCTCCCGTCCATCCTTCCTGGGACAAACCGATGGTTGTCTCTAATCGGAGACCACACCGAGGCTCCCGTCGCACCCCTGTGCCGTCTCCACTGCCCCCAGATCATTAGCGCTGCCGCCACCACCGGGCTTGTGGTATACCTTGTCGGCGAGAGCGGCAGCGGTGCCGTCACCAGCGCCCCCAGGCTTGTTCCTTTGCAGGACGCCATCTCCAACCTCTTCCATGCCGCCCCCTCTCCCTCCATCACCCACTTACGGATCATTGCCACGTTGGCTGCCCAATAGTAACCAGCCAAATTCGGCAACGCCAACCCTCTTCTATCTCTGCTACGCTCCAAGAACCCCCTCCTTACCCTCGGGGTCTTGCTTGCCCACACAAATCCCATAATGCTCCTGCTTAGCCTCTTAAAAAAGGCCTTAGTGATCACATTTGGGAGGCATTGGAATACAAAAAGAAATCTCGGGAGGACCACCATTTTAACCGACTGTACCCTACCCACCAGCGAGAGTGGCAACATGTCCCACCTTTTAAAATCCTCCTCCATCTGTTCCACCAACCGCGACAAATTAAGTTTGTGCAGTGCCCCCCAGCTCCTAGCTACCTGAATCCCCAAGTATCAAAAGCTCCTTTCCGCCCTCCTCAATGGTAGGTCGTCTATCCTTCTTCCCTGGTCCCCCGGATGGATCACAAAGAGCTCACTCTTTCCCACATTGAGCTTATAGCCTGAAAAGTCTCCAAACTCCCATACGGTCTGCATTACCTCAACCATCCCCTCCACTGGATCCGTCACATACAGCAACAGTTCGTCTGCGTACAGCGACACTCGATATTCCTCTCCCCCTCGAACCACCCCTTCCATTTCCCTGACTCCCTCAACGCCATGGCCAAAGGTTCAATTGCTAATGCGAACAGCAGAGGGGACAGGGGGCACCCCTGCCTCGTCCCTCGATACAGCCGGAAATACTCCGACCTCCGCCGGTTCGTGACCACACTCGCCACCGGGCCTTTATACAGGAGCTTAACCCAACTGATAAACCCTCCCCCGAACCCAAACCTCCTCAACACTTCCCAGAGATACTCCCACTCTACCCAATCGAAGGCCTTCTCCGCGTCCATGGCTGTCACTATCTTCGCTTTTCCCTCCACCGATGGCATCATAATCACATTGAGGAGACTCCGCACATTGGTGTTTAGCTGCCTGCCCTTTACAAATCCCGTCTGGTCCTCATGAATCACCCCCGGGACACAGTCCTCAATCCTCATGGCCAACATTTTTGCCAGCAACTCAGCATCTACATTAAGGAGCGGGATCGGTCTATACGACCCACATTGCAGTGGGTCCTTATCCCGTTTCAAGATCAAAGAGATCGTCGCCTCCGACATTGTCGGGGGCAGGGGCCCCCCCTCCCTTGATTCATTGAAGGTCCTTACCAGCAACGGGGCTAACAGGTCTACATATTTCCTGTAGAACTCCACCGGGAACCCATCCGCCCCCAGGGCCTTCCCTGCCTGCATGCTCCCCAGTCGTTTAACCAGCTCCTCCACCCCAATTGGCACCCCCAAACCAGCCACCTCCTGCTCCTCCACCCCTGGGAACCTCAACTGATCCAAGAATCGCCGCATCCCCTCTTTTCCCCCTGGGGGCTGGGACCTATACAGTTCCTCATAAAAGGCCTTGAAAGCTTCATTCACTTTCCCTTCCCTCCGCACCATAGTTCCCCTGCCATCTTGGACTCCACCTATTTCCCTCGCTGCCATCCTCTTACGGAGCTGGTGTGCCAGCATCTGGATCACCTTCTCCCCATATTCATATATCGCCCCCTGTGCCTTCCTCCACTGTGCCTCTGCCTTCCCTGTGGTCAACAGGTCGAACTCCGTCTGGAGACTTTGTCTCTCCCTTAGTGCCTCATCTGGAGCCTCTGCATAGCTCCTGTCCACCCTTAAAATCTCCCCCACTAACCTCTCCCTTTCCCTGCCCTCTCTCTTCACCCTGTGAGCCCTGATGGAGATAAACTCTCCCCTGACCACCGCCTTCAGCACCTCCCATACTACTCCCACCTGCACCTCCCCGTTGTCGTTAGCCTCCAGATACCTTTCAATACACCCCCGCACCCTCCCGCACACTTCCTCATCTGCCAGCAGTCCCACATCCAACCTCCACAACGGGCGTTGGTTCGGGGCATGGTCTGAAATGGCTGTGGCCGAATACTCCGTTCCCTCCACTTCTGGGATCAATGCCCTGCCCAGAACAAAAAAATCTATCCGGGAGTAGGCCTTATGAACGTGGGAGAAAAAAGAAAATTCTCTGGCCAAAGGCCTGGCAAATCTCCATGGATCTACTCCCCCCATCTGATCCATAAACCCCCGAAGCACCTTGGCCGCAGCCGGCCTCTTCCCCGTCCTAGATCTGGAGCGATCTAATCATAGAATTATCATAGAATTTACAGTGCAGAAGGAGGCCATTCGGCCCATCGAGTCTGCACCGGCTCTTGGAAAGAGCACCCTACCCAAGGTCAACACCTCCACCCGATCCCCATAACCCAGTAAACCCACCCAACACTAAGGGCAATTTTGGACACTAAGGGCAATTTATCATGGCCAATCCACCTAACCTGCACATCTTTGGACTGTGGGAGGAAACCGGAGCACCCGGAGGAAACCCACGCACACACGGGGAGGACGTGCAGACTCCGCACTGACAGTGACCCAAGCCAGAATCGATCCTGGGACCCTGGAGCTGTGAAGCAATTGTGCTATCCACAATGCTACCGTGCTGCCCTAATGCTGGGTCCAGCACCATGTTAAAATCCCCACCCATTATCAAACTCCCTACCTCCAGGTCCGGAATACGCCCCAACATCCGTTTCATGAATCCAGCATCGTCCCAGTTTGGCGCATATACATTCACCAGTACCACCTCCGTCCCCTGCAACCTACCACTCACCATCACGTATCGACCTCCCTTGTCCGCTACTATGTTCTTGGCCACAAACGACACCCCCTTTCCCACCAGCATTGCCACCCCTCTATTCTTCGCATCCAGCCCCGAATGGAACACCTGTCCCACCCATCCCTTCCTTAACCTGACCTGATCTGCCACCTTCAGATGTGTCTCCTGAAGCATGACCACGTCTGCCTTCAGTCCCTTTAGGTGCGCGAACACTCGGGCCCTCTTAACCGGCCCATTTAGGCCTCTCACATTCCACGTGATCAGCCGGATTGGGGGGTTACCTACACACCCCCCCCCCCCCCCCCCCCCCCCCCCCCCCCCCCCCCCCCCCCCGCCAACAGCCATCTCCTATCTTAGGCCAGTCCCGTGCTCGCGCCTCCCGCACCCTCCAGTCCCCCAGGCGGGGGACCCCCGCCCCTACCACCTCTTCCATTTTCAGTTCCCCCTCGGACCGTGCAGCAGCAACCCTAAACTCCCCCCCCTCCCCCCGCCCCGCTAGATCCACATCTAGCTCTTTTGCTCCCCCATATTACTTCCGTGAGCCAGCTGACTTCTGCTGGCCCCGGCTTCCCCTGCCTTCCCGTTGATCTCCCCGTGTGGGAGTCTCTCCTCCTGCTTACCTTCCTCCACCCTCCCCCCTCTTTTTGGCACGGGAAAAAGCCCACGCTTTCCTGAGCCAGCCCCGCCCCCTATGGCGCAGCGCCTATTGGGACCATTATCCCAGTTCCCTCATCCCCGAGTCTCACCTCCCTCCAGCACCGACGCCCACATTCCCCATCATCATCATCTTGTCTACAGAAAAGAAAAAAGGAAATTTTAGGAATTTTATCTAGAACTCTACCCACATCCCCATCCATCATCCCACCCATGCAATATTCTTTACCCATATTTACAACCCCCTATACAACCTCCTCTCCTCAGTTCGAGTCCAGTTTTTCCATCTGAATAAAGGTCCTAGCTTCTTCTGGCGTTTCAAAATAATAGTGTCTGTCCTGATAAGTGACACAGTTGCGCAGGCTGCAGCATGCCGAACCTGACTCTTTTTTTATGCAGCACCGCCTTGGCCCGGTTGAAGCCAGCTCTCCTCTTTGCCACCTCCGCGCTCCAATCCTGGTATACTCGGATCACCGCGTTCTCCCATCTACTGCTCCGCACCTTCTTGGCCCATCTCAGCACACTTTCTTTGTCTGCGAAGCGGTGGAACCTTGCCACTATCGCCCTTGGCGGCTCATCTGCCTTGGGTCTCCTCGCCAGGACCCGGTGAGCCCCTTCCAGCTCCAGGGGGGGTCGGAGAGGCCTCCGCACCCATCAGCGAATGGAGCATCGTGTTCACGTACGCCCTAGCATCAGCTCCCTCCACTCCTTCAGGAAGACCCAGAATCCGGAGGTTCTTCCTCCTCGACCTGTTCTCCAGGACCTCAATTCTCTCGGCCCACCTCCTGTGCACCGCCTCGTGCGTCTCCATTTTTACCGCCAGGCCCAGGATCTCGTCCTCGTTGGTATTCACTTTCTCATTCACCTCACGAAGCTCCACCGTCTGGGTCTTCTGGGTCTCTTTCAGCCCCTCGATCGCCAACAGCATCGGCGCCAGCACCTCCTTTTTCAGCTCCTCCACACATCGCTTGAGGAACTCCTGCTGGTCTGGCCCCCACGCTGCTCGCTCTCCGCCCTCCACCATCTTGCCTTTTTCCCCTCGTTTTGGCCTCTGCTCCAGGGCCTCTTTCCTCGTCGCTCCACCGCTGATCTCTGCCATATATTGTGAGGGGGGACCTCACTGCACCTCCCTACATGGGATTAAATCAAAAACAGCTCCGTTGGGGCTCCTCTGGTGAGCCCGAAAGTCCGTAGTCGCGGGAGCTGCCAAAACGCGCGGCTTAGCTCTGCATCGCCGCAACCGGAAGTCAGTCTTTCCTTTACAGCAACCAGTGATGGCTGAGGCTCATCTTAATAGCCAAATTTTAGGGCGGCCAGTTTTATAGAGTTTCGTCATCCAGGGTCCAGAGGTAGTTCGCGTGTGGCAGCATATGTGGCAACCAAGTGTGTCAAATGTGTAAATAGCAGGTGGGGAATGACCAGAGGGTCACGGAAGGTAAAGGGATGAGTGTACAGACTGTGGCTAAGGGCATTCTTTAAACCGTAATGAAGAGCAGAGAAGGGAAAACTAAGACCTGCCAAAGACAGTGCAAAGTGTAGGGAACCATTCCAGAGTACTCGAAGTGATGGGAACATGAGGTGCGTGTGGGCCTCGGCAGGGCAAGAATGGGTGGAATCCCCGCGTAGGGTGGTGATCAGTGCCGTTGCTCCACTACCCGAGCTTAACTGACCGGATGCATTTGGAGTCCTCAGGCAGAGCGGGGATTAGTGCAATTATTCCCTACCTGGGTGACCTAAATGAGCGGAAAGAATTTGTAACACATGTGAGTTCCAACAATTGTTCTTTTAATGGCCATTGGTCAGTAAATGGCGTCGGAAGAGTAACTATGACTGTATCAAAAAATTGGGTGTCAGGCCAACATTAATTAAAACCATGTAACAAGAAGAAAGAAAGAAGAAAAATAAAAAGGCAGGCAAGCTCCATCAAAAAGTAGGACACCGTAATTCTTATGCGGCGTCTTTTTCTCATCAACTGGACACTTCAGGGTTCTGTATCAAAAAGCATTGTAAAAGGATTACCATAACCAGAGTCAGAATCTGAATCATCACCATCTCCCGGTTACCAGATTTGTGTCTGCCGTTTTTGTGCCGTGGCCACATGGGCCATCGTGGAATCCGAATCGTCATGTCTAACCAGTCTACAAGAGTTGTCGTGGTACCAAAAAGGGGTTCGTTTGTCATGCAGTGTTGGGGCGGTGAAGGGCAAGTTACTGTTGTCGGGCGGTGGCAGTGGTTCTGGCTCTGGCTGTGGAAGGGGGTATAGGGGGCCAAACATGTCTTGGTCGTGGTACCGGGAGCTGGAGTGACTGGGGCCAGGGAGGTTGTACCAGTGGTCAGTGATCGTGGTCAATTCGGGGAGGTTGGCGCTGTCGTCGGAGTCAAGCTCAAGGCGGAAGGTCGTACCTGTGGGCGGAGACAAGGTTGTGTCTGTGGGCATGGACTTGCTGTCAGGGCTGGGGAGGGTTGGACTAGGTTGTCGATGGGTGGGGCGGAATCGTCTGCTATTGCTAGGGAGATGTGGTGGGAGTGGCTACATTGGGTTCCATAGACTTTGAGCTGGTTGATGTGGAACCAACCAGTTTTACCATTGGGGTACGTTATCTTGTACACAGACGGGCTTACATTGTCCGAAATGGAGTAGGGTCCTGCAAATTTGGGGGAGAGGAAAGAACTGGATTGTAAAGGGAAACCATTACTTGCTGACCGACTGTGTACTCTACGGGCTGGACGGTTTTGTCAAAGCAGGCTTTACTCTGCTTCCTTCTAGCGCCTAGTTGGACAGCTGCAGCGAGCTGTGCTGCTTTAATATTGTCTGTGACTTGTTGGACCGCTTTTTCAGGGGTGAGGGCGGTGACTGTGGGCTTGCCAAATTGAGACTTAATAAATATTCAATTCCATTCATGGGCCATCCGGTCATGAGAGTGTGGGGGGTGAAACCTGTGGAACTGGAAACGGTGTTCTGAATAAACATAAGGGCAAATGGGAGAACTGTGTCCCATGTGGTTTTATTCTGGGTGCACCATCTTTATAATGGTCCCTTTTAAAGTGTGATTCATTCTCTCAACAATGCCGCTGGATTGGGGGTGGTACGCGATGTGAAATTTTTGTTTGATTCCAAAAATCATTAGGACATTTTGCATGACTCTGCTGGTGAAATAGGAACCTTTGCCTGACTCAATGCTGCGGGGAAGACCCCAGCGTGTAAATATCTGTTGGGTCAAAGTCTTAGCTGTGGCCTTTGTAGTTAGTGTTTGCCCGTGAGGGAAATGTGTCTACCCATTTGTAAAGGTGTCGATAACCACTAATACGTATTTGAAACCATTTCTGCAAGAGGGGAGGGGAACAATGTCGTCGAGTTGCAAATTTGTCCAAGGGCCATTAACAGGTCGGATGTGTCTCAGTTGTCCCTTTTTGGAGTACCTTTCAGGATTGTTCTGTGCACATTTAAACAATTCTCAACGTGATGTGTTATATCAGATTTTAAATCGTGCCACCAGCACAAAGGTCTTAAATGGGCAATGGTATTGTCTATCCCCTGATGTCCATATCCATCATTAAACTGGTAAATTATCTGGTTTCTGTCTTGGGTGGGGACCACATAAATTCCATTTTTTAAAACTCTACCGTCCTGTACCATCAGTGAGTCCTTGCATTTGTCGTAGGGGGCTGGGAAGTTACCGTCTAAATCTTGTTTGACAGTGTCGTCTGCCTTTTGGGCCTGGGATAGATCCTCGATATTGGTCTGACAAACCTGGACTGCGTGTATTGGTTCACTTTCGGGGGGTTGCCAAAAATGACCGTGGCGTGATCCTGACTCAGCTAAGGCGTCTGCCTTTACATTACTGGGTGGGGAGGAACGATGATGGCTTCTCACTTTAATAATACCGTACGTGCGGTCTTTAGTTGTCCTAAGAAAGATAGAACAGGTTAGTGATCGCTGTGAAGTTTGTAGGAAGTACAGAAGGACACCAGCACGACCAATAGTAACCTTACCTTTGGCCAAGGATTTTAACGACATTGTGGCCATGGACCTTAAGGTCTGGGATAAAGCCAATAATATATTTATTTTGCATTTTGTAGATTTAGTAACCAGATTTAGTCAATCAACGATTGTACGAAGTAAAGAAAAGAGCGTAATTCTGGATCAAATTGTGGAAAAATGGATCAGGACAGGAATGGGCCCACTGGCAAAATTCCTTACGGACACTGGGGGAGAATTTGCTAATGATGAGTTTAGGGATATGTATGAAAATGTGAATATCACAGTTATGAATACGGCTGCGGAAAGCCCATTTAGTAATGGTGTGTGTGAAAGAAACCATGCGGTAGTAGATGACATGCTCTGGAAAAGTTTGGCGGATAGACCAAATTGCAAGTTAAATTCAGCTATAGCATGGGCGGTACATGCAAAGAATTCATTGCAGATGGTTGGGGGCTATGGTCCCTATCGATTAGTGTTTGGTAGAAACCCTAAAATTCCATCCATCTTAGATGACCAGCCTCCATCTTGGGAAGGGACTACAATTAGCTCTGCTTTTGTTGAGCATTTAAATGTATTACATAGCAGTAGAAAAGCTTTTTAGGAAGCAGAAGTCTCTGAAAGAATTCGCAGAGCTTTAAGACATAATGTACGGCCATCAGATGCCGTTTTTCAGCAAGTAGACATGGTATACTATAAGAGAGACAATTCTAATGAATGGAAAGGCCCAGGGAAGATCACAGGTATTGATGGCAAAACAATTATTTAGCAACATGGTAATCAAACTGTTACGGTACATTCATCAAGGATAATAGGTACAGATTACAAATTTTCAAATTTAGACAGAGCAGACAGACATGATTAGGAACCAGGGTCATCTGGTACGCATGTGTTACAGAACTATGAGGACCAGTTAACTGATATAGACAGGGTTTCTGTAGAGGAACCCAACACTTCTGATGAATTAGAACTGGCCATTTTTCCGAAAGGGCGAATGCCAAAAATTGGTACAAAAGTGACATACTTGCCTGAAGGGTCTAGCCAATGGAAGGATGTAACTGGTATTAGTAGAGCAGGGAAGGCCACTGGAAAGTATAAACATTGTTTGAATGTAAAGCATTCAGGGGAGGGAGTCAAGACAATGGATTGGGAAAATGAAGTTCAAAAATGGAGGGCACAGAAACGCAGTGCCAGTTCTGATAGTACATCGGATAGTTAACAGGTCCGCAGGAAAAGGTTGAGAACTATTGAAAGGACATCCCACAGCAGAAGGGAAAGATCAAGAAGTTGTAGCCAGTTAAAATGGCTAAGTCCCGATTAGAATGGCCAAACCCCGATTTAAAATGGCAAACGAAGAGGCTGATGGGAAAATCAGCCAACAGGACTCAAACAGGCAGCTGCAGGTAAAACTGTGTATTCGCCTCTGGGGAGGCCAGACAGAATCGATACCTGCAGCCATCAACATAACAACACACCAGCCATGTGAATATAAATTAGCAATCCCCTGGAACAATGTGCAACAAATTAGACACACAAAGCCAATCCAGACTTTTCAGCGCCATCAGGAGCCTACAAAAAGAGAGGTGAACGACCCCACCAATACCGCCCATCGATCAAGGAATCGCTCCAGCATTGGAAATTATCGAACCAAGTGATTGGGATGAAGTCCAATCACTTGGAACCAGGTACAGGGTCCGCCCCGAAAGGCGGGAAGCCCCTGGGGACTATAAGAATAGAGTCCAAGTTCAAATCGACCCTTCTTCTCTCTCCGCACCCTTCGAGACCCTTCTGCTGACCTTCTACAACAGCCGCTAAAATCGTAAGACTTACTCCAACGCTTGCTACGAGATAGGCACTCCTGGTTATCGACCTGTACTGGCTTTGAATCCCGCAGACTCAGAACCCATAGTAAAGGCCATTCGTTTCTCTGACCTGGTGGGCCATTTCCAAAGTTTAGTATTGGCCTGTTAGTTGTAGGAAGTAGCTTAGAAGTAGAATTACTGTATAAGTATTGATTACTGTATATAATAAATGTGCGTTGATTTAACTCTTACTAAGCGGTGTGTTGGAGTATTGATCATTACTCGGACTTGAACCACGTGGCGGTATCAGAAAGATACCTGGCGACTCAAGAGCAAAGGTGATAGAACAAGAGCAATTAAACTAAGCCTAAAATGAGCAACAAAGTAGCAGTACAGAACGAGATACCAGGCGGGAGAGGGGACGTAGTTTACCAAGATCTCGGAACATGAGTAAGACTACGAATACTAATAGGAGTAGAAGCCCACATGCACGTGTGATTTTGGTGGCTTCCAATAAATTAGATGAAAAAGTTATCAAAAATGCCAAACAGCAAGAACTGCATAGTTGGAGTGAAGTTGGGGTGCACACAGAAGTACCGGATAGGGGACAAAGAGCTCTATCCCACAGATGGATTTGTACGGAAAAAGTTCTTCCGGATGGAACTTATAAGGCAAAAGCCAGGCTTGTGCCAAGGGGATTTGAAGAAAACTTAGAAGATCAGGATTTAAGGGTAGATTCACCTACAGCAGGAAAGGTTATTTTAAAGATCTTCTTGGCTCTATTAGCCACAAAGGCATGGGAATGCAAATCTATAAATATAAAAGCTGCCTTTTTGCAGGGGCATCAGCTCCAAAGAGACATTTTTCTCCGTCCTCCGAAAGAGGCAGCTAACACAAAAGGGGTACTCTGGAAGTTGAACAAATGTGTATATGGATTGAATGATGCATCTGGAGTCTGGTACTTTTCGGTAAGGTCAGTTTTGTTAAAGTTAGGCTGCTGCCAGTTGAAAGCAGATCTGGCAATGTTTTACTGACACTATAAAGGAAATCTTTCTGGCATCTTTATGATGCATGGCGATGATCTTTTGTGGGGTGGGACTCGTGATTTTGAAGCTATTGTAATCTCTGGTTTGAGGAAAGAATTCAGGATTGGAAGTCAGGCTATATTGGACTAGAAATCGGACAGACGAAGTTAAGGGCAACTTTTTGTCAGCAATCTTATTTGGAAAGCATCAGCCCAATAGCAATTAGTCGTGGCCGGGTTTCACAAAAAGACGCAATGGTTTCAAAGATGGAAAAAGAGCAACTGTGAAGTTTAATTGGGAAACTGAATTGGTTAGGTAGTCAGACTAGACCGGACGTTATATTTGATGTCTTAGAGTTGAGTACAAAAATGAATGATCCCAAAGTGGAAGACATAATAAGAGCAAATAAACATTGGTCAAACTAAAAATGCAGGAGTGTGTTTTGAGGTTCCTGGTTTTAGGTGACCTTAGGCATTTGAAACTCATAGTTTATAGTGATGCGTCCTATGCAAATTTATGTGATGGGGTTTCAAGCACGGGAGGTTTTATAATTTTCCTTTTGGGGAACAATGGTAAATGTTGCCCTCTTGTGTGGGAAACAAAGAAAATAAGGAGAGTGGTCAAAAGCACTTTGGCTGCTGAGACGTTAAGTCTTGTAGAGGCGGTGGATATGGCCTTTTATATATCTCAGATATTGACAGAAATTTTAGGATTAGGGGATTTGGGAAATATACCTATTCAATGTGCACTCTGCAAAAGGTGTCAATGAAATAAGGTTAAGGATAAACATTGCAAGTTTGAAGCAGATGTTGGACAGAGGGGAGAGAGTAAAAATTTAATGGGTTGACAGTAGCTATCAATTGTCTGACTGTTTTACAAAAAGAGGGGTTAGTTCACAGAAACTTTTGGATATTGTTAAAGAAGGGTGCCTGTTTCTGTGACTGTTTTTTCTTCTTCCAAAAATGAAAAAGAAAGAAGGGGGGAAATTGCGTGTGTGTTTTTGAGTTTCTTGTAACTTTGTTTCACCTAATTATTTATTTCCTCAAAGAAAGGGGAGACTGTTAAGTAATGGATTAAGAGACATTCCAATTAGTTGTCTCATTTATGTTAAGCATCCAATAATTGACACAGATATGTAAAGGGGCTTCAGGTGGTCCTTGTGTCAGGTGATGTGATGTTAGAGTTTTGTGCAAAGTCTGCTAAAGGAAATTAAAGGTGTTTTGTGTAAAAGCAGCAGAACCTTTGACTTTTTATACTACAGCAGCTAAATGTCTAACACTGTGTGGCTGCTATGATCTGGCACTCATGTGGAGTCCCTGCATACTGGATGTTATCTGCTGGAAATGTGTGGGTCTTTGTACATTTGACTGTAATGTCCCTTCCTACAGGGATACTACAGGGATGGTGCAGGAGGGAGGGTGTCAGATACCTGGATAATTAGGGCTCATTCTGGGGTAGGTGGGACCTCTACAAATGGGATGGTCTACACCTGGATCAGAGGGGTACCAATATCCTGGGGGGGGGGGGGGGGATTTGCTAATGCTGTTCGGGAGGGTTTAAACTAGTTCAGCAGGGGGTTGGGAACCTGAATTGTAGCTCCAGTATACAGGAGGTTGAGAGTAGCGAGGTCATGAGTAAGGTTTCAAAGTTGCAGGAGTGTACCGGCAGGCAGGAAGGTGGTTTAAAGTGTGTCTACTTCAATGCCAGGAGCATCCGGAATAAGGTGGGTGAACTTGTGGCATGGGTTGGTACCTGGGACTTCAATGTTTTGGCCATTTCGGAGACATGGATAGAGCAGGGACAGGAATGGTTGTTGCAGGTGCCGGGGTTTAGATATTTCAGTCAGCTGAGGGAAGGTGGTAAAAGAGGGGGAGGGGTGACATTGTTAGTCAAGGACGGTATTACGGTGGCAGAAAGGACGTTTGATGAGGACTCATCTACTGAGGTAGTATGGGCTGAGGTTAGAAACAGGAAAGGAGAGGTCACCCTGTTAGGAGTTTTCTATAGGCTTCCGAAAAGTTCCAGAGATGTAGAGGAAAGGATTGCAAAGATGATTCTGGATAGGAGCGAAAGTAACATGGTAGTTGTTATGGGAGACTTTAACTTTCCAAATATTGACTGGAAACGCTATAGTTCGAGGACTTTAGATGGGTCCGTTTTTGTCCAATGAGTGCAGGTGAGTTTCCTGACACAGTATGTAGATAGGCCAACGAGAGGCGAGGCCATATTGGATTTGTTACTGGGTAATGAACCAGGACAGGTGTTAGATTTGGAGGTAGGTGAGCACTTTGGTGATAGTGACCACAATTTGATTACGTTTACTTTAGCGATGGAAAGGGGTAGGTATATACCGCAGGGCAAGAATTATAGCTGGGGGAAAGGCAATTATGATGCGATGAGGCAAGACTTAGGATGCATCGGATGGGGAGGGAAACTGCAGGGGATGGGCACAATTGAAATGTGGAGCTTGTTCAAGGAACAGCTACTGCGTGTCCTTGATAAATATGTACCTGCCAGGCAGGGGGGAAGTGGTCGAGCGAGGGAACCGTGGTTCACTAAAGTAGCTTAATCACTTGTCAAGAGGAAGAAGTAGACCTATGTAAAGATGAGACGTGAAGGTTCAGTTAGGGCGCTCGAGAGTTACAAGTTAGCTAGGAAGGACTTAAAGAGAGAGCAAAGAAGAGCCAGGAGGGGACATGAGAAGTCTTTGGCAGGTAGGATCAAGGATAACCCTTAGCACTTTCTATAGATATGTCAGGAATAAAAGAATGACTAGGGTAAGAGTAGGGCTAGTCAAGGACAGTAGTGGAAAGTTGTGCGTGGAGTCCGAGGAGATAGGAGAGGTGCGAAATGAATATATTTCGTCAGTATTCACACAGGAAAAAGACAATGTTGTCGAGGAGAATACTGAGATACAGGCTACTAGACTAGAAAGGCTTGAAGTTCATAAGGAGGAGGTGTTAGCAATTCTGGAAAGTGTGAAAATAGATAAGTCCCCTGGGCCGGATGGGATTTATCCTAGGATTCTCTGGGAAGCTAGGGAGGAGATTGCTGAGCCTTTGGCTTTGATCTGTATGTTATAATTGTCTACAGGAATAGTGCCAGAAGACTGGAGGATAGCAAATGTTGTCCCCTTGTTCAAGAAGGGGAGTAGAGACAACCTCGGTAATTATAGACCAGTGAGCCTTACTTCTGTTGTGGGCAAAGTCTTGGAAAGGTTTATAAGAGATAGGATTTATAATCATCTGGAAAGGAATAATTTGATTAGAGATAGTCAGCACGGTTTTGTGAAGGGTAGGTCGTGCCTCACAAACCTTATTGAGTTGTTTGAGAAGGTAACCAAACAGGTGGACGAGGGTAAAGCAGTTGATATAGTGTATATGGATTTCAGTAAAGCATTTGATAAGGTTCCCCACGGTAGGCTATTGCAGAAAATACAGAGGCATGGGATTCAGGGTGATTTAGCAGTTTGGATCAGAAATTGGCTAGCTGGAAGAATACAAAGGATGGTGGTTGATGGGAAATGATCAGCCTGGAGTCCCGTTACTAGTGGTGTACCACAAGGATCTGTTTTGGGACCACTGCTGTTTGTCATTTTTATAAATGACCTGGAGGAGGGCGTAGAAGAATGGGTTTGTAAATTTACAGGTGACTCTAAAGTCGGTGGAGTTGTGGACTTGTGGAAGGATGTTACAAGTTACAGCGGGACATAGATAAGCTGCAGAGCTGGGCTGAGAGGTGGCAAATGGAGTTTAATGCAGAAAAGTGTGAGGTGATTCATTTTGGAAGGAATAACAGGAAGACAGAGTACTGGGCTAATGGTAAGATTCTTGGCAGTGTGGATGAGCAGAGAGATCTCGGTGTCCATGTACATAGATCCCTGAAAGTTGCCACCCAGGTTGAGTGGGTTGTTAAGAAGGCGTACAGTGTGTTAGCTTTTATTGGTAGAGGGATTGAGTTTCAGAGCCATGAGGTCATGTTGCAGCTGTACAAAACTCTGGTGCGGCCGCATTTGGAGTATTGCGTGCAATTCTGGTTGCCGCATTATAGGAAGGATGTGGAAGCATTGCAAAGGGTGCAGAAGAGATTGAATAGGATGTTGCCTGGTATGGAGGGAAGATCTTATGAGGGAAGGCTGAGGGACTTGAGGCTGTTTTCGTTAGAGAGAAGGTGAAGAGGTGACTTAATTGAGGCATACAAGATGATCAGAGGATTAGATAGGGTGGACAGTGAGAGCCTTTTTCCTCAGATAGTGATGTCTAGCACAAGGGGACATAGCTTTAAATTGAGGGGAGATAGAAACAGGACAGATGTCAGAGGTAGGTTCTTTACTCAGAGAGTAGTAAGGGCGTGGAATGCCCTGCCTACAACAGTAGTGGACTCGCCAACATTAAGGGCATTTAAATTGTCATTGGATAAACATATGGATGATAAGGGAATAGTGTAGATGGGCTTTAGAGTGGTTCCACAGGTTGGCGCAATATAGAGGGCCTAAGGGCCTGTACTGCGCTGTAATGTTCTATGTTCCTTGTAACAACTGTGTCCAGCGAGCTGCTCTGACCTGGCTGACTGAACCGTCCTTTAACCTATCATCTAACAATAGCTGCGTTGGGGTGTGCTCGGTTAAAATCATTACTGGGTTAAGGCCTGTGATGTTTGCAAAATACCATACTGCCCAAAAGACTGCAAGCAAGTGCCGTTCGCAGGCTGTAAATCCTTGCTCTACAGGATCCAAATTCATGAGGCATAAGCTACGGGTCCTAAGCGGTCATGTCTTTCCTGTAGGAGTACTGCTGATAGGTTTCGGTCGGTGGTTACAACTTGGCATAATGGTGGCATAGGGAGAGTGTGAATCTGGAAGTTGCAAAGCGGGGGCTGTGCTAGGGCACATTTTAATTAATCAATGGCGTCTGTGTGCTGTGGAAGCCATTCCCATGGGGCGTTCTTTTTAAGGAGCTCTGAGAGTGGGGCTGTTTTTGTGGCAAAACCATCTATAAGATTCCTTCAATATTCAACTAACCCTAAGAATGACCGGAGTGCAGTGACATTGTGGGGCAGGGGCAATTTTACTGTTGACTCAATTCGCTTCTGTTCGACCTCTCCCTTCCCGTGGTTGATAATGGTGCCTAAATAAAGGACCTTTTCTTTTAGGATCTGGACTTTTTGGGGGTTGGCCTTGCATTCAATGGATTGCAAAAGACCTAGTAATTCTGAAAGAAGCTTAACATGCTCTTCCTTTGTGTTCGTCTGTCGGAGTAAGTTGTCCACATACTGTATAAGGCATTCGGGGCGGGACAATTTGGAAAGTCCGTTGGCCAATTGTCGGTGGAAAATGGAGGGGGAGTTGTGGAATCCTTGCGGGAGGCATGTCCACGTATACTGCTGTCCTTGAAATGTGAACGCAAACTTATATTGACAGGTCTTGTCTAGTGGGACGGACCAAAAGCCATTGCTAATGTTCAGCACTGTGAAGTACTTTGCATGTACTCCCTGCTTGAGCATGGTCTTGGGACTTGTGGCAACGGTGGGGGCTGCTAAAGGGGTGGCCTTGTTAAGTTCTCGGTAGTCGATTGTCAGTCACCAAGAACAATCGGGTTTTTTCACGGGCCAAATTGGGGCATTATTTGTTGAGGCTACCGGCCAAATTACCCGTTGATCTAATAAGCTATTGATGACTTTTGAAATCTTACCCTTGGCTTGCTGTGGGAAACCGTATTGCTTCTGGGGCTCAGGATCGGTACCTGAAATTGTGACCATTCCTGGGATCTTCCCACAATCGTGTTTGTGTTGGGCGAAGGAAGCTTTATGTTTTCTGAGGACCTCTCTAATTGTCTGGTCTGCACTAATTGTTTGCGGATCAAACCAATAGTCTCCTACTGAGCAAATCCTATGTTCATAGTCCCCAACTGTGAGCGGAGCGGGGGTTCTCGCTGTTTTGGCCATTCTCCATACACTTTTTTTCACAGGATCAAAGGAAAGGTTGTGGGAGCTCATAAAATCGATTCCTAGAATGTGCTCGGCTGTTTGGGGCAAGTCGACTAAAACAACGGGGTGTCTGGTGCTTATGGTTCCTATCTGAATATCTACGGGGGCTGTGATGTATCCCTGCTGTACGTGTCCGGTAAATCCACTAAGGGTGATGGGGTCTGTGGTGGGCCATTTGTCACGCTGAAACATTGTGGAGGAGTTTAAAGTGGTGCGGGACCCTCCTGTGTCCCAAGGAAATTCTACTGGATGTCCCCACACTGTGCCTGTGACTACTGGTCTGCCTGATTTGTCCCTGAGTGTGTCGCAGAGCCAACTTGTGGAGTCCGAACACCGTCAATCTGTGGTGTTGATTGCTGAATTATCTGGACGGGCGCTAGCACTATGTATGGGCCTAACATTGTTCCTAGGTGGGGGGCCTGGTTGTTGGTGGCGTTGCTGGTTCAGGGGGTTTTGTCGGCATTCGCGGGTGTAATGTCCCATGTGTCCACAATTATAGCAACCTCGTGGTGCCTGTGCTCTGGGGTGCTGTCCCTCATTTATCCATGCTGGGTCCTGATTAGTTCTAACTGGGTGCATATTTGCTTCTACCTGTTCCTGACCTGCCTTCCTGTGTCGGGATTGTTCCCAAGCTCTGGAGAGTCGCTTTAAAACCCAAACTTCATTGTGTGTGGAGTCTGCAGGGTCGTAATTTACACAAGCCTTTTGACCTGCTTCTGTGGCGTGGGAGACTAAAGTGCAGGCCCATTTAGTTGTGTCATCGTTATCTAAGTGTGCGCGGTTCAAATCCCCAAATACTGCTGTAAAATGGATCCAAAGGCGACCTGCAATGCAGTCTGATGCTCTCCCTTCTTTTGCCTACAACGGTTCAAACCTTCTACTGGGACTACCTTGGACCCAATCGCATCTAAAATGGCCGTTTTCATCTCCTGTAGGGTTTCTCCTCCTACATTCTGGGGTTCTGGTAAAGCTGAGCTGACAGACTGGGCAAGGCTCATTACTATAAGTTTAACTTCCTCCCTTTCGTCTAGACCGTACATAACCTTTTGCTGGCATACTCTCTCAAAGAAATTATGTGGGTCTGTGGTGGGTTCGAATGGATCAATTTTTGCGCAGGCATCTCTCAATTGGGTGATGGATAATGGGGTGGTGTAAACGCAATCAGGCTCCTCCCGATCCGATGACTTGCGCTGTGCGGTGACCGGATTTATGGGGGTGTGTGCTGCCTGTGCAGTCGGTGGTGCAGGTGCTTTCCTTTTCGGGGCTTGGGGGGCTCTATTGTGATTTTCGGTATTCTCCACATATCTCTGGGCGGTTTCATTTAGTTCTTGCCAATTGGGGGCACCTTCCTCATCTAACTTTTGTCCAAAGGTATCTCTAAACCGTTCTGCACTGAAAGCAGTGACTGCAACTTCTCTATTTGTTGTCTACATTTCGCGTGGTCTACTGTGCTCTGTCTTTGTTCTGTAGTAGAGCTATGGAGCGCTCTTAAAGCTGCCTTTAAATCCGCGCATTGTCTCGTTAACTGTGCAACCTGCTGTTCTGTCTCTACTCGTACCAAGACTGCGCGCTGTGTATCTTGGTAGGCTTTATCGTACTGGGTCTGAAAGCTGCTAAGGTGAACTAAACAAGATTGGTGTGCCCAATTGACATCAGCCATCTCTTTATCTTTAGCTGCCAACTGATCCCGGAGTTGCTCAATAATCTTTTCGCTTTCACTATTGTTTCTCTCATTCTTCTCTTCTTTCTCAACTAGCTGCCTGTGGAGCTTCCTCACGACCTCCTCTGTGCCTCGCAACTGTGCCAAACAGGACACTATTGCCATCGGCCTTCGCACTTTCGCTGCATTTTTCTTATGCACTTCAGTTAGGTTGTCCCACCAAGTTTGTCCTATACTTCCTGGACCTGACTCTTCATTTGAACAAAAATCGGACCAAAGGGGACATCCTTTCCCCTTTAAATTCTTCCTCAACTCTTCTTCCCATATGGGGCACTGCTCTGCTCTGTTGGTCGCAGCGACCTCGGGTTCCTGGAGGTTCATTAAACATTCCATCACTTTTGTGGACATTGCTTCTAATCTCTCTTGCTCTACTTTTAATCTCTGTTTCCTATCGTTAATCTCTGTTTCCGATCGTTAATTTCTCTTGCACTACTTTGATTTCTCTTTCCCTACCTTTAATTTGGGACAGAGGGATAAGGCAGCGATTTGAGCTGTGGGTATGGCCTAAGCTATTTTCCGGTTCACAATTTCCTCGATAGTTTTGACACAATCTAACGAGTTTACCTTACATCCCTGTTAGTACGCACGCAGGTTAGTACACACTTCCAAAATTCGGTGATTTGGTCGATATGGGCTTGCGCTTGTGGTTCTTTCTCTTTCACGCAATTGGATTTCAAAGTTTTTGGGTTCTCTTGGAGTGACAAAATCACTTCTAATTCGCGTCCCGTTAGATGCCGCCAATAATGTTGCCAATCGGCACCGGAGACGCCAATAATGTGGCCAATTAATAATGATGCTCTTTAAAGTCGCCAGGTATTAAATGATACCACCACAAGGCTTTACCGGATATCGATCAAAGGACCACACAACCAGTTAGTCAGTTTAAGTTCAAAGATGGTTTATTTACACACAAGGGTTACTTCGACATGCAACACAAAACACTACAAGTTAAACTACACCTAACAACTATAATAACCTATACTTAACTTCAGGGCAACCGGCACTATGCAGATGGACAAGGCCTTTGTCCGGATTTTGCGTGCCTGGGTGGAAGAAGTGGCTCTGTTTCTGCTGGGCTCATCTGTCTGGTAGCGATCGTTGGTCTTGAACTTGTCTGTCTTGTGCAGTCGTTATGTTGCACTTGGGTTGGCATAGGCCGGATCCAAGAGAGAGCGAGCACATGGCTGTGTCTCGTCTTATCCCTCTGGGATTTCACGCTCTTTGGGGCGGTCCTTAACTTGGACCCAATAATTCGACAGGCTTCGATCACTGCCTTCGATTTTGGCCAATAAAGGGGCGGGTGCCTTGATGGCTGGGCATTTCCTTACCGGTCATTGACCTTGGCTGTTTGGGCTCCCTGAGTAAAGGAAGTGGCGCCGATCAGTCTGTGGCTGTATCGGTTTCTTGAGTGCAGTCCTATTGTTCTGGGGAAATGGGCCATTAGAATGCAAACAAGCGGGGGTTTCGATCGCGTCTAGCTATCTGGGTTGCAAATATACACACAGGCTCTGAGTCTGTCTGAGTCCTGGGTGGGCCATAATTCCCATGGTCGTTTGCAGGTGGCTATGTGAGATGGCTACATCATTGCCTATCCCTAATTGCCCTGAGGGGGCAGTTAAGAGTCAACTATATCTCGTCTCTGCCATATAATTTGGGAGTTGGGGAAAAAAAAATTCAAAGGACTGATCCCATGACCTATCTCTGGTGATGCGGCCTCTGATTGACTTGCCTTGTCAACAACATAAACATGCAAGGATCCCAGTTATCCCTAGAAACCTCATTCTCACCCCCACCCCCCACCAGGAAATCCTCCAGGCACTATTCTGGCACCCCGATGCACTAGCTGGGCACCCTGGCACAGAGTGAGCACCCACCGGGCACCCTCGGTACTACCCAACTATGTTGCTGTTCCCCTAAGAAGAACATTCAGTGTATCATGTGGCTCACTCGATGGTGCTTTACCATTTGCATAATACATTCAAGGTACCTTATTTCCACTTTCTTACACCACAATTTTCACATACCTCTCATCTACTGACAATATTATATTCTGAGTCTGACCCATGATTATGATAAATGAAAGCTTCTTTAAATAATCTTGGTCTCTTACTTGCAGAACTGGTTCATGCATTCTGTCAATCTCTGACAACCTCTTGCCTTCTTGCTCGAGTCGCTTCATCTTCCCTTTCTCTAATTACTGCCTGTCACCTTCTGTCAATGTTTTGCCTTATTACTCTAGGCTCTTCATCTTCCTTCATTCTGCCCGCCACTTGTCACTTTCCATTACCAAGGAGTGTTGGTAAAATATGAGAAAAAAATAAAATATGAAAGAAAGTAAGGGATTTATCATGTAAACTCATCGTATTCTTTCTTCAAATGCATTGAGAAGATTTATCAAAGCATGTCTGAGTTAAGGCATCAGCTTGGACAGGGCCTGGGGATCTCCTTCTAGCGTGCCAAAACCCTCCAGGTGGGCTGGTTTGACATCAACTTCCCAAGACATGTCCTTTGGTCCAAGGTATCAACCCATCACATTTGGTTGAGATCAGCCGAAGGAACTTGGAGGAGTTTCTGAACAAACAAAGATATTCAGGCGGACAGTCATTTAGCTTTTATATATAAGTGAGTGATGTGTAGTAATGCCTCTCCCATCTTTTCCCTAGATTATTTTAAAATGCCTGGGTGAAATCTATCTGGATGTGGGGATTTGTCGGGCTGGATTCTCCCAAAACGACGCAAAGTGTTGATGCCGTCATGAAAACCGTGGAGTTTCACAACGGCATCATCGGGCCCCCAGGTGGAGCTATTCACGGGCCCACAATGGGCTAGCATGGGTGCAACGTGGAACGTGCGATGGACCGGCCGCCGATTCGCCGGTTCTGTCATTGACTTGATGCCACGGCTGGAGTTAAACGTTCCCTCCCCCACACACAGCGTCGCGATAAGATAGCGGCCCGGAGACCAGCGCCGCGATTTAGGGATGGAAAACTGATACCGTCCTGGATGCCGTGGAGGAGAGGAGGCTGGTATTGTAACCCGGGCCATGACGTCGGGGCGGAGGAGACCGAGGCCTACAGCGCCACGGGGTGGTGGCCCGGACAGCAGACCAGTGCAGGAAGAAGCTGCATGGCCTCCTCAGGGCAGCCGGGCTGAGTACCCAGCAGTGAGTCTCTGGCACCAAACACCCTACCCCCCCCCGCCCACGCACATCTGACCCGCCCACCAGGGGTCGGCCCCACCCCCACCCTGACCCACATGGCTGCACCCACCCATGCCAGCCGCAATGGCCGGGTCCCCTGTGCACCAATGCCATCGGAGACCCAACCCCTGGGCTGCATGCGTGCGACCGTCTAGCACTGTTGCTGTGTTTGTTTGACCTTTCCCCCCCACCCACCCCAGGGCAAGATCATTCATAACCACCGAAAGTGGGAGAAGGCCGGAGGGAGACCACCAGACCTGTGTCCCCTCACCGTGTCCGAGCAGAGGGCACTCGACATTATTGGCGGGCTGCGCGGAGGTGGGAGGCGCGCCACCAAGTGAGACCCCCTGCCTGGCTGCAGCCCCTGATGTCAATTGTGTGCACACCCTCATCCCTCACCCCATACCCCTCCACCCCACACCCCCTCACCCCACACCCCTCACCCCTCCCCCCTCAACCCACACCCCTCACCCCTCCCCTCTCACCCCACACCCCTCACCCCTCCCCTCTCACCCCACACACCCTCACCCCACACCCTTCACCCCACACCCCTCACCCCTCCCCTCTCACCCCTCACCACCTCACGCCTCACCCCCGTCCGCTTGTCGAACTATATATGCTGTCTTGTGCCTTACAGAACCAGCCAGCGACGGGCCGGCGACGGACCGGCCCATGCGGGGCCCCCCGCCCCCAGCCAGTGCCAGGTCCTGTGCCCCCCAGGAACCCAAGCACCGACAGGGAGAGCAGCCAGAAAACCAGCCCTCTGCCACAGACGAGCCATGAGACTACGACCCAGGGGACAGACACACAGGACACCACAACCCAGGAGACTCCGGACTTTGAATCCGATGAGCACATTAACGTTCTGGCACAGCTGTCTCCTACACCCACCACCATCTCAGTCTAGAGACTATCACCTCGGTTGGGCAAATTAGTGAGGAGGCTTCTGGGACACTCACTGGTGTGCACTACACAGCCGTTCCGGTACAGCAGGCGGAGGTAGAAGGGGCCGGACGGTTGGGCGGCAGCCGGCCCCAGCAACCAGCTGCCGTCCAGACAGTTCCCGGGCTTCTGGAAGATCCATTCCCACACATAGTTCAGGGGCAGTCAGAGACCCAGGGACTAGAGGAGGGGACGAGGGCCGGCTTCCTGCACCTGCAGGTGCAGGTGGAGGCGTCCAACCGCGTGCAAGAGCAGGGTGTGGTGCCGGTCATGCGTGCCACCCAGGCCGAAACCGCACGGGTGGCATCCGCGGTGGAGGTATTGGGGACGACGGTGTCGGATATGGGTCAGGTTTTGCAAGGCCTGGGGCATTCTGTGCAGGCGGGGGCCGTGGCTCAGGGCAGGGCTGCCCTCTCACAGGCAACCATGTGCCAGAGCCAGCTGCAGGTTGCAGCAGCGCTCCTCAGTGTGGCCCAGTCACAGCAGGCCATTGCTGAGAGTGTCGGCGCCATTGCCCAGGTGCTGGCCGGCGTCGCACAGACAGAGAGGGAGATGGCCCAGTCCCAGAGTGAGGTGGCGCAGTCCCAGAGGGAGGTGGCCCAGTCTCAGAGGGAGGTAGCGCAGCGCCAGGTGTTGGGGTCTCAGAGTTTGGCCCCGCTTGCACCCCTGTCCCATGGAGAAGCCGGGCACCCGAGGGAGGAGGAGGTGCTGGGGCCCGTGCCGGTGACTCCTGCAGGGGAGGTGCTGGAACAGCGCAGCACCTCGGACTCCCCCCTCCTGTCCTTGGTGCATCAGGTGGGCAGCGGGCAGAACAGGGCGGCACCATGCCACCTGAGACGTCTGAGGAGCAGCCTGGCCATCCAGGCCGGATCGCCCCAGGAATCGTGCGCCAACGGGGACCCTAGTTGCAGGGCAGGAGTCTCAGCAGTCCACCTCCACTCCTGCTGTACCGTCTTGGGAACCACCGAGGCGTAGCGTTAGGGCCCGTAAGGCCAGAAAACTAGACACCTGTTAAGTTGGCACGGGTGCAGGGCACAGTTTAGTTATAGTGGCTAGGGCACAGACTGTATATACCTCTTCACATTAAACACATATTCACTCCGTTGGCGCCACGTCTGCGCTTTGTCTGATGGGTGTGGGGCTGGGGCAGTCTGTGATGGCCATTGTGGGTGAGGGGTGGTGGATGAGTGAGGCCCAGTGGATGGGCCGTGCAACCCCCCTCCCTCTTCCCCACCCCGACCGCCCCTATCACCCCTCCCTCTTCCCCAGAACCCTGTGATGGACTGGCCAGCTCACATGCAGGGATCACCCAGGTGGAAGATGCTACTGTGGGCATGAGTCAGACATTGTCTAAGGATGTGGAGCACGGAGTTCATCGCAGAGCGGGCTGTCATCATCCTCTATCCCATGGACCAGACCCGCTGTCACTGCCAACCCAGTGCCCCGGCTCATTGTGCCGCAGGTATATGTAATGGAGAGTGGTGTGCATGCGGGTGGTTCGGCAGTGTGGGAGGTGAGGGTGGTCAGTGTTGTGGGAGTGAGGGTGTCTGGTGGTGAAGGGGTGTGGTATTGTGGTGTCTGTGCCCCTGCCGAAGAACACCCGCCCCCCGCCAGTTGGTGAAATGTGTGTCCACTAATGCATCCCATGCTCGCTGGCCCTGCCGATGGCATAGTGCGGCCTCCCATGCATGGTCCAGCCCCCATAACACGCTCATTGTTGCCCCCCCCCTTGTCCGACGAGGCCTGCCGTTGCCCCTCACCTTCCACCTGCAACCGGGGAGGGGTGTCCCTCGAACATGCCGGGTATCAATGATTGCACCAACATGAAGGAGTCATGCACACTGCCCGAGTACTGGGTGCAGACGTGCAGGATCCTCATCTGGTGGTCACAATTGGTACCCCTTTTGGTTGGTGAACAGCGACCTGTTATCCGCAGGTGGATGCAGGACGACATGCACCCCATCGATTACCCCCTGGACCTGGGCCATCCTGACGTCGGCAGCGAACCTCGCAGGCCGGGGAATCCTGGTCGGCGTGATCCACAGGGAACTGTATGTACCGGTCCGCAAGGGCTTACAGGGTCTGAGTGATGGCACGGATGCACCTGTGCACCGATGCCTGCGAGATGCCGGACAGGTCCCCACTCGGCGACTGGAATGACCCCGTCGCGTAGAAGTTCAGGGCGACTGTCAACTTGATGGCCACCGGGAGCGGGTGTCCTCCTCCACTCCCATACGGTGCAAGGTCTAGCATCATGTGGCAGATGTCAGCATCGGTTTCCCGGCTCATCCGCAGCCTCCTCCTGCATGCCCGGTGCGGGAGTTCCTCAAAGGACATGTGGCGCCGGTACATGCTGGGCCTCATCAGTTGCCTCCCTGGCACCACCACCACCCCCTTCTCCTTGACTTATTCCTCCTCCTCCTCCATGGCCTGTGGGGCAGGCGACCCTCCAGCCTGAGCGGCTGTCACCTGCTCCTCTGCGGCCTGCTCCTCTGCTGCAACCTCCGCCTCCTCTTTGAGTCACCTGCACTGATGCTGCCACAGGGCTTCCTGCAGGACAGCAGCACCCGCCACAGCGGCCAATATCGCTGGTTGGTTCCCAAACATAATCTGCAGGGGATGAGGGAAGAAAATGCTACCATGGCTCATGGACCCGTGCACAACCAGGTGCCATGGGCTACA